>NC_056729.1:803849496-803979496 GCF_019279795.1 Protopterus annectens
CTCTTGCACACACAATATATCAACCTTCCTTCTGTCCATCATATCAGCTAGCTCTCTCCCTATACCAATCATACTGCCAACATTCAAAGTTCCTACCCTCACTACCACACTCCTAACCTTTCTCCTCTCTTCCTGCCTTTGGGCATGCCTTCCCCCTCTTCTTCTCATTCTCCTTCGGCCAACAGTAACCCAGTTTCCACCAGCACCTTGTTGGCTTACAGTACTGGTGGAGGTTGTTGTGAATCCGGGCCTCAACCGATCTGGTATGTAAATCTTTACTGTCATTCGCATATATCATTTGGCATACCTTTATGCCAGATGCCTTCCTTATGCAAACCTCACCATTTATCCAGGCTTGGGACTGGCAGAAAGAAATTCACTGGCTTGTGCATCCCTAGTGTATATTTATACAGCTGTACATATATGCATATGTCTATATACAAGTATATATATATACATTTCTGTATAGATATATACAGACACACACATACAAACACATATACATATATGAGTATGTGTATGTGTGTGTACGTGTATAGCATGAGTAGTCACACCATTTAATTTAGTGCTGGACACTACTTTAATTATTATAATGTTGGAAGAGGTGATTTTGATGTTTGTCTTGCAATCAGTATTGGTCTTGCGGGTGAAAAGTAGTAGCTTTGCCTTGTTTGGATTCAGCATGGGTTCAGATTTGGCCAGCCAAGTTTCGGTGGGGGTGAAAGGAGTTTTATGTGAGCCATTAAAGCTGAGTAGGATTGTAGGCTAATTATATTAGAGTAGAATCATTAGTGTATTGGATTGGGTTGGCATGATTAATAGTAGTATTCAAATTGTTAACGAATATGTTCAATAAGAAGGTCCCAACTATTCATCATTGTTTACACTAACAGAGATAGGAAGGAGAAGTAGTGCAAGCTATTTAAGAGCTTGTGATCTGACAGCTTTGGAAACAAAAGAGGAATGGATATGCCTAAGGATGCTAACTGAAACACAAGCATGTCATGGGAACCTGTATCAAAGGCTTTTGATAAGTTAAGGGATAGTGCAGATACAGTATGTTTTGTATTGCATTTTTGATTAATGAAATTTATGAAATTGAGAAATGTAGCGTTAGTGATGTGGTTTGGCCTAAAACCATGCCTGGATTGCAGAGAAAAGATTCTTGTCAATGACATTTTTTATGTAGCTGAATACAGATGCATTTGCCCAGAGTGAAGGTATGGCTGTGGTCTTGTAGCTAGATTATTCAGTGATGTTTACTCCTTTTTGAAGAGATGAGATGTTTCTTCCTGAAGGAGGGGGACATATGATTCTGGGATAGGTCTATTTATTGGGATAATGACAGGATAGGCTATTTTCAGATAGTTGCTTGGTAAGTTATCCGTAGTCAGCGTAGTTGATCTGCCGGCATAGAGTAATGGTATCTACCATTGTAAGTGATGACTTAAGATTTTGGTTTGTAGAATGATATAGCCAGCCTAGGGGGGAGGGGTATTACTCCACTGGCCAACTCACATAAGTTAGATGGAAGGAGGGGGGGGTTACAACTTTCTGTGCAGTCTTTCTCAGTTAGACAAGGGAATGATACAGCACTGCGTACACCTTTCTTCAAGTTGTCTGGCAGATGCCTGTGTGTTGCCTTCATGAGTATGGATTCATGTATGCTTGTGGGTCACTGCACACCAGCCCTTACAGGAATGTAAAAAACATGGGGCACAAAAGGGAAGAATACACCTAGCCAGAGTGTGATGCAGCCATTCTGCACTTACTTGCCCTTATGACTTTGTTGTGGCCAAAATTATGATAGCATAGGGGGTTGCTTCTCAATAAAAAGAATGTCTGCCCTATGAAGGGTTGCACTACAGTATCACCCCCCCCCCCCCCACAGACTCACACACACGCGCACGCACGCACACACACACAGGCATTAGACATGGTTCTGGAAAATTAACAAGTCATGGGGAAGTAGGTAAGAAACTAGTGATCAGGAACAAACAAATCACACAGCTAAAGCTAATCTTAGCTCCTGTAATAAAAGATAATATATTTCAGTACTTTGGACAGATCACTAATGACACACATGATTAGTCACTCATTTTGGAAAGAGCATGTACGAGCGTAAAGACAGATGTCACAGCATTTTGCAAGGTGTTGCCTACATTTCTTTAGACTATGTCCCTACTTACTGCTCCTGACTTTTAGTTTTCTGAAGAAATGTGTTTCTGGATAAAGTAATCAATTATCTGTATTTTCAGTGTATTTTAACTTCATGGCCTGATAACCACGGTGGAATTAATTAAGTCAAAACACATGTAGTTGTTTATTTTATCATTTTGTTTTCCTACACGTTTTAGCTAACATGCCCATCTTTATTTTTCTCCCTTACCATACAGAGAATATTTAGTAAGCTTACTGTTTGATGATCTCCAAGGAGGTTGTGCCTATAGAAGCAACATTTCTGTGTTTGCTTTACATCATATCCACATACTCTTCTTTCTTTTCCATAGAACAATATTAGGAAACATTATAGGTGGCTAAATTTTATCAGTAGTGACATCTTTGTGAACAGGATGGGGAAATGCCTTGGGCACAAGCTGTTGGTTGTTAAGTGGTAAGATCAGGAGATGCAGATAATTCAGGTGTGCACTATTTTTGTCTGAGAAATGACAGCTGGTGCTAGATAAGAAAGCTACCATTCCTCTATCTGTGTTGATGTCAGCAAGGAATCACGGCTTTTAATGTGTTCAATTCCAAAGGAACTTTGGACAACACAGGTGTTTTGTAGGGTTACCATTATGTTGTAAACATTGTAGCAGTACAATGGATTGACAAACATCCCTTTAATGATGCTCTGCTGTACTGCTTTACTATAATCATTGTAGTTTTCCATGACTAGTATGCAAACCCACAGTTATGGTAGCAGTGCACGCTTCCACTTACCATTACCTTTATTTTTTGCATTATTCCATTTACCTTTACCATTAATTACTTCATGCATGCTTCCACTTACCATTACCTTTACTTCATGCATGCTTCACCTTACCATTACCCTTATTTCAAGCCTTCCACTTACCATTATCTTTGTTTCATGCACGCTTCCACTTACCATTATCTTTGTTTCATGCACGCTTCCACTTACCATTATCTGTGTTTCATGCATGCTTCCACTTAACATTATCTTTGTTTCATGCATGCTTCCACTTAACATTATCTTTGTTTCATGCACGCTTCCACTTAACATTATCTTTGTTTCATGCACGCTTCCACTTACCATTATCTTTGTTTCATGCACGCTTCCACTTACCATTATCTTTGTTTCATGCATGCTTCCACTTACCATTATCTTTGCTTCATGCATGCTTCCACTTACCATTATCTGTGTTTCATGCATGTTTCCACTTAACATTATCTGTGTTTCATGCATGCTTCCACTTACCATTATCTGTGTTTCATGCATGCTTCCACTTTACATTATCTTTGTTTCATGCATGCTTCCACTTAACATTATCTGTGTTTCATGCATGCTTCCACTTAACATTATCTGTGTTTCATGCATGCTTCCACTTACCATTATCTGTGTTTCATGCATGCTTCCACTTAACATTATCTTTGTTTCATGCATGCTTCCACTTACCATTATCTGTTTCATGCATGCTTCCACTTACCATTACCTTTATTTCATGCATTTTTCCACTATCATTGTCTTGCTTTGTTATATAAAACATGCCATATAAAAGCAGTACTTAACAAAAAAGAATGCACAAAGTGTTCCATATTGTGTAGCAATCCATTCAGCTTTGTATGTAGTTTATGCAACTGCAAATTTGCCTTTGCAGTGAAGGGCATCTATAATAGTTTACCATAAGGTTGTAAATCTAATACTTGCTAAAAAATATTTTCTGTGTAAATGGAGACTTTGTCCTGCCTTTCATAATCTGAAAAAGAGTAAGGGTAATATTTTGCTGAGCATCACATGTATTTGTTCTTTTAACTGGATTTGTTTTGAAGACAAAAAAAAAAAAAATCACCGACTGGCTAATTCTCATAATTATTTTTTCTCCTTAGTATGGATTTGGTCTGCTGTACAGAATGTTCTGAATTAGCTTCATAAATTGCTTTTTTGAGATTTCAAAAATTAATACAGATAAATGGAGATATCCTTGCCTGCTTTTTTCAGAACATGTGGAGACATATTTGAAGACGCTGGGTGGCTTTAATGCCACTGCAGTATCTCTCAAATAAGTTTTAAAAAACACTTTCTTCAAGAGAACATAAAGAATGCATATGTAATATTCATCATTTATATAATGTGTGTGGGTATGTATGCATACAGACCCACACAAATATGTATATACCACAACTAGTTCAATTATCATCATCATTACTGTTTTATTTAGAAATAAGCTTGCATTTCTCATTCACACCTGATCGTAATGCAGCCGTATATAGATATTTTGTACTAACAGTTTTCAGTCCACATTGCCCTCTACTGTCCAGGTAGATAACTCCTGAGATTTATGATGTAAGCATTACTCACTGACAAGGCATGAAGACTTTCATTTGTGTTGTTAAGGTTTTTAAGATAATGTAAATAAGCTCAGAAATTTATGAGCAGAGCTACAACAAATAAAATGCAGTTCCCATAATGGTCTTTGTCGCTTTATGCCTGACTATGCAATGAAATTTAAATGCCATAAAAGACAAGTTTTCAGACTACTACATTGCTGCCTTTCTCCATGTATAATTGAGGCACTGATTCATAATGAAAAATATATTACATTTCTTCTTGGATAAGTACTTTGCAGGTGACTGGTTTATTATAATGTCTGTTGCCTTACTGCTGAATGACTGTTAAACAGAGAAAAACAGGTTTAAACATTTTTAACTGGACATGATAGTGACTGTCTGGCAATTTGCAAAGAGGACTAAACCTGTGAGGTGTTAATGAGCTTCTTTCTGTGCCAGGGGTACAGTTTCTTATTCCTTCCATGTTCATTTGCCTACTGTTTGGCAGTCAGCCACAAAGGGGAACATTTGTCCAGTAGGCTTACCTGGTTAACAAATAAGAAAAAAGTAAAATACATTGTTCTCTTGCACTCAAAACAGTAACACTGAAGAGGTTGTCAACTCACCCAGCACTACACATGCACATAATACCACTACTCATACACACAGTACTTATCCAACACATAAATAAGCATAAGCAGAGGTTCTCTCAAAAAATCACTGAAACACCAGAAATCTCCAAAACAAAGGATTGCTACAGCTAACACAGTTTCCACAGTACCCATGACACATATCCATACCAGTCTCTCACCTACCAAGCCTGTAAGGTGTAACACTCAAACAACAAATTTTCTAGTAATTGGAGACTCAATAGTGAGACACACTGATGTCCCACTCACCATGTTGGACAAGGTGAAAGTCATAGTCAGCTGCCTGGCCGGTGCCAGGTTCATAAGAACATGCATGCAATTGAGTCTCTCAACATTAAGTACCATTATGACTTTGTCATAGTTTATGTTGGAGTGAATGACCTGAGATGTATCTCACTTGTCTGCATGAAGAGAGACATCATTGAGCCCTCTAAGTACATGTCCCAGACAGGAATGTCCCTGGCAGCATACTACCCTCACCTAGAATGATGCCACAGTATAAACAAAAATGATTAACAACAAAACTTAGCCAGTTATTGAAATCATTCAAAGGGAATACAGTTCCTGTCAGCCTGGGAAGCCGTGGTCAACAAACCTCACTGCTTTGCCAGAGACAGTTTGCACCTGGCATTTCTAGGTTTTTGGCTGCTGGCAAAGGCTCTTGCCTCCCCCATAGTGCCTTTTTGGCAAGATCTCGATAAACTTATAGACATGAAATTTGCCAGTCTTAAATTAAGGTTCATGCTGCTAAATGCGAGGAGCTTAAACCAAAAACTGCACACCTTGGAAGCACTTCTGTCGCTGGAAGATATAGATTTTTGTGCAGTCACAGAAACCTGGTTCCAAACCTCAGAGAGTACCCATCCTTGCAAGGCTACAATGCCTTCACCAGCTTCAGATTGCAAAATGAACATGTGAGAACCAAAGGAGGTGGTGTTTCTATCTATATTAGAGATAAATTCACCTCCCATCTAGTTAGACTGGACAACTCTATGGAGTTACTCCAAGTTCAGGTTACAGGGGTAAGACCCCCATTCAAGAAATACGCAGTTATAGATCTCCTTCCATGGGTCATGAAGCACATGCAGCCTACTTGACCACACTGGAAGCAATCCATATGTTACCGAACACTGTTTATGGGGGATTTCAATTATCCTACCATCAACTGGGAAACCTATGTTAGTCCTAACTTCCTAGCGCAAAAGTTCCTTGACTTTAACTCAAATGCCCTGGAACAAATTGTTCATACCCTGACAAGAAGAACAAACATGCTAGATCTGGTCCTCGCTAACATGTCAAACCGATGCAGTACTGCAACTGTCAGACCCTCATTAATTAAATCTGACCAAAAATCAGTCACCTTTGAGCTGACACTAACACCAGAACTCACAAAGGGTGAAATCAGACTAAAAAACTTCACCAAGGCAAACTATACCATCCTAGGTGAAGGGATTACTGCATTCCAAGTCCCAGCTAAATGTGATAATTACATCAAATATTACACTACAGCCCTGTACAATCAGTTGCATAAGTGTATAGACATGGCTGCACTAGAAAAAAATCAAATTCAGAACCCCTAGTAAATACAAGCCACCATGGCGGACATTCAGCATCAGCAAACTTTACAATAATCGCAAAAAGTTGCTGTCCATGAAAACAAAGGTGAGACCCCAACAATGAAAAAGCACTCTCCTCAGCATCAACAAGCAAATAAGACAACTTGTCAAGTCCTCTACGGGCTTCTTTAAGAAAAACGTAGCTAGCACAGCCAAGGACTTTTACAGCTACATATGTAGCCTAAAAGGTAGAACCCAAGCATGTGCAGAACTAGTGACCAATGGTATCACACACTGACCGCACAGATGTAGCAAACCTGCTAGCAGAAAGGTTTGGTGAAACTTTCACTCTCCTATCCCCCCCAAACCTATCACAAGCCTTTCCCCTAACTACCCCATACCCTGTATATCTGAAGAACAAGTCATCAAAGCCTAGTCCAAGTTAAAAAACACAGCTTCTATGGGTCAGACAGCATCATAGGCTGTCTTCTAAACAGGCTAAAACATGAACTAGCATCACCATTACGTACCCTTTTCAATCATAGTCTAACTACAGGCTTTGTTCCTGTGGAATGGAGAACAGCAGCAATTATTCCCCTCTACAAAGGTGGCCTAGCAAACCCTGGGAATTACAGACCCATAAGCCTGACCAGCCTCATCTGTAAGGCCATGGAATGTATCCTCATAAATAAAGACATAGGCAACCTCCAGACCCTGGATCCTACCCAATTATGTTTCGTCAAGGGCAGATCTTGCCTGTTAAATCTGGTGGATTTTTTTGAAAATGTGACCAGGGCCATTGGTGAGGGCAAATATGTGCACATAGCATGCTTCAACTTAGAAAAGGCTTTTGACACACTATCATACTCAAGCATAACAGATAAACTTACTAAACTCAATGTAAACCCCTTTGTTGGAAGATGGATTGCCAACTAGCTCACACACTGGACACACACTATCAATGTGGGTCACTCCACATCAACAAGCAGTCCTTTTACCAGTGGGGTGCCACAGCGGTCAGTGCTGGGCCCCCTACTGTTTGGTATATACTTCTTAGAATTTCAGGTCAAAACTAAGGGGCTGTGGCTAACCAAGTATGCAGATGACTGAAAGCTTGGTGCAATTATTGAATCCCCAAATAATCTCATTATACTCCAGTAAGGTCTAAAGTAGACCAATCACTGGTGTATTAGTCATGGCCTCAAACTGAATGCCTAGAAATGCATCATCATTCTCTTCAGCACAAACAATGTCCCTTCACATTAACAAATGAACAATACGCTCAAGTACCCAGAAAGTGGTAAGGGACCTGGGATCATAAGTTGACAGAGAGCTTAACTTCGACTAACATTGTCTACTGTAGTAAAGAAGGCTTTCTACGTAGCACACTTGATTAGTAATGCTACACCTCGAGAGCAAAAGAGGTCATAACCTCATTATACTCTGCACTAATCTGTTCAATAATTTAGTATAACATCCATTCAGTTTATACTGTATAAAACACCTGCAGCAGTTGGAAAAATCTCACAGGTTTCTAACAAAGAAGATCAAGAGAGTCCAGCATGTACCATGCACAGACCGACTAAAGTCCCTGTCACTTTACTCTGTATCGCATAGACTTCTTCTGCCTGGCTTATAGAGCAGTCTCGGACCCAAACCTAATGAACTTGCTGCATATCCGTAAATCAAATGGGACTAGAACCACCCATTTCAGGGACCTAAATATGGCCTGTGACTTAAATAGGACATGCTGGAAGGACTGATTTATCTCCCAGTGACTGCCGCATCTTTAGAATAGGCTACCTATTCTTGTGAAACAGAGCACCTCTATGACACTGTTCTAAAGGAGCCTGGACAAGTGAATGGGCACTGTAAATTCTTACTGGGAATAGCACCCACAAACCTCCTGGACATGGATAGCCATTACTAAATGCAATCTTTGATATTAACTAACATTTCTACGGTATTACATTGGGATGAAATGGCTAGGCTTGAAATGACCTCCAGGTCGATAGCCTAGTAATCTCATGTGATTCTGTGGTACAGCAAACTTTGAACTGCAGTATTAGAAAGTGAGAAACTGCAGTAGGAACAGCATTATCTAAATGAAACAGTGTGTTAGAAATGAGTATTGTATCTAAAATGTTGATGTATTTTTGTGTTTGCATTGAGGGACAGTTATATGTGATTGTTTTGATAACTGAGAAATAAGTAGAGAAACATTAGTGTGAAAGAAGTATATAGCCATGGGCTCAAGCTCAATGCCAAGAAATGTATAGTTATCCCCTTTAGGAAAAAAACATGTACACGTGAATTACCACATAGGTGGCAATACACTAAACACCGAACATGTGATAAGAGACTTAGGGACACAGGTGGACAGTGGTCTCACCTTCGATAACCACATTGCCACAACAGTCAGGAAATCCATCTATGTGGCACACCTCATCACTAAGCGCTTTTCATCCAGAGAAAAGGAGGTCATTGTCCCACTGTACTCATCCCTCATTAGACCCATTATAGAATACAACGCCCCATTTGGTATGTACCTCTCAAGATATCTGCAACAACTGGAAAGGCTGCAGAAATATCTCACTAAAAGAATCTCAGGCCTAAAGCAGATGCCCTATGCTGACCGCCTTAAAAAACTCCAGCTATACTCTGTCGCATATTGTCTACTCAGAGGCAATCTCTGCTTAACATACAAGGCCATGTCAAACCCAGAGCTGTTGGACATGCTTTACTTAAAGAAATCCCAATCCTTCAGAGCCACACGCTCCCGGGATCTAAACCTTGTCATCCCAATAAACAAAACATGCTTGAGGGATAGGTTCCTGACCCAGAGACTCCCCAGACTCTGGAATAGACTGTTACATGTCAAGCAGAGCTCCTCTTTGGCCCTCTTGAAAAGGAACCTTGACAATTGGATAGGAGAAAGGAAATTCACCCCAGGGATCCACGTCAGTCACCCTGCTAGACAGGGGTCCAGAGAAGTAAATATTGTGGGAAGAAATAGCCAGGGAATTGTTATGGCTAGGCTCGTATAGGCCCTAGGGCCGATAGCCTAGTACCAACCTATGAAAATCTTATGTTTGGATTGGATCAGCTAGGGGGTAGAAATACAATTAGAAAATGAGAAAAACAAGTAACAGATCTAGTTGACAGCCTAAGAAGGAAAGAAAAAATACTATTTGTGGTGGATGGTAATTGCTGTATTTGTTTGGGTATGAGACTTCATTTTTTTTTTTTTTTTTACATTACGTTGAGGCTGTTTGGTTAGAGAAGTGGAAAAGAAGTGCAAAAGGAATGCGGATTGACAAAGAGCTGCAGAAGCATTGAAGCTGGCAGGAAAGCTAGTGGAAAACAATCAGCTGAGTGCTCTTAGAATGAGCATGCAGGCTATGCGGAAGAAAATTAGGCCTGAGTTTTATCTGAGGCTTGTACCATTGACATAATATAATCAGTGCATTTTGGGACTACATATGGATGCAGAAAAGTAAAAAAAAATCTTAGTGATGTCATTCTTGTTTAAGTAAATTAAATAAACTATAAACACTCTCCTTATGGAAATTGCAAAATTGCAGTGTAGTTTGTGTAACCTCATGAACCTCCCCCTGCCTTTTTCATTCAATGCCACTCAAATGACCAATGTATCTCATTCACAATTACCCCATTCCACTAATTCCCTTGTGCTATCTGGTGTTACAACAACCTTGCTACATCTGTATATTAGTATTAAGAAAATAGTGTCAAAATAGCCAGTTTAGCGATTCACACACCTGAGCTGTTTACACTTCATTGCTTTACGGAAGACTGACCTCATACTCTAGAAATATGAGAAACATGACCCACAGCTTTTTTATATGGATGTTCTTGAAGGTAAAGCACATTAATCTCATACTAAATGAGATCCCTCCTTTTACTCAATATTATTGCATGCGCCTCAGTGCAAAATAGACTTTAGGTATATAACATGATAAAGTATATTACTGTATAACTCAGAGTTATGCGAAACTGCAATCATAAGTTTTACATGTTTGAAACTTTTATTAAACTACATGTATGGTATTGGGGTCTGGCTAAATGCTAACTAGAGTGTCGCCCTTGCCTGTCTCTTAATGCTGTTGTTGCAGCAAGCCTAAACAACCTCTGTCCCACCATCTGTTTCCTCCAGCTCTTTTGCTGCTAGTTGAGCCTGGGTGATCTGTGGTAAAGTAAGATCTTTAGCCTTCTGCACAGTGGGGCTGGACAAGGGACTGACTCTGATCTTACTGAGGTGACAAATGGTGATGTCTGGAATATTTGCAGTCAGTAACTATATTTTTAGTTGAGACCTACTTATTTCAACTCTGATCACCAACAGTTAAGGAAAAAACTTGAAGTAGCTTATGTTCAGACCTTGATAAAAACACTGGTAGTTTCAGGACTGGACACTTGAAATCAGTTGTCCCCTATAGTCTTCATCATGACCCTTCCAGAGATCTGATTTGTCATTGGTATGCCATTAGTCTCCATTTTCGGTGGTAGATATGCCTGCTGTCACCTTGTAGATGATATGCACTCTGAGAGTGAGAATATGTAAGGTAGTGTAGCTCACATGAGAATATTGTGACCAGCACTGACTTTGACTTTAAACTGGTCTTATTCAAACTCTTTCCACTTCACTTAAAATTGTAAAGAATGTTTTAATATTGTCATAGGAAAAAATGCTGTTTTTCTTATCGTGCTTGCAAGAGCTCTATAGTTGATCATTTGTTTTTAGACTCTAACAATTACAATTTAGTAGGAAGTTTTATGTAAGCCTTCCACCAATTACAACTGTTTTGGAGATAGTCCCAATGATCTTGAAGGGGAAGAACAAGCAACAATACTTTTCTGAGTATGTACTTTTCTTTAGCATATTCTCATTGTATGGATGCCTTCTCCCTGTCAGTACAATTTTGCATTTAATGCGATGTGGATGAATTAAACTGTTTTGAAAAAGTGTAAAATTGTTAACTTTCAAACTACAGACATTTTTCATAATGACTTGTTCAAGGATTCTCTACTTGGAAAATATGCATTTTAGGTCACTGATAGCTGATTGACTGGTAGTATGTTTCCATTCTACCACTACCAGGGTACTTAACTCATTTTTTCCAGTACAGCTCTTTTGAGTGTGTACCTCTAACTCCCAGTGGGTGTTGCTTCAGTCATTAAAAGAATAAAGTTATCACCTTAACAGTTCTAACAAATACTCATTGGGTGTCGTGGCTAAGATGCCAGTCTGATGGCAGCAGAAATCCATAGCTCTGCTTAGATTTTAATATCTGACAGGAAATGTATTTTAACTTTTAGAAAAGTCTATCTAAAAGTATACTGAAAGATAGATTAACATAGACTCTTCATTATTTTTGAAAAATTAATACATAGTCAAGAGATTTTTTTAATTATTCATGTCAAGAAGTTTTGTCCTTGAGATCTCAACATGAGCAGCTCGAAGAACCCATGCTAGGGGAGAACAGTGACAAAAGAACTACATCTTATAATAACAAACATCCAAGAACTGTCACTAAAAATGGACAAATTTCAAAACAAAATGGATGTTATCAAACAAGAATACAGTAAACAACTGGAACTTCTTAATGGAATAGTAAAAAAAAAAACAATCTGAACAGATTCTTGCCTTAGAGAAAACAGTCACTGACCTAGATACTAGAGTGACAGAAAATTAACATCACAATGAATTTCTTCTGAAACAAAACACAAGGCTGATTGAGAAACTGGAAGACCTTTAGTAGATCAAGGAGGAATAGCATAAGAATATATGGAATTCCTGAGAAAGAAGAGGGTGCTAACATGATTCAATTCCTCAATAATTGGTTTTCATCAGCACTAAACATGCCTGAATCCCTCTCTTTTGGAATTGAGAGAGCTCATCGGTCCCTGGCAAATCCAGCTTCATCTCTGAGTTCATCTAACCCCTGGTCTATAATAGTGAGATTTCTTTCCTCACTAGACAAGGACTAATTCCCCTATCAAGATGGGTGATAAAGTTATTCATTTTGACAATGACTACACCTCTAAAGTCGTATCCAGAAAGGAGTGTGTTCCTCTAATGAAGTCCTTGAAAAAAGCCAATATTAAAGCTCAAATTCTTTTTCCTGCAAGAATAAAAATCACCTTTGATTCCCTACAAGAAGCAGTAGAATTTATTCAAGAGAAGGAAATACTGTCGGACATAGAAAAAATGTAATAGTCATCCCAGAGTTTGAAGAGACAGGCAACCAAAAAATGATGGTCTGTGAAGGAAAGAGCAAACAAAACTAAGAAACTAAAGGACACATGAACAAATTCCTTCTAATTTTAAATGCTTTGTTTTATGAATCATATATTTGATTCTGGAAAAACTCTGTACTATGAGGTAATGTGAATCATCTTTATTATTAACTTTCTCTTTTCATTTCTATATCTGTTTCTTCTAATTACATATAGGTTCATAGGTATGTGCTAGGCTAATGGCCCTGGAGCCTTTACAAGCCTAGCCCATAAGATTACCCTGGCATCATGCCACTCGATCTTAGTTCGTAGTGCCTCTGTCGAGTAAAGCCACTGGAGTGATCCCGGAGTGAATTTTCTATTTCCCATCCACTCATCAAGATTTCTCTTGAAGAGCATCAGTGAGGTGCTCTGCTTGACACGTATGGGAAGTCTATTCCATAGCATTGGCAGTCTCTGTGTTATGACCCTATCCCTCCACCATGTTCTATTGATTGTGGTAATGAGGTTGAGGTTTCTGGAGTGTGTGGTGTGGAGCGATTGGGATTTCTTTAGATGTAGCATTTCTAACAGAGCTGGGTCAGACATGGCTTTATAAGTCAAGCAGAGATCGCCTATTAGTAGGTGATATGAGACAGAGAATAGTTGGAGTTTTTTGAGTCTGTCCATATAGGACAAGTGTTTAAGGCCTAGGATCCTCTTTGTGAGGTACTTTTGCAGCCCCTCCAGTTGTTGCAGGTGTCTAGTGAGGTACATGCCAAATGGGGCATTGTACTCTATGATTGGCCTAATGAGGGAAGAGTAGAGGGAGATACTGACCTCTTTCTTCCTGGATGGAAAACCCTTAGTAATGAGATGTGCCACATAGAAGGACTTTCTGACCACAGTGGCAACGTGGTAGTCAAAAGTGAGGTTGCTGTCAACCTGTGTTCCCAGATCTCTTATAACTCCTTCTGTTTTCAGTGGAATACCATCAGTGTGGTAATTTTCCCAAGGGGGGTGACGACACATTTTTTGGCATTGAGCTTAACGCCATGGTTCTGACACCAATCATTGGTGTTATCGAGGCCTTTCTGTAGGATGTCAACATTACTTGGGGAGTTAATAATATCTCCCAACGTGTAATCTTCTGCGTATTTGTCAGCCAGAGTTCCTTCGTGTTGGCCTGGACTTCAGAAAAGTAGATACCAAACAGGAGAGGACCCAGGACCAAACCTTGTGGGACTCCACTCATGACTGGTCAGCAGTCAGACTTGGAGTCAGCTACTTTCACACTGTGGGTTCTATCTGTGAGCCAGTTTGCAACCCACCTAGTGATATCGGGGTTGATGCCTAGCTTAGTGAGTTTTTCTATGATTCCTGAGTGGGGAATGGTATCAAAGGCCTTGGCCAGATCAAGGTAGGCTGTATGAACCACCTTGCCTTCATCCATAGCTCTGGTGACTGACTTAAAGAAGTTGACCAAGTTGAGCAGGCATGATCTACTTTTCACAAAACCAAACTGTGTAGTATCCAGAGTTTGGAGATTCCCTGTATCCTTATTTATTAGGTCCATGATGATGTGTTCCATAGCTTTGCATATCAGACTCATCAAGCTAATGTTGTGGTAATTCCCATGGTCTGTAGTCGCGCCTCCTTTGTGGAGAGGGATGACGGTAGCAGTGCGCCATTCGGATGAGACAAAGCTTGAGGTGAGGCTGTGAACAGGGCACACCGGTGAGTTGCCAGTTCACTCTGTAGTTCATGTAGAACACAGCCAGGGATATTGTCAGGTCCCATAAAAGCTGTATCTTTGGCCTTGGACAATGCTGTTTTAACCTGTGCAGCAGTAATACTGGTTGCCTGGCAATCTACTGGTATTGTGATTTGTCCTGGGGGGGGTGTTAAAATTAGCACTGAATCTGTCAACCAGTATATTGGGAATATCTGTTGGCTCGGTATAGGAGGTACCATTGTGCAGTAGCTCCGAGCAAATCTGGGTACTGCCGTGGAGATTCTTTACATAACTATAGAAGGCCTTGTGGCTGTCTTTGCTATCTGCTGCAGTTCTGTTTTCATAGCTAGCTTTAGAGGATTTGATAAGGGATCTCAACATTTTGTTGAGGCTGGTAAGGGTGTTTTTCCAGTCTTGGGACCTTGCCTTATTCCACATCAGTTTCCTCCTTCTGTTATAGAGTTTGTTTATGGCAGGGGACCACCAGATGGGCTTCCTTTTTTTTTTTTTGAGGAGACCATTTTGGTTCTATTGGGGCTGGCGAGATCCATGCATTTGTATATGTGTTTGTACAGTGCATTGGTGTAAGATTCAGCAGTGATGCAACTATTCTCCATTTGCATGAGTGCCGTGAAGTTAGCTACCTCTGTTTTTAGAAGCCCAAAGTTAATTTTGGGGAAATTTTTCATGGTGGTTACCTTTGTGAGGGGTGTGGGAGGGAGGTGGATTTAGTACTGTGTATTTAAATAACATTTTCTCTCTTTCTCTTCTTTCTTCCTATTCTTTTTTGTTGCTAATGTTCCTTTTCTCTCTTTTCCCTATTATAAGTATTGTACATACTTTTCCCTTTTAAATAATAACAAATGATATATGTCTTCTAATTCTTCATCAGTAGTATAATTTGACTTAATACCAAAGTGCATTTTTTCTAGTGGGTGAGTGGTGGGGTAATAATATCTTTCTGATTAGTGTTTCTAATTAGATGTTTTAGACTCTTTGTTTAGATACATATAAACATTAATACAGTACATTAATGGTGTTTTATAGATAGCTAAATATAAGTTTGTTTATATATATATATATATATATATATATATATATATATACTAGGTTCTTTTTTTCTAAATAGCTGTTTTATATGAAAGGGTTAATTTTTTTCATGATGTTGATATTTTGTGAGGAAACTGGTGGTCTGTGTGACTGATCTCATTGTGGAGATTCACGACATGCACTGACAAGGCAGCTCGAGCGTTTTTTTTTTTTTTTTTGCTTTCTGTAAACTCTAAAAGCTTCAAGACTTGAATTTCCTACTGAAAATGCATTTTCCTCACTAGAGACAAGCTCTGTTATGCATGAGCCTATTTCGATACTTTTTAACAAGTTTATGAAGCTGCAGCTTGAGGAAACAACAGTGATGACATCATTTTGAACTTGTTAAATGGTTGTATTTAGAATTCTTTTCTTTTGAAATGCTGTTATCCTTCACTTAGATACTTTAAATGGTAAATGATTATTAATGATGCAAGTGTTTGACTATGAAAATACCTATGTTCTTTTATAGATGCATACATTCTGCAGATTCACTGACAACATTAGTAACTAAATGACATTAAGTGACCTAGGAGCTGCATTAGAAAACTCATTATGCGTATTAACATCAGACTTATGTTACATAACTGAACCTTTAGTAACTAAACAGAGGGTTGTGAGCTTTTTTTTAATACATATGAGCAATATGTGTATGTGTAAAATATAATAGTTATGTTGTAATAATTGTTATATACATATTCAGCAGATCCTTACATGAAGACTATTAGCTAGCTGACTGAGAAAATGGTTAAATCATCTGTTTCTTGAAAAGTTTTGGAAATATTGACAATCTTCTTAACCTTCAGCTTTTAATGTTTATACATACTATGATTTGATGTGTATTTCTGGCATATCTACTTATTAGAGGTGCTATTATCACATGTGGCATATTCACATATCTTCAGTTATATTGAACACTCTCATTCTGATGTATATTTCATGGATTCAGATTTCTTTAGTTGCTTTCATAATGCATTTCTTTTTTGTTTTTATGCTATATTCTAAGCAGAGATATGTAATTTGTGTCTTTTGGTGTTGGAGAGGTAGTGGATGGATGGTTTAGTTAAGTTTTTAACTAAACCAGAAACTTTATGTTTCATGTATGTGTTTGTAAATAGTTTTGGGTTTTTGAAAGTAGTGCTTAATACACATTATGCATCCATGATAAGTAAGTTTTCAGTAGATTTCGAGTCAACACGGAAGAAAGGTCTTTCAGTAAGTAACAACATACACATTATAATCAATGGCTTATAAATGTTTATCATTAAGTATTAACGGTTTGAACAATAATGTCAAAATGCATAAAGCCCAGATCATCTTATTACAGGAAACCCATATATTAAAAAAAGAAATACAAAAGTACTCATTTAATTGCTGTACCATTCTGGCTGATTCATGTTTTAAGACTAAGAGAAGGGGCTTACTTATTTTATGGAAAAATACTTATACTATGCCAAGAATTATAGATACAATTTCAGATAAAGATGGTATGCTAAGCATGGTTATTTTGGAAATCAATAGGATGCATTATACTTTAATTAATACATACTGGATACCAGGACTAAGTGCTAAATATGTTGAGAAATATCTGGACCAGATTACTTTAAAAGTAAAAGGGGAAATTATAGCAACAGGTGATTTTAACTTCCTATTATCAGACAATGATACTTTTAAAAATGGTACAATAAAACTAGCATCTGAAGCCAAGAAATTAAATGACTTTACAAACCAGATGAACCTTAAGGATATACATGTACTAAGGTTCATAGGTTTATACTAGGCTATCTGCCCTAAGGCATTTATAAGCCTAGCCCAAAGTTTTGTGGCTTACGCCACCCCTTATATGAAAAAATACTGTACCCATTAGTTTGTTGTGCCTCTGTCCAGCAGTGACACAGAGATGATTCCCGGGGTAAACCTACGATCTCCCATCCACAGGTCAAGATTTCTCTTGAACAGAGCCGGCGAGGTGCTCTGCCTCACATGGACCGGGATTTTATTCCACAGCATAGGGAGTCTCTGAGTGATAAATCTATCCCTCCAGCATGTCCTATTTATATCCGTGCTAAGGTTTAAGTCACTTGCTCTAGTGGTTTTGGTGGATTTGGATTTCTTGAGGTGGAGCATGTCCATTAATTCTGGGTTGGACATGGCCTTGTATGTCAGGCACATGTCACCTCTGAGCAGTCGGTATGCGACTCAATAGAGCTGGAGTTTCTTCAATCTGGCAGCATATGTCAGATTTTGCAGTCCTTTATCCTTTTGGTGAGGAACTTTTGGGGTCTCTCCAATTGCTGCAGATGTCGGGTGAGATACATCCCGAATGGGGCATTGTACTCGATCATTGGTCTGATAAGTGAAGAGTACAGGGAACAATGACCTCACTAGATCTGGATGTGAATCCCTTCATGATCAGGTGGGCAATGTAGAAGGTCTTTCTAACCACTTTAGCAATGTGAGTGTCAAAGAAAGGCCACTGTCAACCTGGGTCCCCAGGTCCCTGATAACCTCTTCTGTGCTTAGTGGATTGCCACCTATATGGTAGCTTGGGGTTACCTTGTTTTTCCCGAAGGGTATGACTATACATTTTTGGCATTTAACTTCAGGCCATGGCTCTGGCACCAGCTATCTGTTTCCGTGAGTCCCTTCTGAAGGATATCCGTGTCCGATGCACTTTCCACTATGGCGCCCAGTTTGCAGTCGTCTGCAAACTTTGTCAGCCAAAGTCCTCACATGTTGGCCTGTACTTCTGAGAAGTAGATGCTGAACAATAGGGGGCCAAGGACTGAGCCCTGTGGGACACCACTTGTGACCAGCTTGGAGTCTGACATAGCGCCAGCAACTCTAACCCTGTGGGTTCTGTCCTTAAGCCAGTTTGCAACCCGTCTTGTGACATATGGGTTTACATTTAAGCTGGTAAGTTTTTCTACAATACCCGAGTGGGGTATTGTGTCGAAAGCCTTTGCAAGGTCAAGGTAGGCTGTATGGACTGCCTTTCCCTCATCAATGGCCTTGGTGGCTGTTTCGAAGAAGTCGACCAAGTTCAAAAGGCATGATCTGCCCTTGACGAAGCCAAACTGGGTCGGGTCCAATGTCTGCAAGTCCCCTATATCTTTGTTTATAAGCTCCATTATGATCCTCTCCATAGCTTTGCAGACTAGACTTGTTAAGCTTATGGGGCGGTAATTACCATGGTCCGTAGAGGCACCGCCTTTGTGGAGTGGGACCACAGTTGCCGTACGCCACTCGTTGGGCACGTATCCTGTGGTAAGGCTGAGATTAAACAACTGCCTTATGTGCGGGTTTAATTCCAGATTTAGCTCGTGTAGCACACAGCCGGGGACACCATCCGGTCCCATTGATGCTGTGTTTTTAGCTTTAGAGAGAGCAGCTTTCACCTGCGCATTTGAGATGTCTGGGAGGCTGCACTCCGCTGGGATAGTTATCTCTCCTTTAGGGGGGGAGAGGGGGGTGAAGTTTGCACTGAACCTGTCTGCCAGTATGTTGGCAATGTCTGTGGGTTCAGTGATTTTTGTATCATTTTGGACTAATTCTGAGCATATCTGGGAGTTTCCACCCAGGTTCCTAACATAGCTGAAAAAGGCCTTATGATTGTCCTTTGAATCCATGGCAATTTTCTCTCAAAATTGGCCTTAGTTGATTTTATGAGTGCTCGTATTTTTTTACTAATAATGATCAGGGGTGACTTCCCTTTTATGGATTTTGTTCTATCATGTAATAGCTTTCTCCTCTTATTCTAAAGTTTGTTAATGGCTGGGGTCCACCAGACTGGACGTTTGCCCTTTGTGGAAAGAGTCTTGGTTTTATTTGGGATTGCCTGATCCATGCAGTCCTGGAGGTGTTCATAGAAGGCATTTGTAAGAGAACATTATTCCTTATTCTGTACTCACTATTCATATCGGTTTGGTATACAAACAAACATTGATAAGGTCTGTGTATCAAATAATATATACTCTAAAATAAGTGACATATCTATAATGACTTGTCCACTTTTCGACCATAATGCTATAAAATTTACATTAACTATGCATACAGATGATTTAAGATTTCTACAGAGAATTTCTGCTTACATAACTAAGTTAAAAGACTTTAGGGAATGGATAATGGAAGAAATAGACATGTTTATGGAAACAAATGTTAATGGTCACGTGACTGATACTATACTATGGGACACCTTTAAAGTTTATATATATGGTAGAATATAATCTTGGTACTTTAAAAAAAGGAGAGAGTGGGGCAAATAACTTTTAGGCTTACAAAAAACATAGACAAGATAAAAATGGATGCAGAATGAAATAAGGTAGCACATAATGAAATTACTAAGTTAAATCAAAAATACTTAGAAGTTCTGAATCATAAGGTAGACATAAACCTGGAAAAATTTAAATTACAATCTTATGCTTTAAATCCAAACTATCTACATAAAATAGTGGTAAGACCCCAAAAAAAAAAAACAATCAAAATCTTATTAATGAGATTAAATATAAAAGTGATGGTTCAGTTAAGAGTAAATCTAACTTAAGGGGTATATTAGAAGTGTTCAAAAGTTACTGTAAACATATAAATTTTAACACACCACTTTTGGAAACAGATAGTGTAATAAATACCTTTATTCAAGAAAATATAACTACTAAGGTGTCAATGCAAAAAATAACACATCGAATAAACAAATAACACTAACAGTAGCGAAAGAGCAAATAAAAAATGTAAAAGATAATAAAGTTCCAGGACTGGATGAAATAATTCCTGAACTATATAAGATTTTTCCTGAATATATAATAAAGAAAATGATGAGTGCCTTTACTATGGTTAAGCAAAAATGTATAACATCCCATTGTGGAAATATTCAATTATCTCCCCCATATTAAAACAAGGTAAGCATCCCAAATCTTGTGATTCATATAGGCCAATTTTGTTATTAAAAACTGATTATAAAATTTTCATGACAATATTAATCTAATACATAATGATCAGGCAGGGTTCATTCTTCATAGAAAAGTTTTAGATAACATTATTAAATTACTATCATTAATAGACATAACATGCAAATACAAAAAACAACTAACTGTTATCAGCCTAGCCATAGAAAAGGCATTTGATTCTATTAGTTGGTCTTTTCTACAAAGAATCCTGATTGGTTTTGAATTCTCCTCAGATTTTGTCAACTTAGTAATGAAAATTTATAGTGGAGCACAAGCTTATGTGAAAATCGGATCATGTCTATCCTCACCACTAGAAATCCTCAAGGGAACTAGACAAGGTTGTCCTTTGTCACCATTATTGTTTGCTCTTTCAATGGAACCTTTTGCTACATATATCAGAAACAAGTAAAATATAAAAAGCTTTCAAGTTAATAAGGACTGTTGCCCTAAGATACAGTTATTTGCTGATGATATGTTGTTAACATTGGGTGATGTTGATGGTTCTTTGCATGATGTTATAAATACCTTAAGCAAGTCTGAAAGAATTTCAGGGCTTAAATTTAATCATAATAAATCCAAAACATGACTAACAACAATATCAACAAAAACCCAAGGGAGAATAGCATGTTTAATTGGGAGAATGATGTATTAGAATATTTGGGTGTCAGTATAAATAGTACATGGAAAGAGTCTGTTAAACCAAATTACAAACATTTAATAACCACTATTAATGAGCTAATCAAAAGATGGAATAAAATGTTTTTCACAATGGAGGACAGGCTCAGTTTAATTAAAATGATAATTTTACCTAAACTTTTGTTTTATATACAGTCATTGATACTACCCCCTCCCAAAAACTTATTTAAAAAAACTAGATTCCATGCTACTTAAATTTATATGGTTCCCCTTAAAACCCAGGATTGCTTATAAATGGCACATTAGAGCTTGGAACAGTAATGGGATAGCATTCCCTAGCTTAGATCTTTATTCCAAATCAGTTATAATTACTATACTATTACATTGGATCACACCTAGCTATACATCTGGCTGGCAAATAATACATGAAATTCATATAACTGATGTCAGAATTAAGGAACAATATGGAATAAGTAGAGTTTATTGGCTTTTACATGAATTTTGTTTATTTAATAAGAAGTTTGATTGTTTTTCTTGTGGCATTAATCAAATATTTAATAACATAAAAATATAATTGATTGTAATTGCAGCATTAAACAATTCATATTTCTTATATTCCCTATAGCATACTCCCCTGATTGCCTAGACTCTTTCAATATCAATGCATTGCAAAAATTAAAGGAAAATAACTTGATATTCTGGCATCAGTGTATTGAAAATAAGAGTATTAAACCACTAAACTCTCTTTTATGTAGTTATGATAATAGTCAAGACAGTTGGTTGTTTATACACTCATTACGGCAGTTTATAGAACACAAAATGAGAGTATCAATAAACCTAGAGACTGAATCTATACCTAGTTTAATCCAGCTTTTTATTAGGTGTCTTGATAAGACAGATGATCAAAAATTAAGTGTCTCACCTATCTATAAGATACTAAGAGAAGACATATTAAGTTTGACTCAGATTTTTGGAATTACTATGTAAAGATTAACAGAAAACAAATATGTGATAAATCCAAAACATTGTTATTGAAATCTATGTATTTTACCTCCTCTTCATTATATTGGAGATTGTATACATGGAAATTTATGAATATAAGTTTCTATACTCCACATAAAATAAATCTTATACTCAAAGACAGTGAAAGTATATGTTGGAAATGTGATGAATTACTAGAGGCCAACTGGGTTCACATGTTTATTGAATGTAGAACTATTGTTCAGTACTGGAAAGATGTTAGATATTTTGTAAATGCTTTATGGTCTGACACCTGTCATATGTCTAACTCATCAGTCCTATTCAGTGTTCCTATACCTAATGCAATACCTAAATCTCAGATTCAGCTACTCTGGTCAATTCTTGCAATTGCCAGAAAAGTTATTACTTTGAACTGGAAAAGTAAACAAGATTTGATGTTTAAAGATTTTATTTATTTAGCAAAAGTTGTTTGTAAAAAAGAACTGCAAACCATTTGTTATAGAACTCATAACATTACTCATAAAAAATAGCATGCCAACAATTGGAAAACCCTTTGAACAAATACTGGTAACTTCTCTTGGATAAAATGATTGTTTATCATGGATGAATGTAAATATTGTATATAGTTTTGTTATTGTTTTATTGTATTTGTTATATGTACATTTGCTTATGTTTATAATGAAAACAAAATAGAAATGTTTTTGAAAAAAAAAACAAATACTGATTGACAGAGGTCAAATATCAATACAGTTGTGTTTGCCATCATGTATGCTTCAAGATAGAATATTCTGATACCTTGTGTAGAAAGGTTTTGAAATTATTAATGCAAATATGTCCAAGCAATGTGTCTTGCAGCTTTTATATTTACTGTAGTATCTGCAGTCATATTTCACCAGCGTTTGTTGCATTTTATGTCTAGATGTGAAAACATTGTTACATATCTGTATAGGAATAACTACTTTGCACTTTTAAATAACGATCACTAAATGCCTAATAGCTCATTTCTAAACAGGAGCTACAGAGGTGCTGTGGGTTCATCCCAAGACTTCACTAATTAATTATTTATCTCTGGTGTAAACTTTCATATCTTGTAGTCCCTTTAGTGTCATTGCTGATTTTAACATAATCTGTGGGGTTTTCAGATCATTTTCTAGTAGATCTTCTTTGAAGACATTTAGCTATACCATGTTTAGAGTATCAGCAATGTACACTGTCTTCCTTAGTTTGCAATGTATATTGTAGCCATAATCCTGTAAGCGTAACAGCATTTTTTGTATAATGTATATGTGCTGCTGCTTTATGTAATGACTTTCTGAAATGCATTAGTTATTTTTGGTTATATTTTACTGTGATGGTCATACTGCAAATACAGTTGGGATAATTCTGGCAGATGAATGCTATAGCTCACAAATTCTTCTTTCTGTGTACACGATTCTAAACACTTGGTAGTGTTATAGCTGCATAACCTATAGGTCATGCTTCTTACAAAAAGCTGGACTCAGCCTTTGTTGATTAGCATCATCTTGTAAGGTTAAGAGGGATGCTAAAACAATAATGTTGTAGTTGCTGGATGCTTCCTTCACAGAAGAAAAATAACTTTTTTTATCATATAAAGAACACCAAACTGCATTATTTTCTAGCAGCATACCGAGTGGTACTGTTATGCCTTACAAGTCAAGTATGAACTTAGACAACTACTGGACCATGTAGCAGAATTGCATAGAGGGAAATATGTCAGCAGGTGTATTGATATTCACTATAAAGCTAACCTTTCTGTTCATAATGCTGTCACAGCTACGTATAAATTCACAGAACATTTTAAGGGGTCTATAAAAATTGTGAAGAGGCGTTACATCGATTGCCTCTTCTTCAACACAAAGACGAAATTCACTAAACCGTGAATGGTCAAAACAGCAATTTCTTTCCATGGGAAAGAAATCGCTAGTACCAAACATACACAAATACACTATTTAAGACATAACTAAGTGGGGGGCTTCACCCCCCACATTCCCCCCCCCAATGTGGGGGGCTGTGCCCCCCACACCCCCCCAACTAAATATACCAATTTCAAGATTGCACTACAGTGGGGTAGAGGGCAATGCTATGGCTCAGACCAAGTGACTTTTTTCCCTGGGAAAAAAAATTACTGGCCTGAGCCTTTGTTATTTTCAGACTTCGGTCTTTATGTGTTGCTGAAGAGGTGTTCGATGTAACGCCTCTTCGCGATTTTAATATAGACCCTGTTTTAAGATATACACTTCCTCATAGTCACCAGACTTCTAAAGGATTCTAAAACTCATTGTCTCAGCAAATAACTTAAAACTCCAATGGAGCTACAAGATGAAGCCTGGAAAAATTGAACTTAAGACCCTGCACGAAGCTAACAAGACCATTACACATCTCTGAGGAACACCACCAAACAGACTATCAGAGACACAAAGATAAGCACCTAACATCAGCACAAATCTTGTGTTTTCATTCACCTATGCAATTCTAAGAGGAGGTTAACATTATAACTGGAAGACAAATGAAGCATTCAGTCTCGGCTACATATCTTGCCCTTCCACTGTCCTGTCACTATCTCATTTCTTTGAGAATTCTCTTACACTCCCTCCCTCCATCTCACACACCCACACAGACTCTAGTCAAATAGAGATAAGCCCCCCCCAAATTTATTCTACCCTTCTACTTATCTTAAATCACTACTATGGCTATTCTGATTATGTATAAACAAATCCCACTTGACACTGCTCCTAGACCCAACAATATTTGCCCCAGTGCAGACACTACATTACCAACCGACTAGAATATATCTGTAAACTCTGCCTCACTACCTGTACAATACCAGTTATTAGGCAATCTTCCTTTGTCAGACATATACTTAAAGAACCTAAGCCAACCTCCTACTGATCCTAGTTCTAGGAAAAGTTGTATACTATCAACATATCTCTTACCAAGAAAAATATCACTTGCATTATAGGAAACAACATACCTTTTGGGCTGGAAAATATCTGTCCTGACAGCACTTTGGACTCTGACTCATAATATTTCATCCAGTATAGATAAGGGGATTCTGACCAGTGCTGTTTTTATTGACCTGTAAAGTACCTTTGATACAGTGACTCACTCTGCCCTGCATATCCATCTTTGCGACATTGGGATCAGCCCTGAATTGGCAAGTTAGATAACCGACTTCCCGCCCTACAGATCTTTCATGGTACAGCTATGGTTTATTAATTATCACACTGCGTACACTGTCTCCCTCTCTGGTACCCCACAACGTTACAGTCTTGCCCCAGTTTTGTTCTCTGTCTTCATAAATTAACTCAATCCTTTATTTGTGCCAATTTCCATTGGTTCTATATGCCAATGATATGGTCATCTATAGCCCTGTCAAAATTCATTGAAATACAACTCCAAAATGATCTACTTCAACTACACAATTGGCCGACAGCTACAAAACTTTTACTCAGCCTTAAAAATATCCATCTCCATTCTGTTTGCCATAGAAAAAATGAGGCAAGCCCCCCAACTCTTCACACCACAGATTGTGACAATAATACCATTGACTCTACCACTTCCTTTACATATCTGAGTGCATGAACAGACCAATCCATCAGCTGCCAAGATGACAATGAGAAACTACAAACCAAGATCAACTACCTACTTTTCTCAGCCAACAAGATTATTCAAAATTTCTCTACAGCTGCTATAGGCAAGGGTATCTTTGTACAGCTTATGTACAGACTTACCTTTGTTTGTCTCTTCCTATGCTAAAAACTACACCACCCTTAAAACCCTCTCAAATACACTCTGCCACTTCATATTTAATGCCGATTGGAATGAACATCATTGCCTCAATATGTCTAGCTGTAAGTGTCTGCCAGTGCAAGCCAGAAATTACCTTTGTCTTGGGACCCTTCTTATCAAAGGCTATCACCTCCTCTCTCTTCTCAAAGCTGTTCAGTGCATCTATGACCTATAACCACAGAAGCCAAGCCAGAGGTTGGCCCATCTCTACAAACACCTTTTTTAAGCTTGCATTTTACTAGTCATAGCTTCTCATTCTTTTCTCTAAATGCTATAGCAGCCACTTTCTCATGACCTAGTTGAAATCACTGACTACCCGGTTTTCAGTCATTGACTCAAGCTCTTTCTACAAAAACAGTATGAATGCAAGTGTCACAACTTTGCACCACCCAGAGAGTAGGCCCCTAACAACAGATCCCATATCTTCCTGTTTCCACTTTTATACCTATTGTACACTGTATGCTGCCCTGCATGCTGAATAGCACCTATGTGTTCTAACACAGCTCCACAGAATGCAACCCTCACATTCAATTGAGAGCTTAATAATTTGAAAATGATATCTTACCTATTGTCCTTTTCTTATTTTTTCTTATATAAATATATACATATATTTTGTTTTGAAATGTTTGTTTGACTGAAAAAAATATGTTAACCTCCATATAAATGCACAGTTTCCTGTATTCATGCATTTTTATGTTTACCCCCATTGTATGCAGTTTCATATATTCATGTATTTTAAATGTTAACGCCATGTTAATGTACATTTTTCTGTCATTATTCATGTAACCTAGGATGAGCCTGCAATTAGTTATTTGCGATCGGTGTTCTACCCTGGTAAACACATATAAATAAAATAAATAACGTTGAAAACAATTTTCTACTGATAAATAACCCATGTATTTCAAAGAAGTGATACATAGTTGTCAGATGGCTTTATTGATTTTCAGATCTTGAGACTACAGGCCGTCCAGTGAATTTATTAGATATCTATCATGCTGCTGCTTTATAGCAGTATAGACTGGAATGTCTTTTATTATGTTGATTACTCCATTAAGTCCTTTAACTGTATTTGCTATTGCCGTTTGTAACACTTGAGGAACTGATGAGATACAAAATGGTAGTCTCAAGCATCTGTAATGATGCAAAGTTGTGGAAACTGCAGTGTATGGGTATATTTATCTTACCCGGTCAATCCCTAACCTTGCACTAAGAAGAAACTGACATAAGTCATAGATGCTACTGCTACTTCAGCAGTTTGAAGTTATGTTCTCTATTGATATTTTTGCTATGACCTTGATGATCAATGCATATTCTTCCCTCTTTCTGCTTCATAGCTGTTGACTGTCTCTTTTGGTTCCAGTTGATTATCTACAGTTCCCATTATTTCCATATACTACACTTGAGTCCTAGGTTTGTTATAGCCTTATGTGCAATAGCTTCTGTTCTGGGAATATATTCCTAATGTAATATTTTTATTTGACTCTCAGTATGCAGATATCCAAAGCCTTCAAACAGATCAACACATTTTGTCAGAATCGTATGTCTGCCCTGCATAACACAAACTGTGGCGTATGTCTTATGCCTACATACATGCAAATATGTGCTCATTGCAGACAATCATTTATTTTTAGTTCATTTATTTGTTTACTGCTGTGGGTAGCATTTTAGTAAGATTATGACTTTAATATATGTGCTGCACTGTTTTTACAACATAATCATAACTGCTCAGACATCCATACTGACTACCTCTGCAACTCATCACTGTTCTTTTTCAGAGAACATGTGCATCTTCTGCCTCTGTATTTCTGTAATATCAAGTCACTGCACACTATGGCTCTTAGCTGTATTTTTATAACATTTTTGTCTGCAGTATTCAACTCATTTTACTTCTAAACAAAAGGTCTGTTAACTATGCCACTAATGAAATAAACTTCTCTACCTATAATATCAGAAAACAGAGGTAATCCAGAAGGCTCAAGTCACTTCTGGTACTCCACCTGTGAACCAGAAAGTGACAGGACTAACAAGAAGCAGAGTGTAAAGGATTAGTCCAAGTAAAATTAATTTAACTAGCATATCTAGGAACTTGCTCTCTGATATCTGTGGGAGTTATAAAGATACCTTCTTGAAGTTTCAAGAAATTTATTAAGTTAATTAGGTAAATGGATGAGTGTTCTTATTTGAATACATTACATTTAACTTGTCATTTATTTAAAGACAGCTACAGACCGTTGTGGAAGGGGACAGGGGAGCTGATTGGAGGGAAATCTGGAAGATGGAAAATCAAAGTCAATCCCAAAGCTTCAAGGTTACTCCCTTATTTCAGTATTCTTGAAAGACCCATGAGGTTGTACCCACTCAGCAGCCTGTGAAACCTCATTCTTAGTTAAAGGTTTTTATTTTTATTTTTAACAAACAAAACATGACAGCATACCATCAGCTACCACTATAAAACTATATTAAAAAAACACTTTTGCCTGACCTTCATCAGGTCTATCTAATCGAGTGGTTTACACTTTGATTATTGAAAATGCCCGCTTTTATTGAAAATACCTGCTTTTATGAGGCTATCATAAGACTTTATCAGCCTGTTTTGTAGTAAGTGTAATTTAAGCAGCTGTGTCGGCCTTTGTAGGGCTCATATTTTTGGAGCTAATTATGAAAGCTTTATTAAATACCTGTTTCCAGTCTGACTTGTCCTTATCAATGCTTGTATCACATGTGATATTAGAGGCTGTGCTTCATTTTAAGGCCTCATATCTCCTGAAATACATTATGAAAGACTAATCTTTTCTTGTATAGCAAAGGTTTTACATTACCTGCTTATAAGAGGCTGGTATACATCATTAATGCGACCAGTCCTCATTCTCCTTGCAGATGAAGACAGACCTCTGTGTATGCAATGAAAATAGACACTTAGAGCTATAGTGGAAGACTCCCATTTTTGAATAATACATCCATTCTAATATTCAGTGGATGTTTTGCCCTATAAGACAAAAGTTAAAGTGAACCTTAAGAATAAGTAGAAGGAGAATGTTGTTATAAAATAACTGTGCATTTAATTTAGGAATGCTTGCATTTTTGTGTTGTTTTTTTTTTTGCTCTGAAAATGCACGAACATCATTTTATTGGATAGGTTACTATACTTTATATAATGACTGTATTGTGACAGAGGTATTCTCAGGGGCTTGGAAAATATATACTACATTAATTGTTGGTTATGGAATTCAAAACAAAGAATAATATATGTATATGATTCTCAAATCTGGTGCATTGATTGCTAAAGTGATTAAGAATATATCTGAGTATACTAGGGAAAGGAATGTAAGTGTGGGAAAATGAGAGAAATGATGAAAAAAAGGAGAAATACCCCACTGGAGTAAAAATGTGAGAGTGGGAAAATGACAGAACTAATGAGGAAAAGAGAAATACCCCACTGGAAAAAAGAGTGTTGGTATTGATGGATGGAGATATCCACCCAAAGCCTGGCCCATCCTCATCCACCGGCTAGAGGTCCTTTACTAACTGTCCCACTACTACACAAATCTTAGAAAAACCTCCAGACTCACTCTTGATCAGTCACCTAAATATCAGAGGTGTAAACAATAAGATTCAACATCTACATGCCCTCCTAGATGCTGTTTCCCCAGACATACAATGTCTTACTGAAACCTGGCTAAAACCTTCTACTTTAGATAAAGAAATTATACCACCAGGCTATAACAGCCTAAGGCTTGATCGAACCAACCTGAAGAGGCGTTTTGTTTGCTGGTTCTGCAAATGCTTTGGTTTGTAGTGATGTTGGTACTATTTCCAAGCATTTTTTCCTTCTCAGTTGTGTTCATTGTTCTGTACAAATCCATGCTTGAAGTATCCATTAATGCCCTGCAAACATCCCTGTTTGGCAATATTGAAATTCTTATCACTAAGCTCCATATTAATAAGAAAAAATGTATAAATCTTGTCTGTATGTATATTCCCCTAGGCAATAACATAAATACCCTTGAAGATATCCTACATTGGTTATCCAGCAATTACCCCCAAGAAACCATTGTACTTGGAGACTTCAACATAGACTGGAACATGTGATCCTCAAAACCCCCCACTAACCACGTAAACCTTTATAGATTTTCACAGGTCATATCCTCCTCCACTAGGATCAGTAAACCCAACAAAATACACTCTGAAAATTGTCATTAGCTATATGTCTGAAGAAGGGTTTGGTTAAAACCCGAAAGTGCTTACATTGTTTTAAATTACTGTGAACAATAAAAGACTATAAATTAAAGAGCTGTGATGATACCGGACGTATATTTTTCTAGTATAAACCCAGCAATAAAGCAAGTATTCTGGATTCTTATTAACACCCATCCCCTCAAATGCAGGAGTGGGACCCTGCCTGATGATGTAACCTATTTAATCAGGCAAAAAGCTGATATCCACAACCAGTCCATTTTTAAAACAATAAGGAACAATAAGAATTTCAACTGCACATATTTCCAAAATGAACTCAAATCTTGCAATTGATCAGTTCTGAAACAATTATCTCTTGAAGAAGCAGTAAATTACTTTAATACCAAATTCCTATCCATCCTTGACACCCATGCACCAGCATGGACTATTAGAACCAAAACAAGAGTTGTTCCTTGGCTCTCAAAATAAACCAGACATAAAATGCTACTTAGAAATAGGGCTTGGACCACTTCAAGGACCACAAAAAACCCATAGATCAACTTAGATACAGACAGCTAAAAAATGAAACAAAAAATCCACCACATTAGACAAGAAATACTATTACTGTCATCTACAAGAAAAACACCAAAACAAGCCACAAAAGTTTTGGGTAGGTATAAACAAACTCCTTAGCCAGGACAGTCCTCTACTCCTACCCCCTTGGATTGTAACCAAAACCCCCCAGCAGAAATTGCCAATACCTTTAACAGCTTATTTACAACAACCATCCAGAACCTAGCTAACCAATTATCCCCTGGATGCCCACATTCTCCAGCCACTGCACCCTGCTCTCAACACCCCTTTAACTTTAAGCCAGGTTGCACATCTTTGGCCTGAAAATTACTTAGAAAAACTAAAGCCTACCACCCTGTTGGCTGATCTCCTCCTTGCAGAATATCTGCAAAAAGCTGCAGATGCCATTGCATACCCCCATTACTATCCTGATCAATAGAACTATAATGGAAGCATCCATTCCCTCTGTCTGGAAGATGTCCCATGTCATCCCACTCCATAAAGGGGGCAGCTCTACTGAACTTTCAAACTATAGACCCATAGCTATTCTGTCACCCTTGGCTAAAATGAAGGCAAAATGCATCCACAATCAACTTGTGAACTATATTATCCATAATAATCTTCTAGCCAACACCCAACATGGAGTTAGATCATTCCATAGTACAACATCAGCCCTCCTCTCTTTCTCTAATGTCATTAACCAATATCAAAACAATAATAAACTTTCCTCTGCCATCTTTCTCAATATTTCAAAAGCTTTTGATATGGTAAACCACCAAATACTCATAAACACTTTGAAATCCATCTACCTAGAGGACCAGGCCATCCAGTGTTTTCAATCATATCTCACTGGTTAACAACAAGCTGTCCTATGGTAAAGCAAATTATTCACCCTTTTTCCAATCACCATTGGAGTACCCCAAGCCTCCATACTAGATCCACTATTATTTTCCATTTTCATCAATGATTTTGTATAAGGTCATCCCAAATGCAGCATGCATTCAATATGTGGATGACTCTACTTTAGTATGCCCCAACAACTCACCTACAGAGTTGCAGATTCTATCCCAAAATACTTATAACACAGTTGAAAATTGGCTCCTTAACCGTTGTCTCATGTTAAATCCTAATAAAACCAAACTGCTGCTTTTCTCCCCCACTCACAGGTCTGCCCCTATAACCTTTACATTAAAATCCAACAACAGCACCATTATTTCCCCGGATTCCTCAACCAAACTGTTTGGAGTTATAATAGACAATAACCTTAAGTTTGATCTGCATATCAATAAAACTATTAAAACAGTTAATAAAACACTTGGCTCACTCAGTAGGATCAAGCCGTTCCTAACATCATTAGCCAGAACTGTAATTGCTCATACACATCTACTCTCCACCCTCCTCTATGCTTCCCCTCTATTTACAAACCTCAGCAAAACTGACCTTAATAAACTTTCTAGCAGCTAATCACATTGCTAGATTTGCTACCGATGCAGCCTACAGAACTCATCACTGTCATAACCTAAATCTACTAGGATGGTTTTAACTGCCTAACCTACTTCAGGTTAACCAACTAATAGTTACACACAAGATCCTGTACCAAACAGATAATACACCTGTACTTAAAAACCTCATCACTCTTTACAGTAACCTTAGCGCACTCCATTCATCTGAAAGACTGCTAGTTCAAACTCTCAAATCCAGTAACACAGCCAGTAAATCTCTATTTGCTAACTCTGTGGCAAAACTTGGAATTCTCTTCCTGCTAATCTTACATCGGAACTCTCTTTACCTCAATTCAAGAAAAGTCTGATTTAGTACTTTAAAAAAATGATGAATATGTCGTTGTTCTAATCCAGACTAACTCTAACCGTCACTCATGTGCACATGGAGGACTTCATTGTTTCATGTTATTCTGGGGTTTTAGGTTTTAGTTAATATTTGGTATCTATTAATATTCTTTCCCCCTTCTGCTCTTTATAAGTTTTGTAACATCACCTTGACCTAGTACCAATTCAAAGTGTTAAATGCAATGCCTGCTAAGACTCAGATTTAGACTAAGATTTCAATATCCAGTTCAAAAGGACAGTTCACATTTAACAAGTAGAATTGTATACCATCAGTTACAATATCATATTTAAAAAAGCATGTTGGTGTTTAAAGTAAAACTGTTGAAATCTGAAAAAAATACAGTAATGCATTTAAGCATCTGACCTGAAAAATGTCAAAGAAGTGATTCTGAGTTTTCGGTATTCTTAGCCAAAGCTCACAATGTGGCCATTTTTTCAAACTATGCTATGTTTGCAGGCAAGGTTTCTACTTTTACTGTTGTTGTGATTAATTCATGTCCTCTGAATATTGTCTCCAGGGAGTTTACATCTTCTCCCTGTATCAACATGGATTTTCTTGTTTTGTTTTCTCAATTTAAGCACTTTGTGGGTGCCACAATCCTTTTATTTGCCCATACATATTTCAGTTATCCCTTGTCTTGTGGACAGAATTGTCTTGCATTGAATCTTTTCACTTAACTTGTTTGTAGCTGTTATATTTTATATTCAGAATAGATTTTTTTACCACTGGTTGCATAACTTTGATACTGTCTTCAACTGATTGTCTGCAATTTTGTACATGCAACCACATTTCTTCATCTAAATCAAAATTATTTATTATATGTTGAACATAATACATTTTTTCTTTATTCATTTACTGAAACTAATAAATCAAATTATTTTCTTGGAAAGTCTTCATTACAGATAAATTTAATTTGGAAGTATTATTATGAATATAATCTGTTGTAAAGATGAAAAAATCCATGCTTTATACATTGGATTTCTATAGATAAAGTTTCTCAAGGTATTTATTAAAATGGAAAAATAGGAAGAGGTGATTGCTTAAAATTGTTTAAGAAGTATTCTTTTAGTAAGCAAAACAAGGAATTTTTTAAAATTAAATAATGATTTGAATATTTAGAACAATTAGATTGTGTTCAAAGGCTTCCTTGAAATTCTTTCCATTTAGCAGAATAATTATTATTTCACTAAAATACAATTGTCTTGATAATAGAAGATAAAGAGTACAATGTCTCACCTAAAGATCAATCTCTAATATGATGGTTTAAAGCTATTCTGGGCTTATTAGGATACCACAAAAATGTAATATTAGAGAATTAAAGTTTTATACAACTTCGAGGGTGAGGTAAAGATAATGACTGTAAATTATATACATTTTTGTTAAAATAATGATTTTAATTATGGAAAGTATCTCCTCCATTGTAAAGAGAAATGTATTCCATTTATTTATAAGATTTTCTATAGAAGTTATAACTGATGGATATTATTTTATTAATATTATCAGTAATTGTTATTCCTAAGTACTTTATCTTATTTTCTTAGACTGTATATTTATTAAAACTTTTTTTCTGTGTCCATAATGGTAAAGTTTATAAGTATTTTTTTTTTTCATTTTCATTAAAACTAAGACCAGATTTCTTTTCAGAGATTTCCATTGAATTGAAAACTGTTGAAAGTGAATTGTTACATTCATTAAGAGTCATAAGGATATCACCTGAAACAGTTGAATTTTGGAGGTTAAATTTTTAGCTGTTTGAATACCTTTAATATCCAAAGATGATCTTATCAAGTCAGTAAATGGTTCTATAACTAAAGTAAAGAGTAGAGGAGAGAGTGGACGTCCTTGTAGATTGTGAAGTGTATGAGCCTATTTTTGCATAATACTTTTATAGCATTCTATAAATATATCTTGGATACATCATTTGTATGATTAATTTTAATAAAGGTCTGCAATTATTTTAAGAAAAAATGTTGATGTCTTTTAGATTAGTTATATAGGGAGGTGTATGCTTAACTGGAATACTATTACTATGTTTTTGGATTAGGTAGAAATTATAGCATTATGATGTGAAAGAGGTCAAGATGCAACCTTAACCTTGTCTAGACTATTTATTAGATCATTTGATATATAAACGTTATCTATCCTAGCTTGAGTTCCATGTCTTTGTGAGTAATGAGTGAAATAAAATGAATCTGAATCTACAAACTCTTGCATGTCTTTTATAGTAATATGGCTATAAATGGTATTAGTTCCTTAGCTAGCGGAGATAATCTTCTCTTTCTAATGATATTAGCATTATTATCTTTTAGAATACAATTAAAGTCACCTGCCAAGATAATACTCATCATCATCTTCTTTCGGCTGTTCCTGTTAGGGGTCGCCACCATGGATCATCTGTTTCCATTTCTTCCTGTCCTCTGCATCATGCTCTTTCACACCAACCGCCTACATATCCTCTCTCACCACATCCATAAACCTCATCTTAGGCCTTCCTCTTGTCCTCTTACCTGGCAGCTCCATCCTTAGCAACCTTTTCCCAATATACCCAGCATCCCTCCTCAGCACATGTCCAAACCAACGCAATCTCGCCTCTCTTGCTTTGTCTCCAAACTCTCCAAACTGAGCTGACCTTCTAATATACTGATTCCTAATCCTGTCCAGTGCAAATCTTAACATCTTTAACTCTGCCACATCCAGCTCTGACTCCTGCCTTTTCGACAATGCTACCGTCTCCAACCCATATAACATAGCTGGTCTCACTACCCTCTTGTAGACCTTCCCTTTCACTCTTATTGGTACCCGTCTGTCACAAATCACTCCTGACACTCTTCTTCACCCATTCCACCCTGCCTGTACTCTCTTCTTCACCTCTCTTCCACACTCACCATTACTCTGAACTGTTGATCCCAAGTACTTAAATTCATCCACCTTTACCAACTCTACTCCCTGCATCCTCACCATTCTTCTACCCTCCCTCTCATTTACACACATATATTCTGGTTTATCCCAGCTGACCTTCATTCCTCTCCTCTCCAAAGCATATCTCCACCTCTCCAGGGTCTCCTCAACCTGGTCCCTACTCTCACTACATATCACAATGTCATCTGCAAACACCATAGTCCACGGGGCCTCCTGTCTGATCTCATCTGTCAACCTGTCCATCGCCACTGCAAATAAGAAAGGGCTCAGAGCTGATCCTTGATGTAATGCCACCTCCACCTTAAACGTATCTGTCACTCCCACCGCAGTCCTCACCAATGTCACACTACCCTTGTACATATCCTGTACCACTCTTACATACTTCTCTGCCACTCCCGACTTCCTCATACAATACCACAACTCCTCTCTAGGCACCTTGTCATACGCTTTCTCTAAGTCCACAAAGACACAATGCAACTCCTTCTGACCTTCTCTGTATTTCTCCAACAACTTTCTCAGAGCAAATATTGCTTTTGTAGTGCTCTTTCCTGGCATGAAACCATACTGCTGATCACTAATCATTACCTCCCTTCTTAACCTAGCTTCCACTACTCTTTCCCATAACTTCAAGCTGTGACTGATCAATTGTATCCCTCTGTAGTTACTGCAGCTCTGCACATCACCCTTATTCTTAAAGATAGGTACCAAAACACTGTTTCTCCATTCCTCAGGCATCTTCTGACTTTCCAAAATTTCATTAAACACTCTGGTTAAAAATTCCACTGCCGTTTTTCTTAAGCACCTCCATGCTTCCACTAGTATGTCATCTGGGCCAACAGCCTTTCCATTCTTCATCCTCTTCATAGCTGTCCTTACTTCCTCCTTGCTAATCTGCTTCACTTCCTGATTCACTATCCCCACATCATCCAACCTCCTCTCTCTCTCTCATTCTCTTCATTCATCAGCCCTTCAAAGTACTCTTTCCATCTACTCAACACACTCTCCTTACTTGTGAGTATGTTTCCTCACTGTCCTTTATCACCCTTACCTGCTGCACATCTTTTCCAGCTCTGTCCCTCTGTCTAGCCAATCGGTACAGGTCCTTTTCTCCCTGTTTAGTGTCCAATCTCTCATACAACTCTCTATATGCCTTATCCTTAGCCTTCGCCACCTCTCTCTTTGCCATGCACCTCATCTCCTTATACTCATGTCTACTTTCTTCATCTCTTTGACAATCCCACTTCTTCTTCGCCAGCCTCTTCCTCTGTATACTCTCCTGTACTTCCTCATTCCACCACCATGTCTCCTTGTCCTCCTTCCTCTGTCCAGATGTCACACCAAGCACCTTCCTAGCAGTTCATGTCACACGAAGCACCTTAACCCAGCCACTGGGGATGCACAAGCCAGTGCATTTCTTTGTGCCGGTCCCAAGCTCGGATAAATGGGGAGGGTTGCGTCTGGAAGGGCATCCGGCGTAAAACCTCTGCCAAAAATTACTGATGCGGAGAACTTTTCATAATTACCTGCCAAGATAATACTACCTTTTGAAATTTGAATAATTTGGTCTAGATGTTGTTTAACAGTCCTATTCCTGGAATGCAATATAAATTAATAAAGGTATATAGTTTCTTATTAATTTCAGTAGTTGCTGAACAAAGCAAACCTTAATCATCATTATAGGAACTAACAATTTTAGGAAAAGGTAAAATATTTCTCCATTGGATAACCACACCTTTTTTTCTGATTATAATGAGAGCTACATAAGACAAAATATGATTTAGTGTTAAGTTTATCTGTCAGGTTAAAATTAGTGAGTTTTCTGTAGGAAGATAATCTGGGAATTAAATAGCTTTAATAATTTAAGTTCCCTGTCTTACAACCATTATTTGAATCATTAATATTTAAAGAGATGCATTTAAAATGAGACGTGTTTGGTGCAACAGATTTACATAAAAAATTCTCATAAATCCCCTGCACAGCTAGGGCTCTGTAGCATCCGGTATCCCTGTGCTTACCACTTTTAACCCTAACAACACATCGGGCACCCCTTAGGACAGAGGACAAAAGCCCCCCATGATGCGTTTGAGTAGATACTTTTAAACAGTCACTTGGCTAATGTTTGTATCTGAAATACTATTGCCTTTTGTTGTAGTTTTCTTTTTTACTAACTGCGAACAAAATTACAGTTTTCTGTTGGACTAATGCTGTTTGTATCAGAAATACTGTTGTTTTTGCTGCAGTTTTTAACTAACTGCGTACATAATTACAGTTTGCTGTTGTACTAATGCTAATGTTAATATCAGAAATACTGTTGTATTTTGCTGTAGTTTTTAACTAACTGCGTGCACAATTACAGTTTGCTCGTGTACTAATGTTAATGTTCGTATCAGAAATACTGTTTTTTTGCTGTAGTTTTTAACTAACTGCGTACATAATTACAGTTTGCAGTTATGCCTATTCTCCTATTCCCTTTGCTGCACATTCTTATTATCATTCTGTTCCTCCCCTGCTACAACCTTTTCTCTCTCGTTTTTTGCAGTTTTAACCCTAACAACACATCGGGCGACCCTTAGGACATAAGACAACAACCCCTTAAGTCCGGCGGCACCATATCTAGCTGGGAAAGAGGTGCATTTCCACATATCCACTCTACCTTCACACTTTGAAGTGTATGTACCTATTTCAGCTATCCGACATTGATAAGATTAGACATTATTGCTTTTCCACAATTGTATCCACTAAGTAGTTAGTGACAAGCACAGGTTAATGGATTGCATACTGATACTCCCCCTGCCAAGCCAGCAATAAAGAAAACAAAGGAATATTAATTCACATTTATTAAGCTAAAGATTGTACTTTGACCTGACTGCTTTTTCTTTTTTTCATATCATACCAAAGTATCCTTGTACCAAAATTAATGTCCTGGCCTCTTAATTTTTAATTCGACAGTTTTTTATTTCATAGTTTCTTTCCTTTCTAAGTTCAACCTTCTCCGTTTGCCCTCACTCTGTTGGGCTCAGTCCTCTACCCTACATTTCCCACCCACCCCCACTACCTATTATCTTACACCTATACTCAACCACACCCATGCCTACAGACAACCAGTCCTGGCAATTCTTCCCTCACACACCTCCTACCATCACTTTCAGTATATCCACCACTTCTTTTACCATCACTTCCTGTCTTCTCTCCCATTTTTTATCATCACTTACAGAATCCACATATCAATCAACCTCCCTCCATTCCAGATCTATACAGCTGTACCTGCACACAGCTCATAAATGATGTCACCCACACACTCATCAAACAAATCACTAACATATATAGCTCTGCATATCTCACCAGTATACTACTACTATCTCTTTATTCTCTAACCTTCAGTAACGCCCTACTACTACTACCATTCACCCCCCCAGCAAACATCACCTCTGACTAACCCCAGTAACTCACCATACTTTGTGATAGCCTCCACTCTCTTCAATGCCTCCTACATATTCTACCACAGATTCAAACTATCATCTCCAATATCTAAGATCGCTTCATCCCATGGATTTATCAAAATCCACAATAAACTCTCCAAACTTCTATTACATCTAGCTGTCTAACTAACTCACTGTGGGTATATACACCCCAATCCAGGCCCCACACTCCAAAATAATGTTCTACACAGCTCCATCTCTTTCAATCCTGATCTCCTTCAAAAAAGACTCAAGTCATCCCTTCTCCTTCTGAATATTAATTCAAAGAGTATCACTAACAGAGTTCATAACCTACGTCACCTTCTCCCACTATTCCCCTGACATTGTAATATTAACAGAAACCTGGCTAAAACCTAACAGCAATGAAATCACAGCACCAGGATACAGCATAGTATGTAAAGACAGGTTAACTAAGAAAGGAGGCGGTGTAGCAGTCCTATTTAAAAAAATAACCTATCACTTGATCTCATAGACAAAAAAACATGATTTTGAAAATGCAGAAATAATACTCACAAGGCTCAAAATCAACACCAGTAAAAGTATAAATATCATTGATGGATACATTCCACCAGGAAATAATATTACCACACTAGAATGTAGATTATACTGGGCAGCTAATTCCCTTCCCCAAGAGACAATCTTCGCAGGTGATTTCAGTATTGACTGGCTAACATACTCTCTTCTAATCCATCATCACATATTAGCTTACACAGGTTTAACCAACTAATCTCATCTCCTACCAGGACAGATAAAGCCTCCGGTCGACAGTCAATATTGGACAGGACCTTATTCAGCAACCCAACCCTAATGTCCCACTCAGGATGTCTCCCAAACAACCTAAGTGACCACCAGCCAACCTTTCTCATTCATTCTAAAACCCATCAAATCCACCAGACCACCTTCCATCAAATCAGAGACATAAGTAAGTTCAATGGCAATAACTTTATTTCCACCCTCAAAAGCTGCAACTAGGAAACTCTCAAACAGCTACCTTTAGATGAAGCAGTTAACTCCTTCAACTCCACCTTCCTAGACATCCTCAGTAATCATGCACCAAGAACCATTAGAGTTAAATCAAACTATGCTCCCTGGCTTAGTAAAGAATGTAGATCTCTTCTCAAAACCCAGGATAAGGCCTGGGTACATTTTCACAGAAACAGATCCCACTTAACAAGACAAATATACCTCAAATGACGTAACAAAGCCAAAAAAATAGTGATATGAGATAGAATCAATTACTACCGTAATATTCAAATAAAACACCAAAAAAATCCACAAATATTCTGGGCTGCACTTAATACCATACTTACCCAGGTAAATCAGCTACACCCACTCCATCAATACCCAATAACACAGACAGTGTAGCAACCCTGTTCAATCAATCCAAGCCCTCACAAACTCTCAGCCATATAACAATGACTCTATTCCTGTCACTAACCAAAATACCTACCATACCCATTCCTCCAACAACCTGTTTTCATTCCATCCAATCTCTATAAACATAACCAAAAACCTACTTAAAAAACTAAAACCAACTACCCTAGCAGCTGATAAGCAGAAGGTATAGCCTACCCAGTAGCCATTCTCATAAATAGATGAATCACTGAGAACCTAGTCCTCATTATCTGGAAAATTTCTCATATTATACCCCTACACAAAGGAGGTAACTCCACGGAGTTAACTAACTATTGCCCCATTGCTATTTTAGCCCCCCCTGACTAAAATTCTTGAAAGAGTAACCCATACCCAGCTCATAGAATGCCTTCAAAGAAAAAAATTGCTCACAAATACGCAGCATGGCTATCACCACTTTCATATCACTACCATAGCCCTGATGTCCTTTACCAGTACACTTAACCATCACAGGAATAATGGCCAGTATATATCTGGTCTTTTCCTAGAGCTATCCAAGGCCTTTGACATGGTTATCCATCCAAAATTAATCAGTATCCTCTCCTCCCTAAACCTCTGTTCCTCATCCATCTCCTGGTTCCAAAATTACCTTACAGGACAGCAACAAGCCACCAACAACTGCCCCCCTCCTTCCAGTTGGCTTAGGAGTGCTTCAAGGTTCCATCCTGGGGCCTCTATTCTTCTCTATCTTTACCAGTCATCTCCATACTTCCATGCCTCACTCCACCATAGTCCAATATACTGACGATTCAGCTCTGATATGCTCACATTCCTCTCTTCAAAGTCTCCACAGATACTTCCAGGAATCTTTCCTGTTGGCCAAAAATTGGCTCACAAAATCTCACCTCATCCTTAATCCAAGCAAAACAAAACGTATCCTCTTTCAGCAAGGGAAAACTCCCTCCTCTCAAGTCAAACCCCCTCCCCATCTTTCAAAATCTTATCCAAAAACAAAACCATCTTTACTCCATCAACCCACGCAAACTGCTTGATGTTGAAATAGACAATAACCTGAACTTTGATGTACATATTTCCCAAATCATTAATAAGGTCCAAAAGAAACCCAGTCTCTTTTATAGGAACAATAAATTCCTAACTAATAATACTAAATTCACTATTGCCCAAACTCACTTCCTATCTACTCTCTTGTATGCTTCTCCAGTACTACTCAACCTCCGTAAATCAGACCAAATTTGTAACTGGTGATTCATATTCATCCCGTCACTGCACATCACTTAGACAACAAAACTGGCTTGAACTCCCACAGTTACTGCACTTTAATCAACTCACCTTCGCTCACAAAATCCTCCATCACCCAGATAAAACTCCAGCTCTTCAAAACCTCCTACAGCCATGCAACTCCTCTAGACACCTCCACTCTTCCAACAAATCCCTCCTACAGATCTCCAAAGCAAACAACACAGCTGGTAAATCATTATTTTCATACTACATTTCCAAATTGTGGAATAAACACCCAAGCTCTCTGGTTTCCAACAGCTCTATCCCTCAAATCAAAAAGCTACTCAAAACACACCTTTCATATTCCTGCCTCTGTCCCTGTAACCCTGCATGATAGTCCAAATTCCTTTCCCATGCAGCTTTTAACCATTTTCAAATGTCTTTCTTCATATAGCATTATATTCTCTGGTATTATTTACTACTACCTGCTATTTTCTGTACTACCTGCTATTCCTCTGTGTTATTTTCTACTTGGTCATTTACTTTATTTTTCAATTGTTATTGTACATTGTCTTATGATTTATTAAGTAAATGTGGAGCTTTTCTCCCTGGGCCTCCGCTGAAAAAGGACCTGTGGCCAGTTGGACTTTTCCGGTAAAAAAATGTAAAATAAAAAATAAAATAAATAAATAAATCCAAGTAGTAGATATGTCTTTGAATCACTTTCCAGCTCTGAAACAGTTTGTATGAAAAAATATAATCATCAATAATAAATGTGTTAACTTTAACAGCAGTAGTGGACACCCATAAGTAACAAATTACTTTCTTTAATTGTAAACACATTTTTGTAAAACCCTTCATACCCCACATGAAGTCTAAAATTTCTTGCTTGAATAGTAGAACTGTCCAAACAATCCTTCTCATCTACAAACATGAGACAGAATTCTGTCTGCTATATCTATAAAGTATTTTCATTACAGACCTGAAAATACAATATAGATTATAGGCTCCTCATGCATTATGTTTAATTGTAAATAAAATAACATTTAATGATTGTAATATGTCACTGAAAGGTTCTGAGACCATAATGATTTCTTTAGCAAAAGGAACCATAAAAATGTGATATAAAATAACTATTAATACATTATAACTCACATCAGAACCTGTATATTATATAAACTCTAGTAATAAAGGAAACAAAATTGTTTTCCATGAAGACTAATGATAATCAGCATATGACATTTTAAGCTGACATAGAAATCAATGAGTTATTCATAGTACTGTAAATGATTAATAAATAATGAAAAGATATACTAATATCTTTAAAAAACCATTGCAATAACTATAACAGCACAAGATCCAGAACAAATAGAAAAGTGTGTGAGTAATTTAAACTCGTATTGTAACTGAGCATAAGGAAAAGATTAACTATTACTGTGTCTAGATGTATATATTATTGTAAAACTTTATTATACATGTCATTTAGTTCAAACAAACAAATTAGAATGAGGTTCATTTATAACACTGTTGCATTATTCCATTTAGTGTTTAATCATCTGGCCAAATGTAAATTTACCATAGTGTTGTGTATTATTATTACAGTAAGTACAGCTTTCTTTATCTGTGCTTCCTGGTGATTTCAGTTATGTTAAATTAAGCAAACAGGCAAGCAAATGTTTACAGATCTAATAGATTATTCAAAGAGCTTAATACTGCCTTTATCTGATATTCAATCATTGTCCTATAATGAATGTAAGTAGGTTCTGCCTTTAGAAATTCTGTGAGGTATTTCATAAAGATATTTTTAAATACTTGCATGTCAATCATAGTCACATATACAAAGCATCCAGAATTATCACCAAATGTGCAATTCCATAAAACGAATGAAGGAATGTTCCAGCGGTTCTGTTTTCAAAATGATAAAAAAAAAAATTAAACAGTATTTAAGAAACAATAACAAAAAATATGCCTGATCAAGAAAAATAATCTGATGGTAACAGAGCAATATGAACACCTTTCAGCTGTGACGTTTAAGTCTAGTGCAGTCTACACTCTTGGCATTTAATTGCAAAGTGTGCTGCAGTCAAACTAATGTCCCCCTAAAAAAGAAACACTCAAAATAAATGTGAATGAGAGATCCCACAAAGCAAGAATTCCAAAACCGTCAAGGCCCATTGCTCAGCCAAAGGAAAACAAAAGACCTCATCAAAGACATTCAGAAGCTCAACATCAAATGATTGCCACTATTAATATTCACACTCCAAACATATGCATCCATCCAAAAGAAATCCCCCACCAAACAACACAAGAACCCATAGATCTTGCAACTAAACACACACTACTACTAGACAAACTGGATTGCAAGCCAGACAAAACAAATGAATAACATAGTGCATCCCCAACATAAGTGACACCAGAAAACATATCAAACTATGATATACTATAAATAACTACCAATCCCAAGTTTATGCTCTGCTAATCAGTTTCAGGTTTATACACTAAAAATAACTAGGACAATATACTAAGCATTTAACATTCAAAAGAAAAGGAGACCCGGTCCACCAACAAGCAACAACAATAGGAATGCTAGCAAAGTAAAACCAACTACAACTTCAACTCCACAATAGTTTAATTTATCAGGATGGACCCACTATGCATTCCTAAGGTGCAAAACAATAAATTAAGATAGATAGAAAGACATTAGTTTCATATAAGATTTAGAAACAACAAAAATTAGACAAATAGTTATCTTGGTATGAAGACATCCAAGTCCCCTTTTATTTCCAACCAGATAACAAACAAAGCAAATTCACTTGCAAAGCAAAGAAAGTAAATGGTATAAAATAAGAAAAATATTATTATATAGTGAAATGCAATGATACTCATGTCGTTTATGTTTTAGCATTTTCTTTTTGTCTTCCATCCACATCTTTCCGTTTGTCTCTTTAAAGAAGCACTGTTCCAATCCATGTCTTCAGTTACTTCAAAGATGGTATTTATTTTCAAAAAAAGGTAAAGTTGTATCCAGATCATCAAAAACTTTAGTTTCATCAGGTATAAAGATTTTTAGTCTGGCCAGAAACAGTAGATGAACTTTAATTTGTTCTCTTATTAATTGAAGGAAGTATTTTGTCTTAGAAATGACTGAGGTGGAATAGTCATTGCCAAAACTAATAATTCTGTCATCTGTTTTAATGGGAGACTTTGACCAAGCAGTTTTACATATTACCTCTTTATCCTGTGAAGAAAAAAAAACTTACAGTAGTAGATCTTGGGGAAGCATTATTTTTTTGAAGACTATGCTGAAACCATGGACCTGTGTGCTCTCTCAATGCCAGATAATATTGCTTTAGGTTAATCCAGTGTCTTGGTAAGCAAAGATATCAAAAAATTTGTCATGTTGTTTCCCTCTATTTTTTCTGGCAAACCAAAGATTGTGATGTTAGTTCTACGATACGTATTCTCTGTGTCATCAGTTTTGTTCAAAAGAACAGTATTTTGTTTTAATAAAAATTCAATATAATTTTCATCTTCATTTAGTCTCCTTTCCATGTCATTCAAGGAGTCCTCAATGCCAGATATTTGAAGTTTCTGCTGTTGCAAAGCTTCATGGATGTGCTCCATTTGTTTAGAACATTTCTCCTTGAAATTGTAAAATTTTATGTCCATTTTTAAAGAGAGTTCCTAGATATTAGTAAGGACTGATTGATTTCCTTCAGATCAGTCTTGTGAGTTTGCTTTTAAATTACTCATTTCCAGAGTGTATGTAGAAATATTTTCAAATAAGATTTTTTTAATTTATCAAAAAGATTTTTTGATACTATCTGAGAAGGCACTTTATATGACACAGCATCAATAAAATGAATAAGTTAGTTTAATAAACATATTTCATGTCAGAAATGTATAAAATAGCAGAGCAGGAGAATTCTGCTGCTACTCTGTCAGCATTCTAACCACCTCCCTTTCATGTAATATCTTGAAGGCTGATTTCAAGACATATTGCAGATAAGAGTGAAGTGCATTTACTTAGGCAAAACATATGTTGATTGTATAGTGTAAGCTTCATACTTCATAATGATCAAAATTTGGTAGAGAGGGTTGTTATGAGCCCACCAGAATATTGCAGCTGGTATTATATACATGCTTCTCTTCAAACCTTACCTTTACTCGAGTTACTTCATTATCATGTATGACAAATTTCTGTCATACAATGAATTCCAGCGCAACACCACCTCCTCTTTGAAATAAAGACCTTCTTAAGGTAATCTTTTTCCAGTCCCTTCATTGAACTACTGTTACTGCATTCTTTTCAGCATGCCTATTCTGTGTCTTCTTTTGCATAATACACATTTGAAATGAATCTATTTGCTTTCAGTCCCTGTGTTCTTTCTACCAGTTTTATAACAATTGGTTGCATGATTTTTGATATGCAGAATTCTTGTTTTTTACTTTATGGCCACTAGAACTGGGCAGTGTAATCTATCTCTGGCCCTATCACTTCTGTCATTAACAACCATTAGTAAATCTTCAGTATATCTTTTGCTGAGCTGTTTGGTGGACAAAACTAGAATGAGAATATTCTCTAATGCCTTAGGTGGCTGCAGATTTTTTAATCTCACCTTTTGTCTGTCTCTGTCAATGTGCCTGTCTCTCTATCTATGCAACCATTTGTTTACTGCAGGTGGTATTTGTGCTTTTCAGTATGAGAACCATCAGTGCTAAACAAGGAGGTTACAGTAGATGTAACTCATACAGATATATGAGATGTTACATTTAGATTTGGAGTGCTTATTTACTGCACGATTGACTGCTTAGGCATTGCCATATTTGTTGATTGAGGATATTATCTAGCCTCAGGAGACTTCAGTACAAATGGTCAATAATCGCTTGATATGCTGCAATAGTTAGTTAGCAGTATGTGTAGGCTTGTACATTGCTGTCATAATTCTGCATACGTTTAAGTTTGAGTATTGAATCCCAAGTATTTTCATCCTGTCCTTTTAGAAAAGGGAGAAGCTGTTATTTATCATGCATTGTTAAATCTGTGGGCTATAATAGATGCTGGGTCTGAGGCATTGGGGACCAAAGTCATTCCTATAGCACAGATGGCTCTTTTTCAGTTAGCAGTCCACCTGTGCACTCAGATGTTGCAGATATAACTGGTGGATAGACTGTACATTTATGCTTTGTTTAAGAAAGGCGCTGCGTGATAGAATTAGCTCACCCAAAAGAACATCCCTTCCTAGTTTGTAAGTACTGGAATTCTCTCCCTTTCATCTTACAAAGTACCCCATCCTCTCCTGATTTCAAAAGTAGGCAAAAAGAACACCTCAGTAACAAATGGTTATGCTCATATTGCTCTCCTGGATAATGTCCTTTACCTCCTTTCACATATTTTCTTAATCTGTTCACAAAATACTTCTACTCCCGCATTCTCTACTTTTACCCACTACATGGGTACAAAGGGGTACAAAGAGGATTACTGGACTCAAACAAATGCCCTACACTGACCGCCTCAAAAAACTCCAGCTTTACTCCGTAGCATATAGCCTACTCAGAGGTGATCTCTGCCTAACATATAAAGCTATGTCAAACCCAGAGCTGTTTAAAATGCTACACCTAAAGAAATCCCAATCCCTCCGAGCTACATGCTCTAGGGACCTAAACCTTGTCACCACAATAAACAGGACATGCTGGAGGGATAGATTCCTATCCAGAGACTTCCCATACTTTGGAACAGGCTACCCATCTATGTCAAGCAAAGTTCTTCATTAGCACTCTTCAAGAAAAATCTTGATGAGTGGATGGGAAATAGGAAATACACCTCGGGGATCACTTCTGTGTCTCTGCTCGACAGTGGCACAGGAAAATAACTTTCTTGGGTGGGGTAAGCCAGGGAACCTTGTTGGCTAGACTTGCGTAGGCCCTTGGATAGCCTAGTACCTACCTATGACCCTATGAATCTATGAACATCTCTCCCTCGCACAACCTCTTTACCTCCTAAGCACTATATTCTCCCCTCCTTTCTGCCTGAATCCTCTCCCTTCTGCTCACCTCCCATAAAAATATACAACTTATCAAATAACCCTTTACATTTTCTTACAACTTTGTAATCTAATATCCTAAGGATGTACTACCCGGTTGAATCTCTGTTTTTGTTATGTAACTATTTTAGTGCTGATCAAATGTCTAAGGATGTACTACCCTGTTGAGTCTCTGTTTTGTTATGTAACTATTTTAGTGTTAATTATATGTGTAATATTGTTTGTTGTTTGTCTTTCGCTTTTCCCGGTTAGGGGTCACCACAGCAGAACTCCGGTCCGCTAATGATTGGCAGTTGATTTTTATGTACCGGCTTGCCAGGCCTGACGCACAACCTTCAATGAAGGCACGCCCATTCACGCATGTCTCCACACAGAAGACGCTCTAGCTGAGAATCGAACCAGACAGCGTCTTACTGTGAGGCGACAACGCTACCGCAGCAATATTGTATTGTACATTAATGGAGCTTTTCTCCCTGGGTCTCCGCTGAAAATGGGCTACCAAGCCCAGTTGGACACTACCCAGTAAACAAATGCAAAATAAAGTAAATAAATAAATAAATAAAATAGTTTGAGATAGTGGATGTATGTGAGAATGTGCTAGTGTAGGAACTGAATACAAGTGACCTCACTGGCAGGCAGAAAGGGGAACAGTGACAGTGACTTGAAATTCTGAACTTTATAAGTTGCTTAATGAAGATGTACCCATCCCCGCTAAAATTATAGCAATTTTTCAGACATATGCACATGACAAAACCTTGCTCCTTCATTTGTTATCTGTAGCTGCTGCACTTACCCATAAGAGCTTTGTTGCCATCCTATCTGAACTTTATCATCAGAGCTTACATATTGACAATAATACCTTCTAAAGCAACACTCCTTAGCAAAAAAAAAAAAAAAAAAAAAGATTTCCAGGATAGGCATGCACCACCAATCACCTTTCTTTAGCATGTCATATTTCATCAGCATAATAATGGATGATGTTTTATGACTCTTAATTGCTCTTGATGTCGAAAATGCCATCAGTCATGTAGCATTGAAGTTGTTACTTTACCACTATGAGGTACTGGATGACATAGAAGCTTAAACTCTGTCCCAGAGGTTTGAGTTTGTCAGTGTCTTCCCCTTTCAAGTCTTTCTGTTCTGAATGAGAACAACACAGAGTTGCCTGATAAATTTCCTTTTCATCCTTACCTTGAAACCTTTTATCTAGTGTATAAAGCAAGATAATAAAAGGGTTAGAGGTTGGCACAGAGGTTAAGGTATTACTTCACAAACATAAAGCACAGGGTTTAATTCTCTCCTTTGTCACTGGCTAATTATTGAGAAGCATGGCTAAACCTAAGAAGACTCATTGGGGACATTGCCTTATTAATTACCTGTGAATGTACTTCCTTTCCATGAAGAATGCAGTGTTATAGTTAAACTCCTGGTGTATGCAGATGGTATTCTGTTAACCTTATCCTCCCACTACATATTTTGAATCTATCCTGCAAGTAACTGAAAAATATGCTATCCATTCTAATTGTGACAAAAGCAGAGGTAAGAAAGACATGCTTTCCCTTCATGGTTCTGCATTGGCAATAGAGGCTGAGCTGGGCTTCACAAGGTGTCAACTCCATTGGAACTCTCAGATTAAATTAAAGTAGTCAGAGTCTTGGCAGATTTATGTCTTTGTCTTTGCACAGATGGTATGAATTTTTGCTTATGTATGTATGCATGTATTTATTTTTCCCATTCTGGCTGTTGAACATCAGTCATCCAACAGCCAGTATTTCCAATTGCTCCCTATCACCAGGGTTAATATTATCTGGGTGCAGGCACAATTTAGGCAGACAACAGGAGTTGTTTGAATTTTTCTGGGTTTTAGATGTACCATACAGACACCCAATGAAGCACTGAGGTGAGGGCATGCAATGGACATTCCAAGGAGGATACTCCCTTACTTTAACTAAAAGTGGACCCTACAAACTGACCTACACCTCTCCTCTCCTTGAAGCACTTATTGGTGGTTTGTTCAGTCTACACTAGGGAAACCATACGTTTTGTTCCCTTAAGTGTTTTCTACCCCAACCCCCAAGAGGAGACCTGGCCAGGCCTCTACAATCCTCTCTCCTCCATTGTAGCTCCATCATTGCCAAAAAGAGTAACTGAACCCAGGTTGTCTGGATTGCAGTACGGGCTCCATCTCTCTGTGCCATAAACTCAGGCTTGCGTTAATATGATTAAAGCTTCTAAAAGCAAACTTGATGCCCAGTTTAGTATACCTATTTCATATGCTGTGATTAGGCTTGGATAAGGCCTAGATTCTATGGTTGTACAGGTGCATGCTCAAGTTTATTGGGAAGAAGCCAAGCCCTACATGTTTCCTAGGGATATTGTTGGCCTAAAAAATAATGAGATATTGAACTTGCCAGACTGAGGGGTATATTATCTTATTTATGCATTAACATCCTTACAGAATTTCTGGGTTAAATTTGAGTAAAGTGAGTTTTACTTTTGGTTGAGAAAGAAGAGAAAGTTTTCGAACAACTTGTATTTCCTGCCTGATTCTGCCCCTCCAAGATGTCACTAACTGTCAAGGTGATAAACTTTATCATTAATGTTATGCCTAGAAACCTCAGTTAGTCTAAATGAGTTGGCTGACAACTGGCTAATGACACCAGGGTGTTCCTTTTTGGTAATCCTAATTCAATAGTCATCTAAATTTGAATCTGTGTTGTAGACAACAAAGATCAAAGCAATAATTGTGTATAGTTTACTGAATGATGAGGTATTTTTTAGTTGGCTACATCTATTGAGCTAGATTATTGGTCCATATGGGCAGACCCTTGTTAATGTATCAGTTGTTGTTAAGGCATGGCTTTATATCAGTGTTCGTTCATGCTGCTAAACTAGTTGCAAAAGTGACTTAAAAGTGCTTGGCTCTAAGTGTAATACATGGCAAGTATATTAAAAATATTTTTTTCTAGTCCTTCTGCCTTGAGAATTTACAGGTTTAGTTACTGGAAGCAATATGTATGTCATGAAACTGGATTATTAATAGCCCTAGACTCTGAGTCTAACAACATGAAGAAGACTAAAACCTGTAGTTATGTAAGTATTTAACAATATTATATTTACATTGTTTGGTAGTAAGATTATGGCTGGTGTTAAGTTACTGCAAGATGTATATAGGTAGGTCAGCAGATTTACTGCACATTCTGTGATCATGCCCTCTGAAAATGCAGTCTTGGAACATTGTCCCAGAACCACTGTAACATCTGTTGGGTTTGACCTTCAATTTCTCTAGTAAAAGTCTTTTTGGACTGTTTCTCCATAGCCATACCATAGACTGCATATGAATTCTTAAGAGTGGTTTTGTATGACCCAAGTCTCAATGACCAGAAAACTGAGCTGCAACTTAATGCTTTATTATTCATTTGCCAAAGTAAGCTAATATTCCTGTCAGACTGTGTTGCAGCAAACACAGCAATGTACTCTGTACATTGGATTCATTTTTCATATCTTAGTAGTATGTTTAGTATTTGTTTAATTGTAAAAATTATCATTTTTGATAATGAGGGTGGTCCATAACTTCTTTTCACTTTAAACTCCAGACATAATTCATTGCACCATAATACATTAATCACTATTTCTTCTAGACACAAGGAATACTTTGTACTTGTGAACTGCACTTTGAATCTTCCTACAACCACTGCACGGTGCTATTTTTCTAAAGTACCAAGCTTTCTTACATTCACTTGTGAGTGTTTCACCTCTGACTGGTTGCATGAAGTGATACCTGAATGTGAATGGCTGAGTTGCATATGGAGTGACTTTTCTTTGAGTAGAGCTTTGTATGCATAAGATGTCCAACAGTTTGTTGTTTGGGTAAGACAAAAATACTAGACTTTCTATACACAGGATGTCTGGTAGTTTGTTTTGTGAGGTGGAAAAAAATTTGGTCCTGAAAAAGGTGGTTTGTTCTTCTAATCTGATCCTAAGCTAAAAGTATAAAAATAAAACTTTCCTTTTTACCAATAAATCATTTAGTGCATCTAATTTAGAATGCTGCTTGAGACTGAAGTTAATTTTGTGTAATTTGCCAGTTAAGAAAGTTTATGAATTAATAATAAGCAGTCCTCTGATCGTCATGATACAAGTATTTTTTTTTTGTTTTAAATGAAAACATCATCCAGTATAAGAAAGCATGAATCTGACAGTTTAAACAACGTATCCAGATGGCAAAGCTCACTTAAAACCCTACTTACATTCTGTTTTGCTTTGCATCATTGCTAAGTGAAGTGGATGTAAGAAGGAGGTACAACATGACTAGCATTTACTCAAGGCATTGGTTGGTTGATTGGTTTGTTTGGAATGTTTTAATTAGTTGTCTAAGATGGAAACATTTTATGAAAGTGCTCAGATTGAAGGCGATACAGTGCAATTTTTCTTACCCCTTTAGTACACAAGACAAGTCCATGACTGTTTTGATGACAAAAGCACATTTTCACCATTGTCGCTGAAGAAGGTTGTGACCTTGTTTTCTTATCCCCTGCCCACTGCAGATAAATTGTTGGGGAAATGAGATTTTTATTTAGTTCAGTAAGATGGTATACGTGTTTTGTTGCCTGCCCCAGCTGCTACTTCACAAGTCACATGAGAAACCATACAGACAAACATGTCTTATCTACAGCAGTTCTTCATTTTGGAACAAGCAGAAGCAGGGGTTACAGTCTTGTGTATTGTGAATTAGAACTGAGTTTTGAGATGGTCCTCATTATAAAACTGGTATTTGGCAGTTCATGACCTTAACTGGAGTTTTGTCAGCTTAAAGCATATAAATTAGTAGTAAAATTCTGCTGTGGAGCCAGTCTTAATCTTATTCTTACATACATGCCAGCCATTATGAACAGCTCTTGTTTTATTATATGAAAAAAATGTTTTGTGATACTATACTAGTTGTTTGCCTGCACATTAAAAATTGACTTATATTCTTCCCAATTATTAGCAGAGGCAGCAAATAAATTTGCTACAACCAGGCATATAATGAGTAATAGTCAAAATCATTTTTTTAAAAGGGATGTCGTTGTGTTACAGTGAAACTCAGAGTGCTTTATATTAAAACTGATATAATTTTGTACTGTCAATAAAGTTGCTGTTGTTTCTTTAGTTGAGGTTTATGCTAGCCCACAAGGTAAATTGTTGACAAAATATTAAATGGAAATTCTGTACAAAGAAATGTAGCATGCTGTAAATTAAGTCACAGTTTCTCATGTAAATAAGTAAATAAATACATTGAGAACTGTGAGTTCCCTAAGGAGAATGGAGTAAATGCTGACCATGTGGTATTCATAACTTGAGCCCAGACTGATGCAGATGGATGATATTCTTATTCTGATATGGTAGGTTGGTCAGTAGCCATGTATAAGCAATGATGAACCCTTTTTCTGCCTCAAGACATTAATAATATATTGGGGGCATTGTCACTGAGGGCTTAGGTGTTCATTTAAATACTTTATTACATACAAACACATCAGGATGGATATCAGGAACATTAAACTTAAACTAAGCTTACATCTTCACTGCTCGCTACAAAATAGCACTCTTGCTTGCACATGCTCAACACTTATATACAAGTGCTTGCTCACTGGAAAGCCTCTTAAAGGTATATCACAAACTCTGATCTACATCCTCCCCCTCTACTGAGCTGTCTTGAAATGATAATGACATTTGAATAGGCATGCAAATTATGTAGACAATAATGAACTAAACAACATTCATGTCCAGGTTGCTGTGTATCTGGAACTAGGTGTGGAAATGAGCCTGATCTTGTAATGTAGTAGTTAGGTCTGGGTTTAGCAACAGGAACAGTCACAGGTGAATGTTCTGCTTTAGAACTCTTGGGGATATTCTCAGGAGCAGGGATATCTGCTGGAATGTCCTCTAGAACTGGAACATTGGATAAGTCACTCTGAGAACTAGAGTCTTTATTACAGGCAAGATGCTGTAACACTGGCTCAGACACTGGTAATAAATGTTTCTTATTACAATATTATAGTATACATTTAATTCACATCCCTGTGACTAAATTAACCATCAAGCAGCCCTCTCAGTGCTTTCTGCCTTAGTTTGTATCACTTGGAGGCCCACCTGTTTATTTGCATCTCTATACATTCCCCTTCATTGCTAATGTATCTCCCTACTCTAATCTGTGCACAAACGTGTTACTAATCAGCAAGTCAATGTGAAGACACACTCCCAACCTTAATAAACTTTGCTGTCTCTTTTCTCCTTCACTTTACAGGTAGTTTGAATTATTACCCCCCCCCCTCTGAGGCCTTCACTGATTTCCACTGATTGCCTCTCTGGTTTCTTTGTATTCCACCTGGTTTACACCCCTTGTGCTATCTCCCTCCCCCAATACAAAGTCTATATTAGAATCCTGCTGAGCATGGAGCCATCTTTAAATTTCTAGTCTCCCACCAGGACACATGTGCTCTTCAGGAATTACATTCTGCTTGCCGGTAAGCCATTAGAACTCAGGAATTTGTTTTAAAAGTGTTCAGATTTGTAAAGTAATACTTACTTTTTTGTCATCTTGGTTGGCTCTGCCCTGCTCCGTTCGCCCTCGCTAACACTCAGGCTCTCTCCACTCCCCTGCCCTGCCCCCTCTTACCTCCCACCCCCACTACCTCTACATTTATAGTAATCACAGCCACACCCACAGCTCAACCTCACATCACCTCCACCAATCACAGCTCCTCAAGTCATATCACTTTATACCACACCAACTTGCTCCACACAAAATACTCCCAATCACTCTCATTCCCACTAGGCATTTTTTACATCACCCACACTACTTCCCCATCCACATATAGTGCAACCCTATAATTCCTGTACAGACCCCCCCCACCTAGAAACAACTTAAACGTTATAACCATGACTATCACACAACTAAGTCTAGTCTGTTTTCTCATAATTCTTTACAACACTACAAGTTATCACTCTAGCAATATCCCTAAACTTAGTAGCACAACACTACATTATGCACTCTCGTATACAGACACCACACATTATATTAATATCTGCCCACATTTATTCAAGAACTACATAACGGACCAATTCAGAACTAAACACATATCCTCTCATTCCTACTCCAAAAAAACACAATACTTTCTCACACTCCTCACCAAACTCCAACATCTGTATAACCATTTTAACTCCAGGCTCACCATAAGTGGGGATTTCCACCCCAACCTAGGCCCAAATCCATCCTATCCAACACAAACTGCTCCAACACAAATGTCAGAACGTAACACCCCCACTTTCTTCATCCCTGGGCAAATCACCAGCAGCAGCAAAACCAACCATCTTTTAATGCTAAATATTAATATTAGAAGTATCAAAATAAAATACCTGAACTCCAGGCCACAATAGCGCACTACTCCCCAGACATAGTTGCTTTAACAGAAACCTGGCTAAATAAAAACATAGCTAACTCAGAAGTTCTCCCTACTGGCTACAATGTCATTAGACAAGACAGACCACTTCGTAAAGGGGATGGAACTGCCTTACTGTACAAATCCAACTTAACTGTCCGTCATTACCAAATTCCTACCCCTCCCCCAATAATTGGGACATACTTATCGCACAACTTCAACTTCACCCTAAAAAGGTCATCACCACAATTGTGATCTATATTCCACCTGGTAATACACCTGCTGGCCTTGAAGACTTCTTATCCTGGTGTTCTTCCACATACTCACAAGAAACCCTTATTCTGGGGGACTTCAACCTAGATTGGTTCACCTGTATATCAGAACCACCAAGTAATCTAATAAATCTCTATGGCTACCAGCAGTTAGTCCAAATTCCAACTAGATGTGATAAAAAATCTAAAAGGGAATCCATCCTTGACTGGGTCCTAACTAACAACCCCACATTGTACCCTCACACAGGCAGTCTCCCAGACACCTTAAGTGACCACAACATAATATACTTTATACATAGTAGAACAAGCATATGCAAAACCACTAACTATATATCCACTAGAAACGCAAAAAAATTTCTCTCCTGAGGTCCTCAACACTTTACTCTGTAACTGTGACTGGACCCCCCCTAAAAACCCTCCCACTTGACCAGGCTGTAGCATATTTCAACAAAACATTTCTACAACACCTAGACACTGTCGCTCCATTGCCCAAAATCAAGGTTAGAACCACTACAAACCCCTGGCTCAGTAATGAAACCAAATAAATCCTCAAGTCCAGAGACACTGCCTGGCTTTACTATCAAAAAAACAAAGAAACACAAAGCCTAACTAAGTACCAAGAACTGCGCAACCATGCAAAAAAATGCATTAGGCTGGACACAAAATCCTACTACACAACATTACAAACTAAATACCAACACAACCCGCAAAAATTTTGGAAAAATGTAAACCAGCTACTAAAATCCACCCAAAAGGCTACCCCCAAACCAACCACCCCTGACACTAAAGTTCCCATCGAAACACAATTCAACTCCCACTTTGTGAACTCAATTCTATCCTTAGTGTCACAGGACAGTTCCTTCCTCACTATCCCCCCCAACACAAATAACACTAATACAAGCTTTACCCTCAAAAGAGTTTGCACCACTTCAATCAAAAGCATGCTCTCTAAACTAAAAACCTCATCAACAGCAGCCGACCTACTCCCCAGCTATTTCTTGAAACTTACAGCAGATGCTATTGCTATCCCAGTCTCCACTCTCATAAACAGATCAATTGTTGAAAACTATGTGCCCAAACTCTGGAAAATATCCTATGTTACACCCATACATAAAGGCTGGACCTCCACTGAACTTAATAACTACAGACTCATTGCTTTACTTTCCCCCCCTGGCCAGAATCCTAAAAAAATGCATCCATACCCAGATGCTAAACTATCTCCTAGACAGCAACATTCTGTCACCTACTCAGCATGGTTTCAGACCTGCCCATAGTATCACTACAGCCCTCCTCTGCTTCACAGACACAGTAAACCATCTCAAAAATGAAGGTCTACAAGTGTCAACTCTTTTTTTGGATATGTCCAAAGCATTTGACACAGTCTCACACCAAATCCTGCTAAACAAACTAAACCAATATCATGTATCAAATTCCACTCTTACTGGTACCAAAGCTACGTAACTGACAGGTACTAAGCTGTGAAATGGGAAACTTCTCTCTCTCCTCAGCTGCCCATAACTATAGGAGTCCCAGGGGGTTCTATCTTAGGACCACTACTATTCACAGTCTTCACAAATGACCTCCATACCTCCACACAGCATGCATCTATAATTCAGTATGCAGATGACACTACCTTAATCTGTGCTGCACAAAACATTCCCACCCTCCTGCAAACAACTCAACTAGCATTCTCTGATGTTGAAAACTACCTTACCAAAGCCCAACTTATCCTCAGTCCAAAGAAAACTCAGCTTATGATTATAACCAGTTCTAACAAAAACACTAACAGTCAATTCACTATCTACTCCACAAATTCTACTCCAATCGCTCCAGTGGCACAGGTTAAGCTATTGGGAATAACCATAGACTCCCACTTAAAATTTGATAGTCATCTCAACTTAACTATTAAAAAAGTACATGCCAAACTGGGGTCACTCTACCGTATCAAACCATTTCTTACCAACAACACAAAATCAGCCATTGCTCGCTCCCAACTTCTATCCACCCTACTCTATGCATCTCCCATTCTGACTAATCTCAACAAAACTGAACTAAGCAAAATGGAAGCCTGCTATAACAGAATTGCCCGCTTTGCTGCAAACTGCTCATATAGAACTCATCACTGTACTGCTTTGAGACAGCTCCACTGGCTTGAACTGCCCAACCTCCTAACCTACAATCAGCTCTGCCTCTGTCATTCTATCTATTACCTCCCCAATAAGTGTCCTGCCCTCAAAAACCTAGTACAACATCACTCAGCCAAAAGGCCTCTTAGGTCATCAAGCAAACTACTACTAGAAGTCACCAACAGCTATAATAGCTTTGGAGATGCACTATATAGTAGATCAGTGGCTAAAAAAATGGAACTCTGCCCCTACTAGCATTCAAAACACATCATCCAAAGCCTCCTTTAAAGACCTCATCAGGCAACATCTCAAGTGAAGTTGGCAGTGCCATGATTGCTCCCCAGGCTAGTGAAAGTGGATAACATATACATACTAAATCTAGAGCACTTGATAATAGTTTTCAGTCTTGCTCACAAACACTGGCTAATTTACAATGTATGTGCTGTACCTGTGTACTATGTATGTTTTCTAACTATGTTCAAAATTTCAGCTATACACCACAAATCTATTAATTACCTTTATTTTTTAAATTAATATTTTTTGTTTGTTCTCTCCACTGTAGCTGTTTATGTGCCACATACCACTGTAAAAACATGTCTCTTCTAATTGGTGTGTATACTGATCATGTCTAAATAACTAAATGTTTCTGTAATTTTTCTTTGTGGAGCTTTTCTCCCTGGGCCTCTGCTAAAAAAGGGCCTTTTCAGCTCAGTCAGATACCCCCGGTTAACAAATGTAAAATAAAAAAATTAAATTAAATAAATAAAAAATGATTCTGCCTAAATTCTGTTCCTTCCGATTCCACAATGTACATTCTTGGCTTTTGACACAAACATTTCACAAATCCAGTATGATCAAAACCTTTTGCTGTCTGCATCCTTACTGTCTTCCCTTGTAATGGATTGAGCAGTTTGCTGGTCTTGTCATAATAGGACTTCTGAGACAAACGCTTTTTCGGGAGTTGAGCTTTCACTGCTTTGTTGTTCTTAGCACATGGAACTAACAAATTGCTACACATTGATAGAATGGTTCTTATTTGTCTAGACATAAGTCTCTGGGCAGGTGAACCAAGATGATTATCGCTAGGAGTGTTTCTGAGATTCAGGAGAAAAACAATAGCATTTTCTCATTTTGATTTCTCTGTTGATTTCAGGTGTTTTGCACATTGAACTGCGCATTCTGCAAAGCCACTTGACTGCGGGTATTCAGGACTACTCATAATATGAATAAAGTCCCAAATTTCAGCAAATCTCTTGAATTGCTGACTCGTAAACTGTTCACCATTATCAGAAGTGAGTTTGAACAGACTACCATGACAGAAAAATGTCTCTTCAACTTAGTAATGACAGTACTGGACGTTAGGTTAGAAGGTAGGGCAGTCTCTAAACAATTTGAATAAGAGTCTACTAATACCAAATAATGTTGACCATTCCATTCAAAGATGTCTGTAGCTACTGTTGACTAAGGTAGTTCAGGAATCTGGTTTAGCTGAAGTGGTTCTTTTTGCTGATGTGGTTTAGTACTATTACATACAGAACAAGATGAAATTTCTCTCTCAGTATTTTTTGACATAGAAGGCAAAAATACTAGTCCTCTCACCTTTCTTTTGGTAGAATCAGTTCCTGGGTGGCCAAGATGCAAGATCTTAAGGTAGTGTTGTTGCAAGGATTTTGAAACAATCAATTTTGGACTTTTCATGATGATACCATTGTTAGACAAAATCTTGTCTCTGTATGGAAAATGCTGCACGTCTGCTGGTAAGCAAGATTGTTTAGAAAGCCATCCTCGACTGAGGACGTGATAAAGCTTCTGAAGAATTGGATCTGAAGCTGGGTGAGTTCTAAGCTCATCACGGTGTGTGGAAGAAAAAATCCTCAATTACATGACTTCAGGTTTCTCATTTTCATGCTGTTCAATGTTTTTTCTGGGCAATCTGGATAAAGTGTCAGCAAGATAAAGAAGTTTGCCTTTTGTGTAAATAAGATTGAAATTGTACGTTTGCAATTTGAGCATCATGTGTTGCAATCAAGCAAGAGCTGTGTGCATTAGCTTTCTCAAAATAGTGACTAGAGGTTGGTGGTCAATCTCAATTTGAATAGGTTGGCCATAAATATAATCATGGAACTTTGAACATGCAGACACAATTGCCAAGGGTTCCTTCTCGATCTGAGAATACTGCATCTCGATTTGGGTTAGAGTTCTCGACGCATATGCTACTGGTCTACCCGCTTGAAGAATGACTATACCAATACCAAATTTATAAGCATCACTGGAAAGAGTTACTGGTTTGTGAACATCATAATATCTTAAAGTAGGTGGACTGGCAATTTTCTGTTTCAGGACATAAAATGCTGTTTGGTATTGTTCTGACCAGGACCAGGATATATCTTTATGTGTCTGCTCGTTGAGTGGTGCTGAAAGTTGGCTCACCTGGAATGAACTTGTCTACATAGTTGACCATGCCAAGAAAACATTGTAGGGCTTGGACATTGTCTGGAGCTGACATCTCAAGAATTGCAGTTTGCTTGGATGGATCTGGTCATAAACCTGAACTGGTAAACAAATGGTGAACATAAGTAACTTCGTGTAAACTGAATTTACATTTCTGAGGATTCAGCTTAAGATTGACTTCACAAGCTCTGTCTAAAACTGTTTTTAGGTTTCTATGATGTTCAACTTCAGCATTGCCTCCTACAAGAATATCATCTACTATCATAGCAGATGGATAACCTAAAAAAATTTGCCCCATTGCACTCTGAAAAACTTCACTGACAGAATTTACTCCAAATGGCATTCTCAGAAGTCTTTATCTTCCGAATGGTATACTGAATGGGTCAGCAATGGATTTACAGTCAAACAAAATTTGCCAAAATGAACTTTTTGCATCTAAGACAGAAAAAAATGTGGCCATTTAGCATGACAGCAGCAATTTTATTAACTGTGCACATTGGATGACTAGGTTGTTGTAGTGCTATGTTCAAGTCTCATGGATTCATACATATTCTAATATCATCTGAGCTTTTCTTATTAGCTACCACCGTGGAGGATACTCATTCTGTTGGTTCTTCAACTGGACAAATTACTCCTTGCTGCACCATTCTGTCTAGCTCAGCCTTGACTCTGTTCTGCATACCTACTGGAACTTTCTGTGCTGGCCTGATAACTGGACTTACTTCAGGGCCTAGCTTCATGGGAGTCACAACTGGGAGTTTGCCTAGTTTGTATTCAAAAAGATCAGCATAGTCAGAAAAAGTAGTCTGGGTGAAATTTGAGCTGTTATCCTTCAAGCTTACATGGTGGACTTCGTTATTAAAGGAAAGCAGTCCCATTTTCTAACTATTTCAGAGGTCTAATAATAACTGTTCTCAGCAGAGTAGCATGAAAGCACTACTGAGCCATTGGTTTGAATGTATTCACCACCATAAGCAACAAGCTTTACACATTTAGCCAAATAAAATTTCTCACCAGTTTTTACTCTAGCAAATGTTTCTGCTGACATAACATTGCACTTTGAACCAGCATCAACTTTGAGCTCCAAGGGTCTCCCATTAATCCCAACAGTACAAAATACTTCATTCTTTCCCCACAAATCTACTTTATTGACTGTTTCACCAAGCATAGACACACCATCAATATAAAAAGTAGGGTCACAGCTTTCTAGTTGATCAGCTTGCCTCTTTGAATGCTCTTTTTAATAAAAAAATGAACCTCTTTTGATTTACAAAATCTTTTGAAATGATTCCACTTTTTACATTTGTGGCACTGCTGGGTAGAAGCTAAGTACTTTTTTCTTTAAAGCTCATGAATGCTTCCACAATTATGACAGTTGACTGTGAGGCCAGGTGGGGGCATATTCTTTGATTTAGCTGACTCACCCTTGTGCTTCACTGATCATGTCCACCTCACAGGGCATACTCTAGAACTTGCTAGAAAAGCTCTGGGTTTCACTGAAGCTGCCACACTCTTTGGCCTGTATGTTTTAACCACGTGCTGCATACTGTCCATATTAGCATCGGAAGGCACTGGAATCATGCTTTTCTCATTTCTAAGCATATTAGTGTGCTTTTCTGTCAGCTCGTATATCTGACAAATCACTGTGACCTTATTCAAAGTTAAATCACTGTCTGGAAGCAAAATCATTCCCACTGCAACATCCTTAATACCACACACAAGCCTGTCTTTTATCAAGTCATCTTTCAAATCACCATATCTGCAAGTTTTAACCTTGTTTCTCAATTCAGTTATATATGCTGTAAGTTTCACAAGGCTTTTGATCCCTTGTATAAAATAAGTGCCTTTCCCTTGTAATATTCAGAAAACAAAAACACTGGTATTTGAGGTAAGACAACCACAAAGCACTTAGCACAATTTCAACTCTAAATTCACACTTTCGTCCCATTGGACTTCATCAGAAAACCAAACACACTATTCCAAATATATTTATAACAAAGGAATCTAATTAACTAATTAACCAATCAAGATAATTAGCAGTTATAAATAACTAATAAAAGTGACTACACAATGTTAAAAACGATATAAATGTTTAAAGTAGTTTGAGCCTACGACTTTTTAAAAAACATTTTATATAGATGGAAGAATTAATACCTGGCAGACAATCTACACAAAGTTTTAACTGCCACAGTGTTTCTTTTTGCTCCACATTAGTTTTAATGTCCCCTCCTCTCAAGTCAGTTGTTGTTTGTTTTACAGTCACAAAGGTGTGTGTTTGTATAAAGCATTTTTTTCCATTCTTTGTTTAAATTGCATTTAAATGCTCATGGATTCTAGCCTCAAGTCTTCGAGTAGTCATTCTAACATAAAACAAACTACAGTGAGTTTACTGGTGTATACTACACCATTGGATTTAAAAACACCAGGAATTTGAATAGTAAAATTTGTGTAGTCCAAACTCAAAAATGACCCCTCCATAATGAATATACATACAGAAAAATGACCACCTTTATACATCCCTTTGGGTTTTAAAAACAACTGTACTGTAATTGGAATGGTAGTAGTGTCCTTTTCCAAAATATTTTTGAAGTTGTCTCAAGTACCAGTGGGTGTGTTTTTTTTCCTTACACTGTTTTTAGTTTTAACCACTGTCAGTTTGGTTTGTGGTTGTTGCCATAATAATATTTGTTTGAGGGTTGAACATTTCTCTAATGTTATGTTTTAAACCCTTAGGGTCTTCTCTCATTTCAGCTAGTACCACTGGGTCTGTATTATTTGACCAAAAGTGCTAGTCAGTGAATGCTCACATGAGCAAAAATGCCAGAGTTCGAAAGGGTGTTTGTGAGGTCGGGGTACAGTGAGGAGTGGGATATTTGCCCTTTCCTCACTGTAGTGTGACCTCAGAGTTGGAATATATAGTTAGTGGGGGGCACAGCCCCCCACAATACGAAGTTCGATCTCCGGTGTTTTCGCTGATGTAAGCGTTCTCTCACTAGCGCTTTTAGTTATGGGTGGCTTAATGGCTAAGGTGTTTGCCTTCCAAGCACAAGGTGCAGAGTTTGAGTCTTACAAGGGATAATTGGCTAGGCTTAAAATGGCTCACAGGGGCAGTTAGCTTAGTACCAAACTATTTATTTATTTATATAATATAGACCCAGTACCACTATATGGCGGTTTTCCCCCCTCCGCTACATACACAAATGAATTTTCTATTTCATTGTCTTCTGAACCAGCTAAATTAAGCAGAATCAATGTCTTTGTAAGTGTGTATTTGTCAGAAAAGCAGACTGTATGAAAATATTTTACTCTTGCTCAAATATCTCCAAATTTCTGCAATATTTTATCAAAGATAAGCAGACTTGCTCTGTGAAATCCTTCTGCCATACCAACAGATTATGCTTAAACACAATGCAAATATGGCCCTTGTAATCATGTATGAACATGCACATACCAGGTACTCGTAATAAGATTCAAATGCACAATAAACTCTTTGAAAGACTGTACTTTGCAAAATATTCTTTGAGATGGCTGTGCTTTGCAAAAGAACTGTATTGTAATACTGCATACACTTGCCAACACTTTGCACACTTTGGATACTTCGAATAAGTTTAGTTAATGCAAAAAAGTAGCACATAGCAAAAAAATACTGTCGTCTTCACTTTTTTGTGCACTTTATGGGATTTGGGTATTGTTTCAATCATTTTCAAAATTATTTTGAATATTTTTATCAATATGTCGCACTTTCAGACATTTTGTTTAATGAGAAATTCATTTTGAGAGTTCTGAGTGCTTTGTTTTACATTCGTTGAGTAAAAAATCAGTTAAGTCAGTTAAGTGAGTTTTAGTACCTGGAATGGGTGATCCACTCCTATATAGTCCTCCAATTTTAACTGTGCACAGCATGGTTTTGATTCTGGATGCCATTCTGACCCCTTGTCACTTGTCTTGTATATCTAAATAAGACGGTGAGGCTTGGGTGTTCATTTAAACACATCAGGATGGATATCAGGAACATTAAACTTAAATGAACTAACTGACTAACACACATATGCATGCTTACATCTTGACTGGTCACTATAAAATGGCACTCTAGCTTGCACGTGCTCAGTACTTATATGCATGTGCTTGCTGACTGAAAAGCTTCTTAAAGGTATAGCTCACACACTGATCTACAGGCATGTCTTTATGTAACATGATAAATTTGATCTTCAGAGCTAAATGTACATTCTGTAAATGTTGGATACTGAAATTTATAACACCTGGTGTTCGAGAGGAACCCAAAGCCTACTGATCTTAACAGACAGCAAAATGTCCCTCATTGTAATTTTATTATTATGAAAAATGTAGTCATGATTTGAAATAATTGGGTTGCATTCTCTAGCATGAGAAATCAGAAAATTACTATACTTTATTGAAATCTGAGGTACATTGGCAAGTTTAGAGCTCATATTTTAGAAAAAAAGAAGTCTATGTTTGAGGTGTTTATATAAAAGAGTATAAACTACACTGTTTGAGGAAAAGTTGCTAAATTAAAAATGCATTTTAGCTGCATCAGGAAGGACGTGGGATGTTGTGAGAGCAACCTCACTTTTTTCATAGGTGTTCACATGTCATGTGATGTTACAGCTGATGGTGTAATAGCATGTTATTTAGACTAGTTACATGTTAGAATGACAGTTTTTTTTTCCTTTTTATGTGTAATAATATCAACATAGGCTCCTTTTCCTAGCTATGGAAGGAAGCCAGACCTCTGCCCAAACGTGTCCTGTTAATAGGCAGCTGATGGCATATGGGATATACAAGAACTGTGCATCTCTGACAGGGATATTTTATTTTTTCATGGTTTACATAGATGTATTTGTGCTAGATGTGATCATTGTAAAGACTGAATACAGTAATGACCTACAAGCAAAAGTAGATATGCCACTTAGAGAAATTTAGATCTGTCTCCTTAGGGCTAGGCTATATAGCAAATTGAACCAGTTAACATCACCCAAACAAGCAATGCCTACATTCACACCTCCCAGAACTTGTGCATTTCATTTTAGACAATACTCTATTACTGTACTTTGTTGTCAAAGCCCTGGAACACACAGAATACTCTTTTTCATAGTAAAAACATATTTCAAAGATACTTTTATCTTTTTTAGTTAGTTGTCAATTTAAATAAACAATGTTATTTGAAAATTGACCAATTTCATTAATGACTTGAGTCAAAGACACTCCTGTGATATACTAGAGTAAACAAAATAGTAAAATGGTGCTCTATGGCATAAGTAAATGGCATAAAAATAAAATGCAGTTAAGTTCAAAACCAACAATACAGAGCAGGGCAAACAATCACGAGAGACAGCTATCTTTATCTAAAATGTAAAACACAATATGATACTTAATATTTCTCTCATCATGCATTTATTGTGCTTTTGCTGATGAGATTTAAGGAAAAAGAATATGGGAAGTAGAGTGACAATGAATTAGTTGTTCAGGTACACATTAAATAGGATTCTGTATACAAAGTTAAGCAGAGTTATTTTCTTTCTCAATGCAATGTACTTCATATGCTATTTTCTTTTTAATAAAGCAAAGACAAGCACAGATAAGGTTTGGTAGGAACTTTTGGACACAGAAAACTATCCACTGCTAGGTTAATGTTCCACAAATAAAGCTTAGCCTTTCCTGGCTCAAGGGTAGAAACATAACTGACTTATTTTAGCTTAAAAAAATGATGACATTGGGTTGCTTTTTCAGCTTCACGCAAACAGTCATCCGTGTGGGGATCATAGTGTGACATAACTTCAGGCAAATTTTAAAATAGCAAGATAAAGCACAGTCTTGCTTCTAGGCTTTTACTGTGAGTGCCTACTTAGAAGAAATCACTCCTCTGACCTTTAATCATAGACTGCAAGATTTCCAGAGCAAAAAGCTTTAAGTATAAGTATTGTTTTCAATTCATTCCCAAAAAGAAAGTTTTCCTTCACACAACTCAGCAGTTCTCAGCATTCTTAATATTGCATACTATTTTAACTTAACTATTTCTCAAACAGCACTCTAATTTTAAGTACGTGGTTTGCATTGCTTCAGTAATTTGGGGCGTGTCAACTGGCATAATGGTTAAGGTGTTTACCTCACAGACAAAGTATAAGTTTGATTCTCACCTTTAAGGGAAATTGGCTAAGCTTATTATGGCCCACAAGGATAGCTAGCCCAGTACATTCTTATGAATCAGTAATGGGAATTAACCCCTCCAAAAGCAGGACAGACTTACACAACAGCTGCTGTAGACCCTTTCAGAATAGGTACAGTATCTATACTTGCATGCATTATCCATTAATGATTCATACCTCTTCTGCCCACGCATAGTCTTTTATGGAAAGTAGAGGAAAAAGAATATGGTCATGATGGAGAATGTGTTTGAGAACCATCTGTAGATAGTCATAATGCTACTTCCTTAGTGTATCACAAAGATATTAACAAAATCTGGTCCATGTGTTGAACAGTGTAGCAACCATCTGGACACTCCCTCACTTATTTCTTCTGAGTGACCTTCAAGATACATAGAAATCAAAAAATACACAACATCTTTCACTCAACCAGCTTATTCACATCATTAAGCAGGTTACACAGCCCTGCAATGGCCAGAAATTGTAATTTACTTGCTTTTGTTAATATAAGCCAAATACGAAATTGTACACATTCATATTTTTACAGGTATTTGACCCAGTTTGTCTAGCTAAGTGGGGCAACAGCCACAACTTGTCAATCTACAGAGATAAGTGATTACCATCCTCTCAAGTAATAAATAGTAATCTGTATATAATTAAAATGTCAACCTCAGTTATTTAAAATGAATAGATGAACTCTACTTAAAAATAAGGCAAGCAGTTCAATTACAAATTAAATATGAAGAAGAATTAGAAAGCATATAAAGAATATCAAAATCACAGTTAAGTTATATGGGTAATAATAATTGAAGAAAAAAAAAAACAGGACGGCTATATACATCTAGCTACTTCTGGATTAAAAACACATTGCACAGTCACTGTTGCATTCTTCCAGAGGATAACAGAAATTGCAGATAGCAAACATACAAAACCATGGTCATTTTAATATCTTCCAAGCAAAGGCATGACAGAGCAAATATTTATACAGCTCATATCCTCAGTTTTGTACCCCCAACAAAAACCAATTAAAATTGCATAATCAATTTTCTTTTACAGAAAATATTACATCAGTGTAATGTAATTGCTTTGCTTTCTGATAGCAAAAGTAACTAAACCAGTTTTACACCTTTAAAGAACAAAGGCTTAATTACATTAGCGAAAATACAGTAGAAAGCACCTGAGCGCATAGATCTCTTACCTGTCTGAATTTTAAGCTGCTGCTTTGAAGTGGATATGTGATTACATTTTATGTTCTTCCAGCACAGGAGATGCAAGAGGGTGTATCTCACATTTCATGCAGTGGATTCATACATTTCCATTCCTTCCATCTTCTTTTACATTTACAAGATAACGTGGTGCAAGGTCAGACACATTTTGCAGATCAGGTCAGTTACTTGTAGGAAATAAAAAACAAGAAAGAGAGAGTGAAATGCATAATATTTATAACTGAGCTCTGGAACTGCAATAAATGGCATGTTTCTTTAGTTAGTTTTTTTTTCAGAATTTCTTTAAAGGCCTTTTATGAAGTAGGGCATATATTAAGTGCTTTGTCTCTTATGCTTCTTATGCATTCACTTTTCAGAATCACAATTTTGTAGCATTTATTTTCTTTCCTTGTGAATGCTTAATTTTCATGTCTCATAAAGTGACTCCCTGTAATCTTGTATAACACCAGAGAATGTAGATGCATGTTTATTAATGAGACATACTTAAAATCCTAGGCAGTGCAGGGCTATAACACTTTCTATACCTGTAGACCAGTTGCTATACAAAAAGTGACCCAAAAGTGACAAAAGGTGGAGGTGTCTCAGTTTGTATGAAAATTAATCACACCTCAAGGCTGGTCAAGCAGTTTAACACACTTGAGCTCCTCGATGTATAACTCACCATAAGCAAAGTTCCTTACGATATCTTTGTGAGCTGTAGGTCCCCCTCTATGACCCAGGAAATGCTTAGCACATAATTACATGAACGTGAGTCACTTTCCATTCAAACCAACATCATACTCATGGATGAGTTCAGTTATCCCACTATAATCTGGAACATGTACACAACCTCATACTTGGAGGCACAAATGTCCTGGACAAGCTAGTCTGTAGGCCCACTAGGGATGGCAACATTCTAAACATAGTTTTCACCATCTTGGGGACCATTGAACTGCTTCCTCCCAAACAGAATTTTAATGTCCTCGGTACTCAAGCTGAATTATAAGGCCATCTTCAAAATAAAAATGGAACCTAGGACACCAGGTAACCCTGGAATTTTTAGGAACTATTCTCTGGCAAATGTATACCCTGGCAAAATTTCAAGCCTTGCCAAACCCAGGGAACAATGTGCAGACTCTTCATCAAAAAAACTTTTAAAATCACATATATATATATATGTATATATATATATATATATATAAACACCAACATAGAGGCAGTGATACCTACTAAAAATAATTACAGAATAAACTCAAAAACCAAGCCACCCTGGTTAGAATCCCAGCATCAATAGATTATATAACAAAAGGAAAAAATCATGGCCAAAAATGCAATGCCTAGTAAGATAGGAACTCCGTCATTAAACTAAACAAACAGCTATGAAGCCTAATTAAGCATACCAAAGCCAAATTTCAGACAAAAGCATTCAACAAGAATAAGGACAACCACAAAGCTTTCTTCAGCTATGTGCAAAACCTCAAAGGAAGTACACAACAGTATGCTGAAAAATTATAAATGGATACACTCATACTGAGCTGGAAGATGTAGAAAATATGTCTGCCAATAGATTTGCTTCAGTTTTACTCTGCTTTCTCCACCAAACACCTTTGAGGAAATAAACCCAAACCATAGATTCCCTAATGGTCACAAGAGAACAGGTCTTCAATACACTCTCCAAGGCTAAAACAGTGCATCAGTGGGACCTGATAATATTTCAAGATGTCACCTTAATAGCATAAAATATGACATGTCAGGGACATTAGAAGTGTGATTGTTTTTATTGTAGCCAACAAAAGACTTTCTTTTAAGTGATTGGAGGACTGCAATAATTATCCCTCTGCACAAGGGTTGGCTATCCATGGAGCCAGGAAACTTCTGACCCCTAAGCCTGACTAGTCTTATATGTAAGCCCATGGAAAAAAAAATAATCATCGACATGATAATGACATAGGAAACCTTCAGGCATCTGACCCAGCCCAATCTGGTTTCTTCAAGGGTGGATCATACCTACTGAACTAAGTGGACTTGTTTGTAAAGATCACGCAAGCAATAGACGTGAGCAAAACAATGCATACTGTCTACCTGTATCTGGCCAAATCATTCAACACAATAGTCCACTCAGGCATTGTAGACAAGCTATCGAAATTAGGTATACACTCCCATATCTTCCATTGGATAGCTAGCTGGCCTACAGATAGGATACAAGAAGTTTGTATAGGTGAGTCGACCTCTACGAGGTCAAGACCAATGTTAAAGTCCTCTGGCTGACCAAGATCACAGATGATTGCAAAGTAGACAAAGTCATAAAATCCCCCAAAGAAACACTCTGCCAAGAAAGGCTGACACAGATAAATAACTGGTGCCAGACTTACAGTCTATAGTACAATTTGTAAAGACAACTATGATGATATGAGGTAGTGCACTGTGTGCCAGGCTAACATATGCCAGCATAGTTAGCTGGTGTTTTGTAAAGAATTTTATGTCATTTGACTATCACACTGATTTGTAGAGATGCTTGTGTCAAAAATGTATTTGTAAAGTTGCTTGCATTAAAAATGCATAAACAGTGGGTCCTGATGGACAGAAGAGATATATATGTATGTCAGCTAGCCCTATTATAACTGATTATATATTTTAATAGAGAATTTTGGAAGGGAAGATGTTAATCTGAGTCCAGCTCATTTTGAAATAAAATAGGCTGAAAATTAAATGGGTTGGTTTAGGCCATAAAGATTTTAACTTACAGGTGTGATTGGAGCCAGGGACAAAAATGTCTGAGAAAACCAGGACTAGGAATCATATTGTATTGGCCTTAGGGGTGAACTAATTGCCACCCTGGATGGGTGGAAGTTTATGAAATTGTTTTATAGCTTTCAGATGCTGCAACAGATCTTAGCAAAGCTCTGGGTGGGTATTGTACCAGAGTCAGGTGACCAGATGTGATGTCATTCTGTAACCAGCATTGACATAATTTTTGTAGATATTAGTAAGAGTTATGCTGGAACACTCACAGCAGCACTTTGTTTTTTGGAACCGGACAGGAAAGATCTCTCACAGATATCTCACACAACACATCTCATCTTGCCTTGTTGGAGTAAGTAACTTAACTAGGGAATAGTAATTCTTTAGATCAGTCAGGAAAATACAATGAGGTTAGTTAAGTATTGTTTTTCTGCCTCTGTGTGAATCTGTCCAAATGTGTTAGTATTCATTATGTTAACTTTTTTACTTTACACATTTTTTCACTGTCTTCTTTTTTCTTTAAACATTTATTGTTTATATTGTACTACAGTATTCATAATTTTTTCCTTAGTTCTTTCCATGTCTTGTTTTACATTTTTTATTCCCTTCATTACTCTACCGTCTTCCTTTACTAATCAGCTTAAGTAACTGCGATTGAAACTCTGGTGTTTATTGTAACTAGATATTCAGTATTCTCATGTTTTACATTTTATTATTATTACCTGTACCTTTCATTGTGGCTGGTCTTTTAGAGAATACTTTTAACATCTTGAGAGTACATATGCTCACTGTGGCCACTTCTGAAAGCCTTGATGCATTGGTCAAACTCTAACATTTGTATTAGTATTAATTTTACTCAGTGTAATTGGGTACCCTTGTAAGAGTCTTAGAGTAGCTGACTGGTGGCAGCTTAATTACCTTATAGTCTGGGCAGAGGGGCACAGCTGGTAAATCTGTGCCAGCCTTTCCCAGGGGTGTATGTGTATGTGTGTGTGCTTGAAGATCAAGTATCTAAGTGTGTGTGTATGTGTGTGTGTGTGTGTGTGTGTGTGTGTGTGTGTGTGTGTGTGTGTGTGTGTGTGTGTGTGTGTGTGTGTGTGAACTACTGGGAACAGGGGCATAGAGCTCCAAAGTGGTATGTGTGGAGTCTTGTTTGGGGCCTGGAGAGAGACAGAGTCCAGCCTCTGGTCTGGAGTGTGCTCCCTGTGTGCTCTTAAGGGAAATTGTGCTTGGTACAAACAGCTGCAACTGAAAATACTGTCTGTGTCTATTTTTGTTTGTAGTGGCCATCCATCAAAGGTGTCAGTGGTGAGGACTGAAGCTCCTTGATTACTGGCCTGGAGAAGGGAGTCTCACAACAACAACCACCATTGAAAATTACTGCATTCATAGCATAAAAACAGATGTAAACACAGCTTAAAAATGTTTAATATAAATCAATTCAAGCTTTCACGTACAAAGATGTTTCATCAGGTATACATATATCCCAACAACAGACATTTAAATAATGAACTTAAACAATAGAATAATGATTCAATTAGTGAATCAATTGAATCACTTAATCAATTAATGATGTAATACCTGTGGCCTTAGAACAGGTTTCAGTGAACAAAATTAATTTAAACCTGGAGTGTTCACAGCATACAAATGCACAATTCACTTATATTCATAATACTGTGTTAAAGTGGTACTATTAGCTCTATGAATAGTTGAATTAACAAGTTGTAGTATACTAAATTTAAAACTGTGATTCAGCCTTCCAAAAACATGTTTAGCTAAAGAACTGGTTAAAGCACCCTTTCTGATATCATATATATGATGTGATATCCTGCCTTTAAAGCATCTGTTACTTTTGCCAACATAAAATTCAGTACAATATGTACAAGATGCAACATAAATCAAATTGCAGGATTCACAGTTAGCAGTGGTTTGAAAATAAAAAAAAAACTTTTTAGTTACAAGTTGCTTAAAAATGGAAACATTATCAACATATTGACAGCAGCTACAATTCATACAAGGAAATGTCTGTATTAAAGGTATTAAGCCTAGTATGCTTTTTCCTGTAGCAGAGTTGTCTCCTAAGATTTAATCTATTCTTAAAAACAATTTTAGGCCTTAATCCAATCAATTTTTTTTTGTATTATGTGACGCCATAAGGAAAGACAATTTTGCCTCAAAATATTAATAATGTATCTTGCAGTGTTTGTGTAGGTCATAACATAATTATTCACTTCTGTATCAACTTTATTTTTAATAATACCAGTACCAGATTTAAAGATGGAGCGCATAATATCACTCCTTAAACTTTTAACAGTGCTAAATGCAGGTGTTACTCTTCTAGCCAATAACTATGTGCCAAAAAGTCATTGCACATAGTACAGGCTTCAGAAAGAAAAACTTCATAAACCATAATTAATCTAGAAAGGAGGCAAAACATGTAACTAGGATTCATGCTACTGCGATGCAAGTATGTATTTTTCTTGACATTCTTTTTATATATTCTAGTGCTTAACATTCTAGAGACATCATTATAGATATTAACATCAACAAAACATTATCACTAAAAACTATTAAAGATAAATTGCTGTCACCACTCATACACGGCATGCATATTGGCAACAGGCATACCCATAGCTACTACAGCCTTTTGCAAATAGATCTGATTTCAAGGACTAACTCTAAGTACATATAATTTTAATAAGTAGAGGATCTACCTAGTAAACCCCTAATAGATTCAGTTCCATCTTTAAAATAAATGGAAGTAACAGTAATATAACATCAAGAGTAACCATTAAGTAACAACTGCATAAATTATTCCCATTCCATTTGCTTAACTTCTTCAAAAAATCACCCAAATCAATCAAAATGTGTTCAGTAGATGTTAGATATGGCTTCAGAATTAGTTCCAAATATATTGATGTAGTTTCAGTGAGCCAAATTGAGTCAAGTCAAATTGAGCTCTGCCCTCATTAGACCAACTATTGAGTATAATGCCCCCTTTAGTATGTACTTGATTATCCTTCAGGTCAGACATTAAAATGAGGGCAGATCTGCTTGAATTGGTGGTGGCTTAGGTGGATGTAAGAAATGGTACCTATCCAAAAAGTAGGGGTCCTTTGCTTATGTACAAAATAACTCTTCATTACAAAATATTTACATATTTACAAATATTCACATATGTTCAGATATATAATTATACAAATCTGTTTATACATATTCATAATTTCCTACACAAGTCTTCATCCTTATTAGATCCCCACTCCTTTATTCATAACTACCATCTGATTTTACTTACTATTGTTGCTAAAATCCATTTACCATTAAACATAATTTAATTTATTATTTCATTCCATATAACTTTTTGTTTATTCTTTTAACATATTCTGTCCTTCTATTCTTAAAATATTCATTTTTAATCATATCCATGTTCATTTTATCCACTTCTTTTATAACTTCAAAAACTCTTGTTTACATAGTTTTCCCCATAACTTTTTACTCTCTTAGATTTCAAAAACCCCGTAGTTGTTAATTCTTGAGAATGTAAACATTACTTTTCTTTTTATATGGCATACTTCCTTTTAGTGGCAGTTTATTTATTACCAGTCTCCACAAAAAAATTGTGACACTCTACTTTCAGATTACACCATTTGCTTCTTATTTTATAGCTTTAATTTTTTTCATCTGTTAGATTTTGCCATTTATTTACATAGCAATATTTTGTCATTAAATTATTATACAGTACTTTTCTTTCTTTTTCTATATCATACATTTTTATTTCCCACAAAAATATTTTTTCATGGTAATGTTTTATTTCTTAATTTATACACTCTCTTTCTCTATTACTCTTTTTTTGACTATCATACTTATATTTATACAGTTTTACTACTATTCTCTCATCTTTTTCATTTATCCACTTTAATACTTGTACAACTTTAATGAAGCATCATATACAACTAGGTTAATTAACCCTAAACCTCCTCCTCCTTTATTTACACACAAAACTCATCTTTATACTGGGTTTAATCTAGAACCCCATGTAAATTAAAAAAAAATATCAGCAATAATTCAAGTTCAAGTACTGGTGGTAACAAAAATACACTTGCTGTGTATGCTATTTTTCCCAAAAGTACTAAATTAATCAAATAAGCCTTTTTTTGAATGATAATTTATATGTCCTCCAGAAAAGACATGTCTGCGTTATTTATTCTATAGGTTTTTTTTTCTCATTGAATTCAACTTATATCTTTATTCCCAAATTTTATGTCTAAGACAGAAATTTCATTCATTGTAAATTTTATACCCCAGATCTGTACTACATCACCTAAACCTTTACTTTTCTCTTCATTTAAAGTCATCTGTATCATCTCTATGCACTCATTTGTGCAAATTATTACTTATTTTATCCAAATTTAGTTTTTTACAGTTATTATAATGTTATCTGCATATGTTAATAAAACTACAATTCTTAACCCTTCGGGTGTTATATTCCCTGCCTCCTTCATTTTGTAATTTATTTCACATACTATCACATTCATAATGAATTCAAAGAGTATACAACTCATTTTACATCCCTGTCTCATAACACTCTTCATATGTACCACTTGGCTTAACCAGCCATTTACAAGTAATTTTTACATCATTATTACTATATGCTGACATGCATAATTTCCTAATTTTCTCACTTATATTCTTTTAGTATTACCCATAAGATTTCATATCCAATTGTGTCAAATGCTTTATTAAGGTCTCCTATAATGATTTTCCCTTATTCTTTTCTGTTCATGATATCATCCACAGTTTCTCTATCATTAATAATTCTTGACAACCATTCCCCTTCATACTATATATGCTGTCTTCCATAATCTTTCCCATTTTAGTTTCAAATCTTTTTTGTATTATTTTCATAAAGATCTTATAATCACTATTATTTAATAGTATTGGTCTCCAGTGTTTTAATTCTCTATCTTCCTTCTTCCATATGAGGTTAAGTATTCCACTACATGATTCTTTATTCATAAAAGCTTCATTTAACCATTCATTCAAAATCTTTAAAAATATTTTTTGCCAGTCTATTACATTTTTATACATTTATACCCTATTACATCTGGGCCTGCAGTTGAATCTATATTTACTTATCCTAATATTTTATTTAGCTCATTTAATAAAATCTCCTTTTAAAATTCTTTATTCTCTTTTTATGTTAACTTTTTTACTTTCCACATTTTTTCACTGTCTTCTTTTTTCTTTAAACATTTATTGTTTATATTGTACTACAGTATTCATAATTTTTTCCTTAGTTCTTTCCATGTCTTGTTTTACATTTTTTATTCCCTTCATTACTCTACCGTCTTCCTTTACTAATCAGCTTAAGTAACTCGATACTACTACTTTTTCCCTTATAAAACAATATCTTTGCTTCTATAACAATTCTTGTATTTTTTCTTGATTTATTTCATATATGTTCTTTTTCTTGCCAAAGTACTTTCTATCATTATGTTCTGTCAAAATCTTCTGATACATAGTTATATGTTCTTTTATATTTTCTTTCTCTACTTTGCTCACATTATATTGCCACTGTAAAAAAAAACAGTTTTTAGATTTTTCCTTAAATATCTCCCACCATTCAGACCAATTTTTATAAAATGTTATCATAGTAATATGATTTTTCCATAACAGTATTACTGATTTCTTTCCATCTTCATTATATTCTTTCTCATTTATCCTTTTTATTCCTTTGCCAGTTTTTATATATTCTTTGTTTTCTTTTATCTCTAGCCGTATTGCAAGATGATCAGAAAATCCTGTTTCATCTATCACCCCCTCTGCTATAACTAAACCTTCTGATACTATAAAATAATCTATCTCAGTTCTATATGTACCCCCTTTGTAAGCCCATGAATATTTGTCCCAAAGTTTTAATATGCCACATTTTATAACTTCTAATATTTTTCTTATATCATTTCCTTTCTTTTTACTTTCTGAAAATCACAATTAATGTCTCCTGTTGTTGTAATATTCATATTTGACACTACATAGTCTAAAATCTGATGAAATAAGATTTCCTTTTCTTTATAGTTAGTATAAGCATACATTTTTGTGCTTCTTTAGACTTGTTCTTTCAATTTTAAATCTACAATTGTTAATCTTCACATTTTGCTAAAGTTACTTCTAATATCTTTATTATATTTCTACATAATACAGCTATTCCAGAACAACTCTCATTTTACAAATTCCAGATTCTTTCCTCCCCATAGTTTTTCTGTTTGTAATCATTCTTCATTTGTTAAAGTTCTTGTATCTTCTAGTATAATTACATCTACATAAAATGTATTAGACCACTCCATAATTCATATTCTTCTTTCTATATTCTTAATACTATTCATATTTGCAGAAAGCACTGTAAAATTTTCACTTTCCCTTTTCCTTAGGTTCAAGTATTCATAAATTCACAGCTAACTAATGGGCTACCTTGCTTAACAGGCCATTATAAGGCTAACCAATTTTCCTTCCCAAAGGTTAGAATCAAACTCTGTATCTTGTGTCTGTAGTCAAACACCTTAACCACTATGCCATCAATCTTTATCCTGTATAACTTCATTTTCTTGTGCATTCATTTCATATTCTAGTCATGAATGACCAGTATTGCCACATTTTTGCACTTTAAATCATAATTTTTTGCATTATGCCATGTTCTACCACATAAATAACATCATTTTTATTCATATTTATTGATTAAATGATAATCTTTTCCACAAAAATACGTTTTTGGTTGTCCCCTGTATTTCACAAAACCCCTAAAAATACTAGGTACATGCATAACCTTATCATTTTATGTTTTCAGTATTACTCCATATTCCCACCCCCAAGTCCATAGTCCTCTTTCATCATATATTTTTGCAGTGTCCATTACTTCTTTGCATATAGTTAACAAATGTTCTTTCAGTTCTTTTGCTTCAACTTCAGTTCTAAACTGAAACATTATTCTTTTTTTTTTATTTGTCTATAAAAAGCTACCCAAAAAATTCCTATGGCCAGCCCAGTCTCAAATATCAAGTCACAAATAGTCCCTTTATTAATTAAAATTAATGCTCTTACCTCTTTTCCTTTGACACCCAGAAGTGCTATGACAGAGTCTCAAACCTTATACCTGTCCAAGCTTTCTTCTTTTTTACAGAGTACATGTACTGTGTACCTTTCTTCCAAATAATCATCTCACAACCCTCCCAATTGGAGTGTTGTAATTATGCATTTCTCAGAAGTAACTCTGTGTCCTTCAAACAATCTCCTCTGAAAGTTTCCTCTGAAGCCATCCCTGTTACAGCTACAGTCTCCTTTTTTCCAATATTATTGTTTATTTCTGCACCCACAGCATCAGAAAAAACTTATGCTAGCGATGCTACCATCTCAACTACATTTTCTTCAACCTTCACTTCATTTTGAGCCAAAGCTGAATCAGCCATATTTTCTTCCTATTCCTCCTGGCTGCCTCCACGCATTGACAGGAAACAGCAAGTCAGGAGGTGTTACACACAAATCCTTCCCCACACTACCAAGAGTATGGGAAGTTCCCCAATGCCTTGGAAATATTTCCCCTAGTTGTATAAATACCACCTCATGTCTCCCCTGAAAAGAGGATGCTGCTAGCCTTTTGGGACTAACCCAGTCAACAATGGATAAATAAATAAAAACCACACACACACACACACACACACACACACACACACACACACACACACACACACACACACGTGTCATCAGAGGCCCCTCACAAAAAAAAAATAAATAAAAATACCTGGTGTAGACCACCTTATAGCCTTATTCTTCTATTCTGTTTCATATGTACCGTTAAGAGGAGATCTATGCCTGGCCTTCAAAGCATCCACTGATCCAGCCCTTATGGACCTGTAGCATATCTGCAAAACCTAAACCCAACATGATGCATAAATAGGACACGTGGGAGTGACAGTTATGTTTCTCCGAGGCTACCCATTCTCTAGAAGATGTTTCCCATTCATGTGAATCAGAGTTCCTGTCTGCACTTATTCAAGTGCAACTTGGATCAGTGGATCAGAAATTTACCCCATCTGCCTCTTATGTCCCTATTACAAAAAGGGTACTTGTAAATTCAAGATCACCCATACTCAAGCTGTACCCCCAATAAAATGAGAGGTATCAAAATATGTGAGATATATTTGGGAAGCATGGGTAGTCTTAAAAAATGCCTTTTAGTGTAGATACCCCAGTAGTTACCTATGTACTTATGAACCTGTCTGTGCTACTTTTTCACAATAAGTCATTGCAGTTAGCTTCAGGTAGCCAGAACATCTACATGACCAGTTCAACTTTCCAGCTAAACAAAAGTTGTCTCTTTACTTACAGTCTTTCAGCAACAGTCATTTTCATTTTAGTGCTGCATCCTTGTGTTATGTCATCTAATCCTGTACATATATGTGACCTAATATGATAACTGTTATTTCAGTAGATGAAGTGCAGCAAAATAGAAAAACATGTTTCTGTTAAATGTATAACGTGGGCTGACAATTACCAGTAGAAACAGTTTACTTAAAATAATAATAATAATAATATGTAGAGGAGGCACTGTAGTATAGAAACCTTATATAAGGTATGGTCACATTTCTTAACAAAGAGGTAAGGTAACAGCATGGATTACTAAGAATTCTCTGCCTCCAATATAAGTATATTGCTACATCCATTATTTCAGTTAATTTTGAACTGTGCATAGTTACAATAAAAATGGAAAACATGGTAAGTAGAAGAAAATAATTAAACTCTGACAGTAAATATAGTCCCACATATTAAAAGACTATTATGCATCTTATAGGACAATCCTAGGAGCAGAAATGTATTTAGAAGTCAGACACAATGACCGTAAACTACTATTAAGGATTATATTTACATTTTACCAACATTTTTGCAATGTATGCATTAATATGCTTTATTAATTGTTGCCTGTTAAACTAGTGTAGTAGAAAAGTAAAGATTGTAAACATTTTGTGATCAGTTGTCATATAATATACATATCTGGACTAATATTGAGTGTCAGGCAGAAATTTAGCATACCAATTTAATCTGAAATGGCATTGTGCTGTGGCTAATTTAAAACAAAATCGTATAAGGTTTTAATCCTAATTTAAGAAGACAGACAAATCTTTAATTAAGCTTATACATTCATAGTCACCCTAACTTTCAGACCCTTTTCCGCTGCCAGTATCATTGTCAGTGTATATTACCAGTACTTTCAGTTAGCTGTAGTGGTAGCCACTAAGCATTTGGAGGAGTTGTGTGAAGTAAATTGATTTAATGGTGATGGATGAGGGAGGTTTATAAAAGGCTGTTCTTTATCAAGCAGTAGCTATAGTCTGGAGATAAAAATCTTTGGTAGCAGTATATAAAAAATTGAATACACACTATTTATAGGACTTTTTCAGCTTCATCCTTAGGGCTTAAAAGGACTGATGCTGATTTGTTTAAGCATACAAAAGCTTTAGTGTAAACTGCATTGGAAGCCAGCACGTCTGTCTTTTTGCAGCTTATATATCTTTTAGACATTAGGTGGTTTAAATTCTTCTGGCAAATGAATTTGTTTTAAAATGCTTCCATGTATTGTTGGCAAGTTTTGAAATGTTTAAAATTGTCATTGTAATTTGTGTACTGATAAAAAAGGGTAAGTTGAGCTTGTTTCCATTAAGTTTTCTTAAAGGAACCTTTATTAATGTTCTTATAGCTTTTCTTGCACTTTTCCTTGTCATTCATTTTGGATGTACTGTCTTTAAAATGCTGAACAGACTTTTGTTGTTTATCATCTAAGTCTGAAGTTAACATATTATGTTGCAATACTCGGATCACTTGTTGCTTGGATTAATAACTCTTTACTGAGTACAGTTTGCAGCAAACATAGTACACCTCTCAAGTTAAACATAATGGCTATTAAAGAAAATAATAAATTACTGTCTTTTAAGACTACAGCGCAATTATCTCTGGTATTGTGCCATTGGTGCTGTATGGCATATTATCATGTCTGATTTCTCATTTCTTATTTCTTCCGTACAACATTGGATTTGATGTTTGCTGCAGTTGATCCTTATCTGATTTGTCAAAAAGGATACACTGAATCCACTTTCCCACTTAATTCAGTTAAAACAGTCTGAGCTTAAAGGGAAGGGGGATAAGGGGCTTGATCCCCTGAAACAGAATACAGACGTCTGTCTGATCATAACACAGGGGTAAATTGCATTTAGCTAGTTTTTTCTCACAGCTCACATTTGACCTTTATTGTGATTCCTTAGGTGAAGTGATGGCTGTCATATTTCTTACAAAGAAAAAAGGTAATCCAGTAAGCTCTAGTCAGGACTGACATCTCACCTGTAACCCAGAGGGTGACATGACTAACAAGAAACAAAGGATGAGTCCAGATAAAATCACTTTACGTATCAGATCTAGGAGACTCTCTCTCTCTGATACCCAACCTGTGGGAGGAATAATGACACCTTGTTGGAGTTTCAAATAATTTATTCAGTAAAGCAGTTACATGGATGAGTGTTATTATTTTAATATGTTTATGTAGTGCCATTAAAAAGGTGCAAAAAAAGTCCACCAAAGTGGCAAGCTCTTCTTTAACCAACAGTACACCATACCTTTGTAGTGAGTATGCCAAGTACATCTCATCAGATTAGTGATCAACATCCACCTGTTGAAACTCCTTCCTGACCCTACTGCTCTTCAAGCAAAACTTAGCAAACTCAGCAATTCTTTAGCGTCTGACTCACCTAAACTTGGATTCACTCAGAAAGACTGCAGTCTAGTCAGGCGGTGCGTGCAGTTTATGTATGGGAAGATGGAATGACCCCAAAGCTGCATCTACGTCCACCCCCAAAAATGTTAAAACTTTATCTGGCTCTTCTATAACAGTACCCACAACTCAATAGAATAAAGCATTCCTTCTTTCTCTGTCTCCTGACCATGTACAACTGAATGGAAGTCATCAAAATAAGGACTATCTACCTGCCATACTAAACATTTTAAATGCAGCACAGGTCACAACACAGCTCATGGGCATTGTCTTATTCAAATAGAATTTCCTAATTAGGCACGTCCTCAAACATGGCCAGTCTTTTTTTTTCAAATGGATAGCAAATTAAAAGCTAATTCATTGTCTAGTTTTAACAGCCATGGGTCACTTACATCATGAATCCCCCTCACTGAATCATCCAACAAAACATATTATACCCTCACCTCTTCCCTGTCAGTATGGTCATTCCTACAATACCATGTCAGAAAAAGATTGATGGTGAATCAGGAGATACTTGCCAAACCTCTCTTTGTGGAATAGTCCCAGAGGTGATTCCCAAAAGTTTTGAAAAGGAGGAATATTGAGGAGATGTAAAACCCTACCTGCCTTTACATCCTTGTTCATCTGACATAGGATCTTAGGAGATCACTAGGCTAATGACCCTGGGATCCTTACAAGTCTAGCTGAGAGTTTTTCCTCAAAAAAAGAAATGTCAGTAAGCACCTGTCACCCCTGTCATTGAGGGACACAGGTGGAACCCCTGGGACAGCATAAAAGGAACACAGTATTAAAACAGATACAATGGAAACTATTTCATTTAATCCAGGTGGTCTATAAGCATACAATTTAAGCTGCCAACACGGTTCTTTCATTTCTTATAGTTCATTGTGTGCACCACTTCTCAAAGTCAGTTTGCATCCTTTTTATACCAAAAAACAGAATCGCATAATCTTGGTTGTCTTTTTTGTGCCTAAATAATAAATTTTTAACATTCTTCTCTTAAAGTCATATAAATGTTCATATGTTTTGTCCTTAAAATGCCTTTCAGTGTTTACATTAGAAAAGTCAGGGCACATTTTAGAAAGTGTGACATAAATCACCCCCATTGTTCTGCAATTAATTTACCCATTAGATTTCACAGTATCATAAGAGGAAATATGTACTTGGGTTCCTTCTTGAATATGGGGTCACTGTTTGCACCTATGACATTTATACATATTTATATGCACATTATATGCACCATCATCATTCTTAAAATTCCTTGATTAAATGAAATGGATTCCATTATATCTGTTTTAATGTTACTACCCGTTTTATGTGTGATGTCTCTTTAAATTAAAGGAAAGGGGTGACCTGAAAGTTATAAAAGGAAGTGATGTCATTAAGTTTGTGTTCTGATGAAGTTTTTGGTGAGTGCAAAGATGAAAGAAAGCATTTCACTGTATTGGTACATTAAAGTTTTTTTTTTTTTTTTTTTTTTTTTTAAGTCCTACAAATATACCTCTCAACTTCCATATCAGAAAAACAGGGTTAAAGGATCTTCAAATCAGGGACATTCAGGGACACCTAACTAACATACGTTATACATATTTGAATAAGTACATTAATGGACACATCCACACATTCATTTACACAAAGACAAGGCCTCATTTTAAGCATTTTTTTATTAGACAATTGTATACATAGACATGCTCAAAACAGAGGATTATTCATATTTTTCGGACAACTGTATAAAATTAATGTAATACATGCTTAGCTCACCCCTCACACATACCCATAAAGACAGGTGCTAAAACATTTGCAAAATATGCATGCTTAATACAGAACAGAAGGAATATAACGAATAAGACAACTACTTTTAGACTATTGATTCAACTTCACCATTTTGGCAGGCAGAGGCAGTTTCTGCAGCTAATGCTGTGATGGAATGTTCTTTGTTATAAGAAGCTGTTACTTTTCTTGCTACTTCCAACATGTCATTTAGATGTTTTATACAGTAGCAGTCATTGTTCCCATTCATCTTTATTGCTAATAAAGAGTTTAATGTTTTTGGGACAGGTGACTGAGGTCAGTTTTTACTTTGCAAACTATGCTAAATGCCCATTCTGCTTCACTGTGTGAGTGTGTCAAGCAGAGAACATTTTGCATTAGCTTTTGAAATGTTGGGAGGTCTTGTACTGCAGAGCAGCCAAGCATCATGGACCATTACTTTAGAAAATTAGATGTTTCAGATCTATATGAACACGCAGTCATCTGATACACCAAAAAAATCATCAATCATTTTGCAGAGCTCCACTCATGAACTACCCAAACCTACATGAGTGCCAGTATCTACAATAACAGTTGATGAAAGCTGCAGTTTCATAGCTGGACCCAGTAAGCTGGCCATGTTCGCAGCATAGGATCTTTTGCAGGGAAATGCTTTTTCATTTTGAGTAGGCTTGCAGAATAAAACTGGTTGGTTCTCCTGATATCATGCATATTGTCATCCAAATATGTTTTAACATCAGGACCAATATGGATTTCACTATCCTGTAAGATGTTGTCTTTCACTTCAAGAACTGAATCAGTAGTACTTACATTGCCCAAAAAGTGCCTAACAACTGGTGGTTTGAGTAACCTACTTAGCATATGCCTGTAGTACTTTCTGGATGTCATTATGTAAGGTGAGCAATTTGCTATCAATGCTTTGCATTTGCCCATTGAAGTTATGCAGTGATTCAGTGACATACTGAAGGAACCGGAATGCCAGCTTAATATCATGGCTCTGCAATGTCTCTGCAATTAAATCTACCTTAACAGACCGTGCTTCATAAGACAAGATGTAGGATCTCAGGGCGGGCCAGAAGGCAAGCATTCTTTTGATGACTTTTGACAAACATAGCTATCGAGTGGTGGAATAGCAGATCATTTTGAGAGGTTCATTATCCATGAGCAGTGCAAACTCCTTAAGTTTCTGCTGACACTGTGCACTTCTCGAAAAGTGACAATAAATGTCCACTATCAATTTCTCTACAAATACAGCCATTGCTTTTACCCCAGATTTAATACATTCATCTGAAATGTGGAATAATCAGCCCATGTTGAAAATATGTGGATTAATCTCTTTTAATCTGGATAGCACAGAATTCGCTTACCAGTCATGGATGCAGCATTGTATGATGAATAAGCCACCATATTGCTCACAGGATGTCAAACTTGCTCAAAGTCACCCTTACACAGTCATAAATGGCATGTCAAACAATATTTTTACCAATGCCATGGTCAAAAAACAAGTAAAATCACAGTTACTTTATCATCCCCCATATCTGTACTCTACTGAGATACACACAGTATGGGACTTTCTGACAAACTTTTGAAACATCCTGCTGATTGAACAAGTAAAATCACAGTTACTTTATCATCCCCCATATCTGTACTCTACTGAGATACACACAGTTTGGGACTTTCTGACAAACTTTTGAAACATCCTGCTGATACTTTGGCCCCTTTACATCTTTTAAAATGCAAGCAGTCTTTGTTGCTCCAAAGGTCATTTTTTTATACCACCTCCATATCCATGCATACCTCTTCATTTACTTCAGGGAATGATCCCAGTTTTAAATGGCAAGTTGTGGTCATCAAGTAGGCTCATAATGGCTTCTTCAGCCTCCAGTACTTTAGAATTAGTTTGCTGAGTGGCAAACATTTCTGTCCCCTACCTCACATCCGAATGTTTGGTGCTGATCTTGTGATTTTGGTGTCTATATGCCATTGCAGATCCTTCCTCCCTCCATGCCCAATATTAACATTAGTAGCACACGTTTTGCAAAATGCATAGATTGAACAATGCCTGCTTTCCATTACCCAGTCAAAGGTGACCTTCCATCTGCTTTGGAATATGGCCATTTGCTACTTCTTTTCAGATGCAGCATCCTTTGAGAAAAATTTTAGCATAATTAGAAAGCTTCAGTCTACAGTAAAATGAAGCTTGTATGATGGAAAAGCGTAGTCAAAAAAATCTTACTCTTCTGAGTTGTTGCACTATAATAGTATAAGAAAGTTAGCATTGCATCCCCTTCCAGTGTGACTTTACCATGCTATTGTGTGACCCCGGCCATTACTTTGCTTCTAAAGAAAATTAACAATTCAGATAAAACATAAGAATGCAGGCCAGAAACCTCTTTAAACATATATAACTCAGTAAGACTGAGTAATGCATAGCACCATACATAGGTCATAAAATGTGAATGAGCATTATTGCAAATGAGTCATAATGCATCCAAGAAAAAGCTTATCATTGCAAGTGACTCATAACACATCCGAGAAGAAGTTCATTATTGCAAATGATTCCTGATGCATCAAAGAAAAAGCGTATTATTGCAAGTGATTCATAATCTATCTGAGAAAAAGCTCATTACTGCAAATCATTCATAAAGTATCCAAGAAAAAACTCATTATTGCAAATGCTTCATAACGTATCCAAGAATAAGCTCATTGTTGCAAATGATTCATAACGCATCCAAGTAAAAGCTCATTACTGCAAATAATCCATGACATATCCAGGAAAAAGCTCATTATTGCAAATAATTCATAATGCACCCACAGCAATTATTGCAAATGGTTCATAAAGTATCTAAGACACCCAGGAAGTGCATGTTGTAAAACTAGCAAATCATGGATACAGTACTACACATTGTAACTTAAACTTAGTTAAATATTCTGTGTTGGTATTTTTCAGAAATATATGAAGCATAAAACTCAAGTGTCTCACATTTAGTGAAAGTACAGGTGCCTGGTATGTGTGGGTGTTTGTTCGGCTACAGAAGTGTAAAATAAGTGAACTATGAAATATAAACAGTGAACAGGAAAATCAGCGACCTAGTAAATCAATGAAAAAAACACATTGAATGGCCATAGTCGGCCAACAACCACGAAGTAACGTGATACATAAGGTAAGAGAAGGGAAGGGAAACCTTTTAAATTTTCCCTTTTCCCCACTTTAGTGCAATCTCAGAGTTGGTTTATATAGTTAGAGTGCTGTGGGGGTGCAACCCCCCCCACCTTGGTTGGTTGTTGTGAGATGTTGGCCGACTATAGCCATTCGATGTAGGGTATTTTTCGTTGATTTTTCTAGTTTGCTAATTTTCCCGTTCACTGTTTAGGTTTCACTGTTTTGCTCTTTCCTTATTTTACAATTCAATAGCCGAACATAGACCTGGTATGCATACATCCTCAAACCTTTACTCACAATCTAAAGACAGCCATTGAGGACAAACAAAAATCTGGGGGTGAGAGGCAAAAAGACGAAATCATGGAGGAATACTAGATTTTTCTGTGCTGCTCCTTAAACTTTTCATACAATCTCGCACCCCATTCAAAGGAATACTACATTTTGGACACCAGAACATGCCTAGTTTCTTAAACACCCAAAAATGCATCAAACCAAGTCGCTAGAGCATCGTCCTCCTAGAATCAACACTAACTGCAGGGTGTAGTGCCAAGGGAAGTAAAGTCAATGTTGCCTTCAGAGTGGAGTACTAGAAAAGTTCTTTACACACTACATACAAATAATAAAGTACCACTGACTGGCCTTCCTAAAACTGGTGACTTCGGGAGCAAATGTGGTGAATTACAGTTAAAATGACTTATTTTGCTTCAGAATATATGTCGATTCACATTTTCTTATTTAGTCAGTGCCAACACATTTTTAAACAACCAAACAGACAATGTCACAAAGTACAAAATCCCAGAAATATTCCCAGAAAGAACAAATATGGCAAAGTAGACAAACATTTTCCCATTTGATGAACTTCCTATAAATGGAATGCATTTAAAACAATGACAATAATTGTAAAGACCTTTTGCTTCAGAAAGGGTATATAGTAGACGTCTTTTACTTAAGAAAGCATTAATTTGCGTTTTTTTTTTAATTCAGTCTCTCTCTCCAAAATTCCCATATAGCATTCTTGTCTACACTCATAGTCAATATATTCCAGATATGCAACATGAAAGACTAAAACTTACTATCTTATTACTATTAGGTGTGCAGTATATTTGGCACTGTATGACAACAGACATCTATTTAAAAGTATTACAACTGTCTAAGTTATACGTTGTATTTCTGTTTCATCTATAATGTGTAAACACTCTTCATAACACAAGCATTCCATTTGACAAACAAAAGTCAGCACCAGAAAATAAACTTGAAAGATCACATTGCCCATACTATCTGCAAATGGTTCTCTTTGTATATTGCAAATCATTAAATTAAAATATGTTTTCTTTCTTTAATAGCTCATTGTGCTTATAAGTAGGTTCTTATAAAAACATATCACAAATAATTAATACAAAATAAAAACATGCAAATATGATTACCCTCTGTTTAATTTTCTCCAGTTGCATATTCGTAACCATACCATTACATAAGCTAAAGCCCATCTTTGGCATAAGCACAACACAAGTAAATGCAGTATAGTTGAAGCTTCTTCTAACTCACTGTGTCCCCCCCAACAAAAAGGCTGAAATGGTTATATTTGTCATTGCAGTTCCTTTGAGCCCTCTTAAAATTTCATCTTCCAACCCAGAGGTTCAGCCAGGCGTATAGATAGAATGTGTGTTTCAATTTTCTGCATAGGGGCTATATTCCAGGTCTTAAAACATATTCATGCTACCTAATCACAAAATGCAGTGCTGCATACAACAAAATGGCTCACATTTGGTATATTTTAGGGAAGAACTCCTTATTTATTATTCATTTTTTTTTCAATTGTTTACTGGGAAGGTCCACTGGGTTGAGATGAGGCCATTTGCAGTGGAGGCCCAGGGAGAAAAGCTCCACATGAACAGTTGTTTACAATACAATAGTATTGTTAAGTCCATGGAACATTTAGAGTCAATAAATTAATACAGTAGTAACAACATCAGCATAAAACAAGTCCATAGAATATTTATTTTCAACAAACGAGTACAGTGCAATGTAAAATTCTAAAACTAACAAATATGGGCTTAAACATAGGTACTATGTTTTAGCTACCAAACTAGTTTAGCATGTCAGTATTTTAGGTTCTAATAACATAGTATGACTATTAACAGTTTATATGGTGAGAAATTTAAAGCCTGTTACTTCAATATATTTAGTTCAGTAGGTATTCTACAATAGAGGGTTGAGGAAGTTTTAGTGGAACAAAAGAATGCAAGCAGAAGGTTGTAGATAGAAGACTGTGGTAAATACAGGAGTAGGATAATGTGAGAAGAGTGGAGACAGAGCCAGTAAGATTTTGAGAGGTGTAGTGCTGGTGCATGTACATTGCCATAAGGAGGAAAGGCAATGTTCATTGTGTTTCACTGTTGCAGTCCTAACAAATGGGTTATCTAGCTCCCGGTAGCCCTCAATCAGCCAGAATACCAAAGGTAAATAAAAATTATGTCGGCTGTCTTCGGTTGTAAAGGACTTCAAGGCGTCCAATACAAAAGGAGGCAGCCAACGTCACTTTCTCAGTCTTCTTTGCTGGGGAGCCCGAAGCAGAAGCATTTCTTGCATGAGTGCCGGTCAGCAGTTTACCTTTTTTGGTTTCCGGCTACAAAGTTGAAGTCAACTACAGCTAAGTACCCCATTGTGGATCCTCTTTTTTTGCCTTAACGAATGTCAGAAAAGGTTAATAATTGTCTTACCTGTGGAAAGCAGATTTCCCATAGAGATTTTCATTCCTATTGCATTATTTGTTTAGGCCTTGACCACAACGTTCCTAATTGTGAGCTCTGTGCTTCCTTTAATCCGCGTACTATTCTTTGTCGGGCTAAGCTTTTAACTAAGCATTTTGGAGTTTGGCCTAAGTTTGTCGGTATGGTGTCCACTGGTCTTCAGGCTTTGGATATCCCCAAGAAGCGTAAGGATAAGGACCACGACAGCCTTCTGAAGGTCAACTCCTCAGATGATGTAAAGTTGGTCATCAGTCATGTGGTAGCCAGTAAGGTGCCTTTGCAGCCCCTGCAACCTGCAGATTTTCAACCGCAGGCCTCGGTTGAGACCATTTCAGAGGCCCTCAGGCCTCCGGCTTCCATTTTGGATTCTGACCTTCCGCCTGTTGCCTCTTCAGCTGGATGCAGAGCTGCTAAGCTGACTCCGGTGTCTGAGGCCTCCATTCCTCATTCAGCAGCAAGCTCATACCAACGACTTTGGCTTCAACTTCAGCTGTTGCCAGACCTCCTGAGTCCTTCAGACCTGCAGGTAAATCTTCCAGTCATACGCCTGTGAGGAAACAGCTCGTTCTCCTCATTCTTAAATAGTTAAAATGGTTGATGACCTTTTGACCCTTATTAGAGGTTTGCAGCATCCTCCTTCAAAAAGCGGTAGGGATGTCTCTTCTGAGGCTGTGTCTTTTTCATGTTCTGATACTTCTAGCATTTCTGCTGATGAAGAGGAAGTTTCTTAGGCTTTTTCTTCTTTTGAGGATTCTGATGCAGAAGATTTCTCCTTTAGTGAAACTTGAAATACTCTCAGGGAGCATTTTAAATGGGAAAGTCAGGATTATCCCCTTTCTAAGAAAAAGATTAGGGAGTTTTTGGATTTGCCTCAGCATAAGCCTTTGGCTATCCCACCTGTGTTGGAGGTGGTTGATGATGTTTATCTGGAAAATTCCTTGACTCCAAATTTGGTTATTCCTGTTCCCAGGAAACCTGACAGGTACTATAGAGTCCCTGATTCTCATTTGTTTCTTTTCAGGAATCTGCTGGCTGATCCAGATGTTATTTCTCAAGGTCCTAATGGAGTTAAGGCTACTGTTACTAAAAATCCTGTTCCTTCTGACAGGGAATCTAGGAACTTAGGTGGGGTAAAAATTTTATACCTCTGCCACTCTTGCTATTAGGTCTGCTAATTGTCTTTTTCATATGCTGAAGTACCAGCAGCACACCTTGGAAGCTATTAAGTCTAGGATAGCAAGTGTGAGTAAGGATATGCAGGATTTGCTGAATTCTGCCAGTCTTGTCAATGAACATTCATTACATTGTGGTTTTGACATTCTAGAAGCCTCCTGTAGGGCTACAGATACTGGCTCTGTTATTAGATGACACGCTTGGCTCAGGGAACAGCCACTTCCAGAGCCTGTCAAGGCTAAGCTTTTAGATGTAGCTTTACACAAGGACAGTCTTTTTGGCAGCAAAGCAGAGGAAGTGCTCAAGAAGATGGAAATGAAGGTCAAGCCTATGCAGACAGTTAAATACTTTCTGCAAGTTCAGAATCCTCGCTTTAGCAGGAATTACCCTTCTAAGAGTTGGTCATTCCCTGATACCAGCAGGCAGAACCATTCTAGGATTAGAGGTTATAAATCTTCTAGGGGACAGGTGGCTACCCCTCAAAGGTCTAAGTGTTGGCAGGCTTCTTCTTCTAAGGCTGGAAGTTCTAAGCCTGCATCTCAGTCTAAACATTCTCAATGACTCTGTCCAACTTCTGCCTGTTTTTGCCTGCCAGAGAGTCCTTTAGGGGGAAGGTTGGCCCTTTTTGCAAAGGTCTGGGCTACCATCATAGATGACAAATGGGTACTCAGAACTGTATCCCTAGGACACAAGTTTTCCTTCCACTCCTTTCCAGTACCCAAAGGATTCCTGGACGCTCCTCCAAACTAAAGGGCAGATGTAGAAAAGCATATTTTGTCTCTATTACATCTAGGAGCAATAGAATCAGTTCCTGCTCAGCAGGTAGGCCAGGGTTTCTATTCAGGATTTTTCCTAGTTCCAAAAAAGGAAGGCACCTGGCGTCTTATCCTACATCTCTCCATTCTGAACACTTTCTTGATAATTCCAAAGTTCAAAATGCTCACTCTGCATCAGTTGCTACCATTGTTAGAAAAGGATTCCTGGCTGGTAACATTGGATCTTAAAGAAGCTTATCTGTGCATCCCTATCAGGGAAAGCTGCAGGCTTCGCTTCAGAGTGGGCAAGCAACATTATCAATTCTCTGCGTTGCCCTTTGCCTTATCTACTGCTCCCAGAGTTTTCACGAAGTGCCTGACTCCAGTCATTGCTTTTTGCAGGCAGAAGAAAATTCAGATTTATGCATACTTGGACGACTGTTTAATTCAAGCTAATTCTCAGGAACAGCTGTTAAAGTATTTGGAATTTGTAAAGACTCTTCTTTCTTCCCTGGGTTACAGTCTCAATGAGCAGAAGTCAAAAATGGTACCGACCAAGGAGATAACATTCCTGGGAGCGAGTCTGAACATAGCCACCCAGATGATATATCTCACCCAGGAGAAGCAGACAACTCTTTCAATTTACTTCAAGGACTTGACAAGCCTGTCCCAGCTCCCTGCAAGGAAATACCTGCAAGCTCTGGGATTCATGGCCTGTTGTATTCTCATGATTCCATATGCAAGACTGCATATGAGGAAATTGCAATAGTACCTCAAGAACCTTTGGTGTCAACAAACACAGGACCTGGATGTGATAATTCCTCTGCTTCCTTGTCTACAGACAGAGTTTCTATGATGGGCGACAGCCTGTTTACAAAACAAGGGCATGCATTTCTGCCACCTCCTACCATTCAGGTTCTGACCACGGACTCATTGGACTATGCCTGGGGAGCTCAACTGGATGGCAGATGCATTCAGGGACGATGGAATGCCCAGCAGATGCACTTGCACATAAACCTGAAGGAATTGATAGCAGTTCAGCAGGCCTTACTGGCTTTCAAGCATCTTCTTTCTCCAGCAACTTTGCTTGTCAGAACGGACAACACCACAGTCATGTGGTACATCAACAAACAGGGAGGGACTCATTCTTACCCCCTGTGCAGGCAGAGCATGATTCTATGGTCCACAGCAGCATCATTGGGCCTACGTCTTTTAGCTCAGTTTCTTCCAGGGAGACTCAATGTTTTGGCAGACCAGCTGAGCAGACAGACCCTGGATCCTCACAAGTGACAGCTGAACAGAACCGTCTTTTTCAGCATCATTCAGCATTGGGGCTCTCCTCTGTTGGATCTTTTCTCCTCCCCAGACAACCACCTTCTTCCTCTTTTTTTGCACCAGACAGCAAGGCCTAGAAAGTGGATGATCTGTCTTTCCCTTGGACGCTACTTTCAGTTTATGCCTTCCCTCCTCTTCCCAGAGTATTGTTGAAGATCAGGGAAGAAAGACCAAGGACCATTCTCATAGCTCCAGACTGGCCCAGGCAGCATTGGTATCCACTGCTTTGCAGTCTCTCCCAATTTTCTCCTTGGCATCTTCCTCTGAAACCAGATCTTTTGGTTCAGGAAGGGGGAAAAATTCTGCATCCTCATTTTCAGTCTCTCCATTTGGCAGCATGGTTCATTGTATGAATCTTATCTTCTTCTTCTTCCCTTTCCCAGCAGGTGGTTGACGTTATTCGTGAGGGCAGGAGGCCTAGCACTAGGAAGCCCCACGCCGGCAAATGGGAAGGATTCTCTCACTGGATGCAGGCTAGAGGGGAATCTTCTTCTCAGCCTACTCTTCCTCTTATCTTGGAGTACTTGGCTGATTTGCTTCAAGGTGGACTTTCCTTTTCCTCTATCAAGATCCATGCTTCAGCTATTTCTGCTCATTGTTCTTTTGAGCAACCCATTTTCTCTCATCCCCTATTGAAAATATTTCTCAGACGTGCTGGCAACTTAAAACCTCCCAGAAGAGCACCTGCCCTGGCTTGGGACCTTAATTTTGTTTTGGAGAAACTTACTCTTCCTCCTTTTGAGCCAGCTGCCTCAGCAGATTTAAAGTTTCTCTCTTGAAAAACGACCTTCCTCTTAGCGATAACTTCAGCAAGGAGAGTTTCAGAGCTGCAGGCTTTGATGGCTGTGGAGCCTTTTCTCATCTCCCATGCAGATTGTGTCTCCCTGAGGACCAATCCTTCTTTTATGCCTAAGGTGGTTTTTAGCTTGGCTCTTAACCAGTCCATACACCTTCCTAATTTCTTTCCTAATCCTCAAAATAGAGGTGAAAGGATCCTGCATTCTCTTGATGTACACAGACAGCTTCGGTTTTACCTTGACAGGACTAAAGATCTTTGGAAATCAGCTCAGTTATTGGTCTGTTTTGCTCCTGGAACTCAGGGCAAAGCTATTTCTAAGCAAACCATTTCTAAATGGATTGTACATTGCATTACTTTCTGTTATTCCTTTCATGGCAAGGTTCCTCCTCAAGGGGTGAGGACCCACTCCACAAGAGCAGCCTCCACTTTTGCAGCTTTTTTTAAGGGATGTCCCTACTAAAGGCATTTTAGTGGCTGCCACATGGTGTTCTGTACACACTTTCACAAAGCATTATAATTTGCCTTTGTTTTCTATATCCAGGGCAGAGTTTGCCACTGCTGTTCTGCAGGGCATTCTCTCCAATCCTTGATTCTGTTGGTACCTCCTTCTTCTCTGGGCTTTGGTAATCGACCCATTTGTTAGGACTGCAACAGTGAAACACGATGAACATAGTACAGTTGTGTACACTTACCATAAATGTAGATGTTCGAGTGTATTCACTGATGCAATCCTGGTTTCCCTCCCTCCTTCCCCCTTTTTTCTTTTCCCAAGGTACAGGCTAATTTTTGGTATTATTTGCCAAATGACTTTTGGTTTAAACCTTGTTTTCTGGGGGCTTCTGACTGTTATGGCAAGAAAGACTGAGGAAGTGACGTTGACTGCCTCCTTTTGTATCAGATGCCCTGACGTCCTTTACAACCGATGAGAGTCAGCATCATTTTTACTTACCTTTGGTATTCTGGCCGATCGAGGGTTACTGGGAGCTGGATAAGCCATTTGTTAGGACTGCAACAGTGAATACACTTGAACATCTACATTTATGGTAAGTGTACACAACTGTACTTTACATCAGGGTTTTTTTTAAGCTAACTGGATTGCTAGTGGTCCTGATCGATCGTGGGAGAGTATTACACAGTCTGGCAAAAATAATGGAGTAAAGATACGTTTGTTTTTTCTACTTTCAGTAGTAGCTGGTTTTCAGATCTGAGGTGTCTGTTTTGGTGGTAGTGATTAAGAAAAGTGGAAAGGGCAGAGCAGTTCGCTGGCTTGAAGATGATTTTGTGTGCTGTGATTAATTGCAGGTATGAAAGATTAGAGTGGAAATTCTTGCCAGTCTAGAAGGTGTAGGGAGGAACAGTGTTTGGAAGAGTATTTTGCATTGGTTGCGAACTTAGCAATTTTGTAATAGCATATCTCAAGTTTGTATTTCAATGAGGACTGAATATTGGTAAGGAGTGGGGCTCCATATAAGAGAGAGGGTAGTAGAAGGTGACAGCAAGGATTTATTTGCTGGAGCAGTTGAGGAATTGTTTGTGCCCATAGAGCATGCCGAGTTTGTTTTTTTAATACCGTTGTGTATGTGCAGGTCAGATGTTAGAATTTCATCTATTATTACACCTAGTAGTTTTGTATGTGAGACTACCGGTATGGTGACTTTATTTTGGGCCTGTATGGAGAATTAATTTTTATTTAAAGAAATAGTTTTCTTAGGAGTGAAAAGGACAGGCTTAATTTTGCTGGGTTTAGGGCAAGATGGTTGTTGGCCATCCAGGTTTAAGTGGTTGTGATTGCGCTTTCGGTGATATGTAGTAGTTCAGACGTGGAGTTAGCAGTGTAGGTGATAGCTGAGTCATCAGTGCATTGGATTATAGATCCTTGAGTAAAGGTGGTATGAAAGTTGTTTATAAAGATGCTGAAATGATGGGGCCCTAGAATGGAGCCTTGGAGGACACCTGTGGTTGTATTAAGGAATGGATAGAGAGATTTGCCATTTAGTTGATTTTTGTATGTTTGTGTGGTAGCTTGTCAACCAGATTAGGGTGGGAGTGTGTGAGGCCTAGATAAGAAAGATTTGTGAGGAGAAGATGGTGGGAAACAGTATGAAAGGCCTTGGAGAGATCAAGAAATAGTGACTAAACAATTTTACCTGCATATCAAGTCCATTTAACTGTGTCCAAGAAGGAGATGAGAGCAGATATGGTACTGTGGCTTGGCCTGAAGCCATGTTGAGTGGGGGATAGAATTTGGTTGTGAAGCAGATGACTGAGATGTTGAATGTGGATGCACTTTTCCAAATTTTTTGAGATTCTTGAGAGGATTGCAATAGGTCTAAAGTTGGAAATGCCTGTGCTGTCTCCACCTTTATGTAAGAGGAGAATATATGTTTTTTTCCAGATGTTAGGTACACAGAAATGTTTGATAGATCTTTTAAGGAGGATGCTGATAGGGTAGGCAATGGAGTTTGATGCAGCTTGTAGGAATTTGGGTGTAGGTTGTCTGGGGCATTGGTGCAAGATTTAAGCTTAAGGAGTAGTTTTGGTACTTGTGTATTAACGCAACCAAGATGCAACTGTTTTATTGTACATGAAATTGTTGATTTCTCTTTGAAAGATTGCAACCTATGCAATTAAATTATAGTTTGCTAAATGTATACATATTGTGGAAATGTTTGTATAATACATCAGAAAAAGTGATTTTGTTCCCCAGTAAATTTTAATGTGAAATTTTACCACTTTCTCATAAAATATTACTTAGTCCAACATTTCTATTTTATGAATTTACCTCAGGCAGCATTACTAAAAGGTCAATGAATTTATCAACGGTTTAAATACTCTAGTTTTATCCTAGTGAGAATTTCTAATTTGGTACAGAGAAGGGGACACATTACTCAATTTATCTTAATGTAATTTAAAAAATGTACTGTTGGCAATTTACCTGATGGGCCATACATTTTATATGTTTTAGCATCGCTGTTTAAGGCAGACAGGTCTGTTTCTATAATCCCTACTTTAGTAGCTAACAGTAACAGACACAATGCTTTCTCCATTCTGGATGTGTTAATACTTAAGTACCATAGTTTTTTATGGTTGTGGTAGGTATGGAGGAAAAGGAAAAGCTAGGTGGGGAGGGTGTGGTGGTGTGTTGTGAGGACTGATTTGGAGAAGTGGGGATAGTATTAGATTTTATCTCCTGGTAGAGATATCTCTCAACTGTCCCTGATTTTGACTTAAATTCTATCTCTATCCCACTTACTTCCTCCAGAACTGGTGACTTTTGAGGAAGAGGTAGTGAATTACATTTAATACTGACAATAATTAGAGTTATAAACTTCTTTTACTTAAGAAAATGTATGTTAATTTAGAATCTCTCTCTGGCAATGTTTCAAGTTAAAAGCAGTAGAAAGGACCAGCACTGAGGTAAACCTTCACCAAGACAACCAAAATCCAAATGGAATTAATTTTGCTGTAGTTTCTGTTCAGGGTGTGTGCTGTGGACTGCTGTTCAGGCAGTTTGTGTAGTCTTGTGGCTAAAAGGGCAACTTTAAACTCTACAAATACTGCAACTCTGGCCAACAATATACAATACAGACAACTCCTGTGTGACAGCCCTGTATTTAGCGAGTGAGTGGAAGCATGAGAAGAAGAATTTAAGTCCATCTTGTACTAGCATGACCTGCAGTTGAAAACTGTGACTCATTTAACCAAAGCAGTGGAAAAAGACCACAAAAAACATCAGTTAGCTTTTTGGGGCAATCAAAATAGACAAAGAACTATAGGAAGTGAATATGAATCAGGACATCAAAGACATTAATTTAGAAAGCAGATAAGATGGTGCAACTGTAATTGATTATTCTGCTTGAAAGAATAAAACACTCCGATCCTGTATATTTTCTAATTTCATAAATGCTGTACAGTATAGTTGTGTAAGCTGAACTTACCATAACAATAGATGTTCAAATGATCACCACTGCAGCAGCCTTAACTAAATGGGTAGATTACAGCAGCTAACTACAGTTGGGAGGTGGAAGGAGAAGACTTCAGTAGCCTCTGGAGAATGGTCCTAGCAAAGATTTATGTGGACCTAGAGAAGGAATCAAGCTTATAGACCTATGTAAAAGTATGTGCAGAGGACCAAATAGAAACTTCTAGAATACTTCTAGAATCCAACCCTTTCCAAAAATCCATAGATGAAGCCAAGACCCTGGTAGAGTGGACCTTGGTCTGTCTGGAATAGACCTATTAAGGTGAATATAGTAAAAGGTAATAGCCTTAGACAACCATCAGGAAATAGTCTGTTTTGGCACAGGTTGTCCCTTCTTATCTTCACAAGGAATAAACAATTAATCTAAAGATCTCAAATATTTAATTCAGTCAAGGTAGTACCTGAGTTGTCTGTAGACATCCAATGTATGGAATATCCTTTCTCCCTCAATTTTAGGTACAGGAAAGAAAATGAGATGAATAGTTTGGTTTAAACTAAACTTGGACACCACTTTAGGCATAAAGAAAGAATAGTTCTTAAACCGTCCCTGTGGAAAATGATATAGTGTTGACTCATCATAAGTGCCAGCAAATCAAGTATCATTTTTGCAGAGGTCAGAGCAATCAGTAAAACTGTTTTACATGTTAGGAACCTCAAGTTAGCTATATTAGCTGGTTCATACGGAGCAAGTGTTAGCTACTCTAACACAAAATTAAGATTCCAATGAGGGTCCATTGCTTTTCATCGAAACATCTTATGCAAAATCCCTTTCAAGAACATTTTGACATAAGACTGCCTTGAAAGAGGACAATCAATAGACAGGCATGCAGAAATTAATGATAAATTAATCTTCATAGAGGAATAAGAAAGGCCATAGGATAATAACTCACACAAATATTGTAAAACCAGAGAAAGTGCAGTTGTGTAAAATCTTACCATAACAGTAGATGTCCTTCTCGTCATTATTGCAGTATTCTTTACAATAAGGATCCATGTCAAGCGCAGCCTGAAGTCCGGCCAGTATACCAAAGCCTTTAGGTTATAATGGGTCATCACACACATGCTCCCCATACACAGCATCAGGCATATAGGTGACATCCAGAAGTATCATCCTCAGAATTGAAAAAGTCCCATTTGGAATGACAGTCCAAGGATACTAGCAGGCAACAAACACATCCAGAAGAAAAAAGGACCAGGGGGAGGAGGGAGGAAGCAAATGCTGTAACAGTGAAGCGAAAGACATCCACTGTTATGCCAAGATTTTACACAACTTACTATGTCCTTCCATATCACTGTTGTAGTATTCTGTACAATTGGTAGAGCACAATAGCTCAGAGCCCCCTAGAAAGTCATGGAGAATGGTCTTGGCAAAGCCAGCTCTGGCTCTAGAAATCACATTGAACGTATAGCACTTGGTAAAGGTATGCAGAGAAGTACAGTTAGCTGCCTCAAAAATAGAATTAGTATTCAAACCCAAACACCAGAAGAAGCCACAGCCCTAGTAGAATGAGTCTTAAAAGAAGATGGAAGGCTCATCCCATGAAAAGCATATCAAAAAGAAAAGGCTTTAGATATCCAGGAAGAAATGGTTTGCTTGGAAACAGCCAAACCTAAAGACCTAGGATGAAAAGAAACAAAAAGGTGTTCAGATTTATGAAAAGCTTTAGTCTTATCCAAATAATATCCGAGTTGTCTTTGCAAATCCAAGGTGTGCAAAACCTCATTAACAGACTGCTGAGAAGAGACAAAGTGGGCAAAGGAATAGACTAATTAAAGGACAACTCATTAAACACCTTGGGAATAAAAGAAGGATTGATATGAAGAGACACCCTGCCCTTATGGAAAACAAAAATGGAGGAACAGCCATAACGGCTTGCAGCCCAGACAACCATCTGGCAGAGATAAGGACCAAAAGAAGAACAGTCTTCCTAAGAACAATTCTGTAAGAAAGTTGAAGCAGCAGGCTCAAAAAGAGCCTGAGTCAATTTTTCTGAAACAAAATTAAGGTCCCAAGAAGGAAGGATAGGTGTCCTGGGAGGCCTAATGTGAAGGATGCCTTTAAGAAACTGTTTGGCCTCAAATCTATGGGCTTAAGGGGGGGAACAAAGGCAGACAAGCAGAGATATCTGATAAGTAGACCTTCACAGAAGAATATGCCAACTCAGCACTGAGCAACTCACATAAAGAAGACAGAGCCAAAGGAACATCCACAGTAAGTGGATCCATGTTATTAAAAAGACACCAAAAAGAAAACCTCTTCCATTTGGATAAGTAAGATTTCCTAGCCTCCTGGAGGACTCAAAGCACATCCTCAGAAAAAAGGTTTCTGTAGGGGATCAAAACTCTGTCACCCACAGACAGGTGGGGATGAATGAGACATCCCTTGTCTTGTGTGAGTAGGTCATCCTCTGAGGTAACTTGTGATGACTGCCCTTGGTTAGATGCTGAATGAGAGGGAACCAATGTTATCTGGGCCAAGGGGGAGCCACCAGCAAAATTTTGAGAGCATCCTGTTTTATGAACAGGACTTAAAGAAGGAGATGAAGGGAAGAGAAGGCATAAAGAAACATCCCCTTCCAAGAAAAAGAGAGGGTGTCCAACTTCCAGGCCAGAAGGCATGGGGCTCTGACACAAAATAGAAGAAGTCTGTTCAGAGGGGAGGCAAACAGATCTGCTTGTGGAGTAACTCACTGGTGGGCAATGTCCAGAGACACATCCCTGCAAAGCGTCCACTCATGGGATTGTGCTATTGACCTGCTCAGAGTATCTGCCATTATGTTCTGAAATGAGGAAATGTAAACTGCCTGAAGGGTCAGCTGATACTGGATAGCCAGATCCCAAACCTGATGGGCTAACCTGCATAGGAGATAACAGCTTGAACCCTATTGCTTGGTGACATACCACATCACTGTGTTATTGTCTGTCAGAATCTTGAGGAGCCTGGAAGGAAAAGAAAATGAATAGCCTGAAGAACCAGAATAATAGCTCTCATCTCATTGACACTGATGTGGCCTTTCTTTTGTCGATGAGACCAGAGGCTCTGCGCTTTCAGAGGACCGAAGGAGGCCCCGCACCCCACATCTGAGGCATCTGTGAAGAGTTCCCAAGAGAGGATTGGAGGTTGAAAAAGAATCCCTGGGTTGAGGGACAACTGATGAATCTACCATTGAAGTTCCAGCTTGAAGCATGGAAGAACAGGAACTAGAAAATCTGAAGGATGAGAATGCTGAAATCAAACTGACTTTAGTAAACATTGAAACTGATTTATGTGGTATCTGGCTAGAGGGAGCAGAAGAATGGTAGAAGCCATGAAACCCAGGGCCCTTAGAAACTCCCAGGCTATAACTGAAGTCAGACAAAGAAGGGATTGAAGAAAATCAATCAGTGTTAAAGCGTTGGGAAGAGGCAGGGATGCCAGTATCAGAACAGTCTGGGCCTGCATCCTAGAAAAACAAAACATGATCCTGAGAAGGAGCCAGGAAGAACTTTTGAAAATTTACCACGGAAACCCAGGCTAATAGCAAGGTGTAGATGCTGAAATAATATTTCCGGAGAGGATGCCTGAATAAGCAGGTCATCCAGATAAGGAAAGACCTGTATACCCCTCAACCTGCAGAAAGCAATCTCAGGAACGAGGCATTTGGTAAATACCCTAGGGGCAAAGCAGAGAACTGAAAATGCCAGGAAGCAACTGAGAAATGTAAAACTTTCCTGGAAAGGGAATGAATAGGAATGTGTAGATATGCATCCTTGAGATCCAGGCAAAGTAGAAAGGACTGAAGAAGTAGCAGAGAAAACAAGGTTTGAAGGTTCCTCATCCAATAGGAAGGAACCTTCAAAAAGGTATTTGGATAAGAAAGATCCAGAACCGGTCTCCAGGTGCCTTTCCTGAGGACGAAATATATTCTGGAATAAAACCCCTTAACCCTTGAGGAATTGGAATGTCTTGAATTGTTCTATGAGCCAACAGGCCCTGAACCACCTCTGAAAAAAAGGACAGCTGATATTCTTCGTGTTTCACTGTTGCAATCATTACATTTGGGTAATCTGCTGCCAGGTTGCCCTCAGTCAGCCTGATTAACAAAGTCTTGGGTCCTGCATCAGTTGCTGTCCCTTCTTCCATGACATCAGGTCGGCAGGGGTATAAAACATGCAGCCGACACCATTACATCAGTCTTTCTTGCCGCACGGTGCCCGAAGCAGAAGCAGTTTGCAAGTGCAGGTCAGCCAACTCCTGAAATTTTCGTATTTGAGTTTCAGAACCGAAGTCTTCAACTAAAAAGCTAAGTACCCCATTGGGGAAACTTTTTATTGCTCCTTACCGATGTCAGTAAAAGTTAATAATTGCATTACTTGTGGGAAGCAAATACCTCATAAGGATTTTCATTTGTACTGTATTCCTTGCTTAGGCCCTGACCACAATGTACCTTGCTGTCGGTTTTGTGCAAAATTTAATCAGCGCACTATTAAACGTTGGTATATTTTTGCTTCTAAATATTTTGGCTCACGCTTTAATTATCCATAAATGTCGTCGATTAGCTATCCGACTACTGGAATACCTAAAAAATGCAAAGTAAAAGACAGAGACAGGCCGTCGAGGCCTAAAACTGACGATGACGCTTCTCCTAAGCCAGTCGCCAGTTCGCCGATACTCAGTGAAGCACTTTCGCAGCCCTTGATACCCGCTACTTCTGATTCGCAGGCCTTTACTGAGACCCATTCAGAGTTCAGTATGCCACAAGATGCTGCAATTATGGAACCTGTGGATGTCTCTAGCTTAGATGGGTCCAGAGCCGCTGTACAGGCACCAGCTTCTGAGGGTGTTTTCAGGCCTACAGATTTGTATATTAGACCGACGCCATCTTCAAAACTAAGGCCAAAATCTAAATCTATGTCTAAAAATCCCAATGCCTGGGCCACGTGTGCAGGCCCCTATACTTAAAAAACAACTGATAAAAATGGCTGAAATTTAATTACTCTGATCAGGGGTAGCCAACCCCCCCCCCCTTCTAAGAGGCCTAGGCAAGACATTGATTATGAATCTTCTGAACAGGATTCTATTTCTTCTGACTCTTCTAATGAACAGGATTTGTCTGTACCTACTTATGAGGACTCAGATGCAGAAGATTCCATTCCTTCTGCTTCTCCCCCTGAGGATTTTTCTTTTGGGGAAACTTTACATACCTTAAGGGAACATTTCCACTGGGAAAGTAAGGATTTCTCTGAATCTAAAAAGAGACTTAGGAATTTTCTTCTTCTTCCTCAGCATAGGCCTTTGGCTATACCTCCTGTTCTAGACATTGTTGATGATGTTTTTTCAGAATCTAGTATGGCTCCTGATTCTCTGCCTCCGGCTCATTGTAAGCCAGACAGATACTACAAGGTCCGGCTCCTTGCAAGCCAGACAGATACTACAGCGTTCCTGACTCCCACAAATTCCTTTTCAAAAATCCTACTGCAGATCCTGAAACCATTTCCCAGGGCCCCAAGGGCATTAAGGCCTCTACTGCTAAAAATTCCACCCCTTCTGAGAGAGATTCCAGGACGCTGGAGAGATGGGGTAAGAAGGTTTACACTTCTGCAACCTTGGCAATCAGGGCTTTAAACTGTCAATTTCATATGCTTAAATATCAACAGCATATCATGGGACTGCTTTAACAGAAAATTATGTTAATTTCTGACTGTGTGAAAAATAAAGATTTACAGGATTCATTGCATTCAGCTGAACAAGTTGGAAAACATACTTTCCAATGTGGTTTTGATTCTTTGGAGGCCTCCTGCAGGGCTGCTGTAACTGGGTCTGTGCTAAGAAGGCATGCTTGGCTCAAAGAGCAAACTCTGCCTGATCATGTTAAAGCAAAATTGTTGGATGCTCCTTTATAACAGGACCGTCTCTTTTTGTGATAAGGCTGAAGAAGTTTCACAAAAGATGGAAGATAAAGCTAAATCTATGCAAACTGTGAAAGATTTCTTACAAGTGCAACCTCCAAGATTTAGTAGGCACTAGCCTACTAAGAACTGGTCCTTTCCAGTTCCTTCGAGAGCCACTCAAGTCAAACCCAGACATTCCAAAGGCTCCAGATTTCAGTTTTAGAACAAAACATTGGGGTGCCTCCTCCTCCAAATATGGAAACAACAAGGCACCTCCCTATGGTAAGCAGTCTCAATGACTTCCCTTTACACTTACCAAGCACTTACCTTTCAGCCACCCCTTTGGGGGGAAAACTGGCACTTCATGCAAAAAACTGGCAACTTATAACCCAGGACAAATGGGTTTTAAATATAGTATCCCAGAGTTACAGATTTCATTTCCACATGTTGCCAATCCCAAACGGATGGCCAGACCTGCCACCAAATCAGTGGGCAGAGGCCCAGAAACAAGTACAGTCCCTCATGAACATGGGGGCTATTCATCCAGTACCAGAAGAGGAAAAAGGACAAGGTTTCTACTCAAGACTTTTCCTGATACCCAGAAAAGACAAATCATGGCGTCCCATTCTGGACTTATCTACTCTAAACACATTTCTGGACATTCCAAAATTCAAGATGCTGACTCTTCAACAGTTACTTCCTATGCTAGGTAAAGATGCCTGATTGGTAACTCTAGTCTTAAAGGAGGCTTACCTGCATATCCCAATCAGGGAATCTTGCAGAAGATACCTCCGCTTCAAAGCAGGCTACTTGCATTACCAGTTCTCTGCACTGCCCTTTGGCTTATCTACTGCGCCCAAGGTCTTCACAAAGTGTCTGGCTCCAGTAATTGCATTTTGCAGGCAAAGAAATATTCAAATATATCCATAGCTGTACGATTGTCTAATTCAGGCAGAAAACAAGGACACTCTTCTAAAACATCTGGTGTTTGTAAAAAGGGTTCTAATTTGTCTAGGGTACACCATAAATGAAAAGAAATCACAACTGGTACCCTCTCAGAAAATTACATTCTTGTGTGCAGGCTTGAATACAACTGCCCAGATGGCTTACCTTATGCCAGAAAAGCAAATTCATTTGGTAACTTACTTCAAACAGGTGGCCACAAAAACCCTGCTATCTGCAAGACAAATTCTGCAAGCCTTGGGGTTCATGGCCTCCTACATTCTTCTAATTCCATATGCAAGACTGCATATGAGGAAACGTCAGTGGTACTTAAAATGTTTATGGAGTCAACATTGTCACAGCCTGGAAACAATGTTTCCTATCATACCTTGCCTGCAACTAGAGTTCCTATGGTGGGCAGAGGCTGCCACCAAAACAGGGGACTGCCATTCTCTCCACCCCCTGCCGCCCAAACCCTAACTACAGACGCATCAGATTATGCTTGGGGGGCTCATCTGGCAGGAATGTGCATTCAGGGCAAATGGAACCCAAATCAAATGCACCTTCGTATCAATTAAAAAGAGATGCTAGCTGTACAGAATGCACTGACAGCCTTCAAGGACTACCTTCATCCAGGACAATTAATGATGAAGACAGACTACACCACAGTTATGTGGTACATAAACAAGCAGGAGGGTACACACTCCTACCCCTTTTGCAGACTAACCATCATTGTGGAACACAGCCTTGACCTTTCAAATACAACTACAAGCTCAATTCCTGCCAGGAAAGCTGAATACTCTGGCAGACAAACTAAGCAGAAATCTCATGGACCCACAAGAATGGAAACTGGAACTACGGATTTTCAACATGCTGACACGCAAATGGGGGAGTCCAGACATAGATCATTTTGCCTCACGCCAGAACTATCAGTTGGACACCTTCTGCACAAGAACACATCACAAAAAAGCCTGGAAAGTGGATGCGCTATCAGTCTATGCTTTTCCCCCTCTGCCTCTGTTCTCCAAAGTTCTACTAAAAGTCAAACAGGACAAACCAAAAATGATTTTGATTGCTCCAGACTGGCCACGCCAACACTGGTACCCACTCCTGCGCAATGTGTCAACACTGGTACCCACTCCTGCGCAATGTGTCACACCTTCCACTGTGGCACCTGCCTCAGACACCTTACTTACTGTCTCAGCAGAACAACCAAATTCTGCATACTCAGCTCCAAACTTTGAATCTTGCAGCGTGGCTAATCACCTAAATTCACCCTTAGCATCCCTCAGCAAACCTGTGATGGATGTCATTTTGGAGGCTAGAAGGCCTAGTACTAGAAAATCTTATGCTGACAAATGGAAAAGATTCTGTGCCTGGAATCAATCACAAGGGATAAATACAGTAATGCCCAATATTCCTCAGATTTTACAATACTTAACGGAGATGCTTCACAAGGGCCTGTCCTTTTCTTCCATAAATATCCATGCCTCAGCTATTTCAGCTCATTACAACACAGAACCTCCCTTCTCAGAGGGGCCAAAAACTTAAGACCACCCAGGAGAGCTCCAAACCCTGCCTGGGACCTCAATTTTGTATTGGAAAAACTCACTCTCCCTCCTTTCGAGCCAGCTGCTACTGCAGACTTAAAATTTCTCTCCTGGTAAACAGCTTTCCTTTTAGCAGTCACTTCAGATAGAAGGATTTCCGAATTACAGGCTCTTATGGCAGTGGAGCCTTTCATTATTTTTCATGCTGACAGGGTGTCTCTCAGGACCAATCCATCATTCATGCCTAAGGTGATATCCAGTGTGGCTCTTAATCAGACCATTCATTTGCCAACTTTCTTACCCAATCCAAAGAACAAGGGGGAGCAGATTCTGCATTCTTTGGATGTACACAGACAACGTAGATTTAACTTAAACAGGACAAAAGCCCTAAGAAAATATGAACAACTACTGGTGACATTTGCTGCAGGGGCAGAGGGAATGGCTATTTCAAAGCAGACTATTTCCAAATTGTTAAGCCATTGTATTCTTTTCTGCTGTATGCACCATGGTAAAACTATCCCCCAGGGGATCAGATCTCATTCCACCAGGGCTGCATCTACTTCTACAACCTTTCTCAGAGGTGTTCCTATCAGAGACATTCTAGAAGCTGCTACCTGGAGCTCAGTTCATACATTCACCAAACATTACCATTTACCTTTCTTCTCTAAATCCAGAGCTGGCTTTGCCACTGCTGTCCGGCAGGGCCTTATAGCTGGTCCTAATGCTGTATAAATCCATCCTCCCAACCATAGCTTTGGGAATTTACCCAAATGTAATGACTGCAACAGTGAAACACGAACAATATAGTACAGTTGTGTAGACTTACCATAAATGTAGATGTTCGAGTGTATTCACAGTTGCAGTCCTGGTTACCCTCCCTCCAACCCCGTTTTTCTCTTACTATACCTCTACTTTCCTTTACTATGCTTAAAAGCCTTTTTGGTGTATTTGATTTTGTTTGGAGGTATATGTTTGTGTTTTTTAAATTAATTAAATATTTGGCTATCCATTTGGGGGGCACCTGACATCTGGGGCAAGAAAAACTGATGTAATGGCGTCGGCTGCATGTTTTATACCCCTGACGAACTGACTTTATGGAAGAAGGGACAGCAACCGATGCAGGACCCAAGACTTTGTTAATCAGGCCAACCTGCCAGCAGATTACCCAAATGTAATGACTGCAACAGTGAATACATTTGAACATCTACATTTATGGTAAGTGTACACAACTGTACTTTCCTGAGGAGGCTAATGAATGCCCAAAATCGGGGGAAGAGATTTCCAAACCATGTAATAACCCTGGGGAATGATGGAAAGAATCCAGGTGTCTTGGGTGATCTGTAGCCAAAAGGAAAGGGAAAGACATAGAGAAAGAGGAATGTGACTGAAAAGAACAGGGCAAGGATAGTGAGACAGCACTTGGTTTGTCAGGAAAAAGAGGCTTCTGAGTAGGAGGAGTTTGGGTAGCCTCAGCAGGCGGAGCCCTTCTGCCACCTTTTTTATCGATGGGGGAGGGTGAGACTGTCTACGGACAAAGGCAGGCTTGTTAGGATAATTCCTCTGAAACTTAGGAACAGGTGAAACAAAAATATGCTTCAACTATTGTAAGGTCTTACCCTTATCTTGCATGGACTTAAACAACTCCACAGCAGCAATACCAAACAGATGCTTACTATCCAGAGGCGTATCCATAGGTTTAGCCTTAATATCATCAGGCAAAGGCTGAAGTCTGAGCCAGGAATACCTGCTCAAAACAGATCTAAAAGCAGCAGCCCTAGATCAGGCAGTGGTAGCATTATAGCTGCATTTAATGAAACGGTAAGCAATTTGGGAGGATGTCCCTTGCAAGGCAAGAGCAGAGGTCTTCAGAATCAGGAATATCTGAAATGACGTGTCAGGTTGAGAGAGAAGAGCCAAGACATACCTGGGTACATCACAGCTCTAAAGGCCAAGGTAGCAGAAGTATACACCTTCTTACCCAGCCTCTCCATGGTTCTGCTATCCTTATCAGATGGCAGCAACTTAGTAGAAGGCAACAAGCAACTGACAGGACAGAGGGGGGGTCAGCAGTGGAACACTTATAAAGAAACTTGTAGTCCTCAGGCACTTTATAAAACCTGTCGGTTAAGAAGATAAGCAACAATTGCTGGTAAATCAGTCTACAAAAGTTACCTTTCTGATGGAAATGTAGATTTGCCATTTTCCACTGCTAGGGTTTAGTGTAATCTTTTCTAGAATATCAAAATAAAACTTGTCAAACTGGATGCAACATAAGGAATGTTTATAACAATGCATTGTTGTCATTCTTATTCCTAATGGCAAATTAGGCTCAAACACAAAGAAATGATGAACATTAGTGAACCCTTCCAACTCCATGCTGATTGTGCTTGATATGCGGACTGAGCGGACCTAAGTGGCCACTACAAGCATACTAGGTCCACAGCAGCCACTTCTGCACAACAGGAAATGAAGCCAGCCAAGCTGCCTGCAAAGCAGGTAAAGCAATGCTCTGATTGTCTGAGACATCTTCAGCCAGAACAGAGCTTGCCTTCTGTAAGTCTCGGATATGCTAGCACCCAAGTCAGACACTCATGGAAGATAAGATTAGTTAAGTTTAAAAGTGGGAGTTCCTGGACAATTTGGGACAATCAAGAGCTGTGCCAGCAAAAATTTAGTTGCCAGATGCTGACCTGCCTTCCCCTTTTGACTAAGTACAAGGCCATTACCTGCAGATGGTAGGGCCATCATCACTGGGATTGAGCTAGCTTCTGCTCCCTTCCTTCAGTTCCTGCCATCTGCTTGCAGTCTCCACAGATGGAGGCTCATCTTTGGCCTTGTGTTTTCTTCTGCCTTTCACACTGGTTCATCAGTAATAACCTTTTTCGCTGGATGAGATAGTCTTGCTGCCTCTTGAAAAAAAAATACTTCCGCTTGAGACGCTGTCTTATCACATCTTTTCATGAAGGGCTGTTAATCTGAAGAAGTCTGGGATAGCCAAAACCAGTTTGCTTGTGGGGGTTTTTTTGGTGCATTTCTAGGGGTTCTTACCCCTAGTAGTATTATGGTGTCTATATAATTAAATAGATTTTTAGCAACACAACACAGTGCTGGCCTTGATTTTTTGAATTGATTTTGGAGTTATGGGTCGTGGCACTTGCCGTACTTGTGAGGAAGGTGTTTGCAGACTTGGGTTGTTACTCTGCCATGCTGCAAACAGAAACATTCTATTAGTGACCCCACTTCCACACCAGAGTCTCCTATTTTCCCATATTCTGTCCCATGTGTTTTATTCTATTTATTTTTGCTTGAACAGTCCCCACCACTTTTCCTCACCAGCAGACATGGTATCAAAAACTGGAAGATGGGGGAATAGGTACTGGCATCACTCAGAACTCCATCACTTAAGAATCAGAGACAGACACCAAATGAATGTGAAATGGGCATTGAGCTATGCCTCTGTTCAAAGAACCCAGCACCTGTTCCAATGGCATGCATCTTCTGAACAATAAGAAGTATGAAACATCTCCTGCATGACCATCTGCCTGACTGAATTCCTCAGTAGATCTGCATAAACTAAAGTTATAAGGATAATGGGAGACTTAAATTTATTGCCAGTTGAAAAGCATGAGAAAATTCCCCAATCTTGAACCACCTCCCTCCATCCTACTCAGGAACCCACATGAAGTATGGACCTCCGCATTAGAACAACAAAATACTATAGCTGTTTCATTATGGACATGTATTTGGCAAGCTGTAGCCTTTCTGTAAAACAAACACACTTAAGAGCCATGCCAGGAGCAAAGAACCCAACTGCAACTAGTTAACTACAATAAAAAACAAGAGAAATGTCAGCGGCCAAAAAAAAAAAGATGCGCAGCGGAATCCTACAGTATCCAGAAAAAACACCTAGTTTACCAGCAGATGTACTGGCAAAAATCCCTTCAGGCAAGTATTTATTATTCTATTTTATTTTTATTTTATTTTATTTTATTTATTTTTACTTAGAGAAGCTTTATATCCCTGACAATCTTGACTACCCTTTGGATGCAAGTTACTGTGTAAACAGTTGTGTTCTGACTACTTTATTCAGAAAACTAACACCAGCCAAAGAAACGGCAACCTTCACCAGATTTTAAAAAAGGCTAGTCATGGCCTAACCCCATTTTGCAGAACTAAGCATGATTCCTCACAGAAGAAAAGGGAAGCAGCTTGTCCATTCTAACCCATGGCTGTACCCAAGTATATCTACCACAAGGTCTGTAGTGGAACAAAACTACTGTCCATTTTAACCACATGCCTAGACTATCACTCACGTATCCGCTAGGGCAATTACCATTCAAAGCAGGACTGAGGCACTGCATAACAATTGAGATGGTAGCCAGCAGAACAAGGTAAGTCCATCCTGACCCACTGAACCTGCTCTGTCGCACACCATCTTAGTCCATTCCTGTCCTTTCCCCACATACCTCCTTATGCCCTGTACTCTGTTTTAATCATTGAAACAATGCTATGTAAACCCTGCCTCACACAGTATATGTTGTCTATTATAAGACAAAACTGCAGAGCAATGATCCTGAGGAGGGGGGGGCACTTATCCTACACCACAGAAGTTCAGGTACCTATACTAAAAATCCCATTCTGATCAGTTGGATGCTGGAAATTGCAGCCAAATACCCATGCCTATCTGCCAGACTCTAAATACCAAGTCCCCCATGTTCCTACTTACTTCATTCTCTCTGTAACCCCTAAACTCTGAACTGGCATTTCCCTTTCCTATACTTGCATCCCCCTCCTCCATCTTGCCTACTTTTAATCTTCTACTTCTTTCATTTCTCATGCAAGTGTGATTCAATAAATATGCCTGCCTGTAAACAATATTTCTGTAAAAAAGCAAATATAGCTTCAGATGAATACAGAAAAGGTATGTGTATGTAAATCTATGCAATAACAGTAGTTAAGGAGCAAAATAATATTGACAATGAAAAATATCAGCAACTACAACTTAGTAGCTGTATTTATGTATAGATATGTAGGTAAGGTTATAAGAAATCATCTGTGATGATGATGATTATTGGGTTAGAGTATGTGTTTGTTAGGAATCAGTATTGCTCTACCATCCCGGATTGATAGATTGTAATTTTTTACAAATTCTGAATTTTTCCTAAAATGTATTCAGCAATGCACCTTAACTCTCTAGTTACCAGGATCCATCTGGTAGGGATTATTTTTTCCCTTTTCACCAAGATAAATAGGGGGCTTATTACAAAGAGAGAAGGAAAACTATTTTTCCTTGTAATATGTTAGCTAGCGGCAGCAGGCATTATTATTTACAGGTTGAAATGTTAAAGAAATAATAGGAATGTGTCACTGACTCTTAACAGAAGAAGACAGTTAGCTTTGTCTGTGACATCACATAAATCCTCATGAGTGTCTGCTATATAAATGAGCTGATGATTGTCTTTTTCTCTGTTTAAATCAGAGCACTATTGTACACTGAATTAAGGACTAAATGACAGGGCATATTCTAAATACACCAGAAGCAGCATTTTGGCAGTAGTTTGTTTCTAATTTCTGCAGTTAAATGTTTTTACCAATTTTGTATGAGGTCTTCAGTTGACGTTAGACTTTATTAACAATTAGGTTAGTGTGACAAGCGAATTTAAGAGACTGATAATACCATATTCCCAGATATTATTTATATTTTCTCTGTGTAATTGTATTTTATATATTTATTTCCACATGACTTAGTGCATCCTATTTAAATACAAAACGTAATAAAGTTACATTGATGAATAAAGTGTAGTGGTTTTCTTATATGATATGAATAAAATCAAGCAAGTACATTTACTTCCATTTTGAGACGTAATTGAAACTACTTCACCATTACAATGACCAAACACATTGTGATATTTTGTCTTGCCATCTGTTTTAATTTTGTGTTATTTATTTAACTTGTCAACTGGGTGAGTGAACTAGTCATAATAGACTTTTTTTCCATCTATAATCCAGATTACAATGTCAAGGACAGATGCAGTATATATGTACATTTCAAAGTATCAAATTTATCTGCAGGTTTCTGGGAGGGGAAAAAAATCAGGAGTGCCCAGAAAAGGCCCACAAATGGATGAGTATAGCATGCAAACTCCACAAGGACAGTAATGAAAGGTCAGGACTGAACCCCTGACCTGCAATATGGAGATCCTAACCACTGTGTCATTGTGCTACCTTATTGATAAACACTGTAAACATTTCATAGCAGTATATATGGCACACTACAATCAATAGTGACCTGCCTTACTATTCAGGTAGTTATTGGTATACCAGTGCTCTGATGTTTTGCTTTGGGTTAGTAGATGTGGTACGGCAAGAAGGTAGGCACTTATTCAGAGACTGGCTTTTTGACTGTGCTGTCAGTTACTCACATCCTATGCTTTACTTTACTTATTAATTTAAACTGAACTGAGTGGATTTGATCCTTATGGATTCAGTCCTCTTAACAGATTGAAGGTTTTACAGAAACAAACAAACATGCAAGCACTCTCAAAGACGCTGTTTTCTATATCTTGGAATGGCTGAGAGTCCAGGCAAAAGCATGCATATTGTTAGGACATAAAAATGGTTGTTTAATGTGGACTTATACAGACATATATGACTACAACACTCTAGTTTGGGAACAGAAATGCAGTGCCTAGTAGACTTTGCAAGCATGAATGTTCTTCATGCTTTTAAATTGTACTAGTATGTAGAGGTTCTGGGGCTATGCTGGAGCAAATCGTTTGCTTCTTATTCACCTGTGCTAGTGCCCTCCCTCTATATATATATATATATATATATATATATATATATATATATATATATATGTATGTATATATATATATATATATATATATATATATATATATATATGTATATATGAGAACTGTCTTAATACCTGTTTTATGAATCGGCAATTGCCTTCTGTTTTTGTTTTTTTTTTTTTCATATCCATGAGAAAGTGAACATTTTATGGCTAGAAAAATATGAAAGGGAGGTTAACTGAAGTTTAATCACTTTGTCAGTATTAGAGGTTTAATTAGCTATTCTTGGTACCGGTCCCCGAATCTGCCCCCCCCCCTCAATTTTACATTGAGAAACAAACAAAAAAGCCTCTTCTCCTTGGATTTGAGGAAAAAACTGCTTCCTGCACTTGTAAGAATTAGCTGCTACAGTTTATGACATACACAGAGCAATAGAGTGTTTCAGTTTTAACTGCAAATTCAATAATGCACTGATGACCAGTTGGGATATGCAAACTACCCCTAAATCTTTGCACCCAGCATAGATAACCCCATTGCTCCAACCTAGTTACGTCGCTTCCTAGTATGAGTTCACTAGTATGAGCAGATGAGATGAGACAGGACTGGGAGGGACTTTTATTGTCAAAATTATTTTATAGGAGTTCATTTCAAGGGTCAGTGTTTTAAAGACACAACAAGTTAGGCTGAGCAGGTCATCATCAAAGACAGTCACAGAGCAATGTTTATTGTTAGCTTTAAAAATCAACCATTGTGTTTTTAATTTAACTTTATTCATTTCATAACCTGGTAAGACCATTGGACAAACGTTTTTCTTTTCAGGGATGACCCGGGAGAGCTGTCTGGTTAAGTGATTTCCTCAGAGATGCGCAACAGGAAAACAGAGGTGAAGGATTCAAACCCTGTGTCATTTCATAAACAGATCAGACCATTAATTCTCTGCATCCTTTCTGTTTGCTTAAAATAACAATGCTTCTTCTACAACTGAGATACACTTAAGCCCCTATGCATTCAAAAAATGAAACACAAACTGCCATGATTACAGATGTAGCTTACCCATTATCAGCCAAGTTTTATGCTTTGGCTGTCATAAAAAAAATCATGGCTTTGCCCATACATATGACAGTGAAATGTGTCCACATGGCTATCAAATGTTTAGACATAAATCCCTCACATAAAATAATTACTGGTGTTGACAATAGTATGCCCAAGCCATTTCTTCATTATAAGCTGACAGAGTACGCATGCAGAGATTTCTTCCTTGTGTCCATTAAATTTAACCTTGTAAAATATTTCTCTGTCAACTGCGTATATGTGCCAAGAGAGTCCCCCAAAATATTCCTCAGAGATCTTGCCACCTTAGTTATCTACTAACATTAAACGTAAGCTAAATGCAGGTTTGTTGTTATGGTCGATTTTAACATTGACTGGAAACTGTCATTGAATGCATGAATCCCTCTATTCAGGTCTTTGGCTTTTCACAGCTATAACTGTTAACCAACTGTGAAAATCAGCTAATAGAGAAAGCAATTGTGACTGTATGTTATTATTCCTCCCAGTAATATTTCATGTATAGCAACCCTGGAAGATAACTTTAGTGACATTAACCAATCTTTATTTCCAGATTTTAACTTCATATAATCCAGCTCTTCACTATTAAACACACAAACTGATCAGAAATTCTCCATCTAGACTTTGATTCTGCAGCGAACTTCTTTAATATCTAACTAAAGATCAGTAACCTGACCCTTGTCAGGAGTCCTCCCAAGATGCAGCATTATAGTTGTGTAACTTCCTGTCTAAGATATTCGCATCTCTCTCCTTGTCTGATGATCATTTTCTTGTGTTATTATTCCTTAGTAAATATTTGCCTGTTTCATCCAGCTTTGTCTAAAATCTACTTAAAAACATCAAAATTCTATTTATGTTCATCTGACCCTGTGCTGACACTAAGTATCTAGTGACATGGTGACTAAGAACTTGTACTGGTCTAAGTCCAGTCTGAAATGTTTTATATTCAGTGTGAGGTTTTATATTCAAAACAATGTTCATTTTTATGACATAATTCAGGATTTAAGTTCAGAATGGTTTCTTTTGTTTATAAGGTAGGAATTAAAATAAAGTGTGTGCAAATACTAAGATAAACGTTGTCTGCACTGTATTTACAGAAACGATGCTTGTAGCTCAACCTAACCAGTTCTCTGTGTTTTAAAACTGCACCACAACATAATAGTTGACAGATGCCTCTTGAAACTGGGCAATTTGTAATAATAGATGAATACATATTATATATTACATACACTTAGTAGTATTTTTGTGAAGTATGCATTATTCTGTATTACGTATGGCTTCAGATTAATTTCTGTTCTGTGGTAATATCGAATTAAGTGAGTGTTGATCATATTTTCTGACTACTTTTTATGGACCTTTTCTCCCCAGGCCTCTAACAAAATCAGCTCTAATCAGCCTGGATAACAAAAAAAAAATAAAAAAAATGAATAAATCTCTTAAGATCACTGTCCTTTTTAACTGTGTACTTTATTTACTTTACCCAACACACAAATGGTGTCAGACACATTCCCTTAATGGAGAAGTCCTCATTTCCGATGACTGTATCTTATATCCCATCTTCTGATATGATTCATGCCCTCAGTTCATTTAAGTCAATAAATGTAATTTCTTTATGGATTTATAAAAAGTAGGGAATAAATAGGGTAATTGCCAGGCAGAGGAACCCCTTTAATGTGCATTAGCAACCTTCATCCAGGACTGTCAGTACTTAGCCAAACAGCAAATGAAACACAACCACTGTGGCTAGGATTCTGTTGGAGTAATCAAACCATAATAGGGACTAAATGCAAATATCAGTTATATCGGGTAAATGAAAATATCTATCTATCCCTCCCATTTTGCACATGAAATCGTAGTGTCACTACAATAGTGACAATCATCTTGCGACATTGTTTACACCACAGGGTGGCCAGAAAATATATAAATATAAATTTTTCTGCAAGTTTACTCTGTATTTGACATATATTATGCAACAACAAGAGCACTCATTCTTCATTTGGAAACAAAAGATTAGCCTATCACACATTTTATGCAGCTACACATTTTTCTTAAGAACTATTTAAAATGTAGTACTTCAGTAGCACTGAATTTATGTGTACATTGCTGTTTCCATATACTTAACCAACCAGTGGAGAAATGAGGGGGTTGTAGCCTCCTCACATGCATTTGTCAGCATAGGTTATTGTATGCATAAAATGTGTAAAATCCGGCACTTAACAAAATATATACACTTCAGCTAAATGTAGGTATGCAGTTGCTGCACTGTAGTATGTTTTCATTATAGCTACTTTTAGGTAAAACTGACACCATGTGTCTCCATTGCTGTCATTTCTGGATGTCAGTACTGTTGGTCATCACGTTACTGCCCAAATTATGCAAAAAAAGGGGGGGGGGGGTAATTCTCTAAGGGCAACATTCTAACACAGCCATCTTTGCATTAACTAGTAGTGAAATAGCTGTTGCATTTTCAGCTGACCTGTTAAGCCCACCATCTTGTGCCTTATTTAAATACACATTTGGTAGAGTTCAACTACTTCATGCACATTAAATTTGTAGTAATATTCACATGGATTAGAGTTATTGTATGGTGCCAGAAGAAAGGGCTGAATCAGCTCGACAAGAAAGACGGTCAAACAGGTTTTAATGGCCAAGCCAATATGGTCCTGCATTACACTTTGGATGTCAAGAACATTGAAAAGATTTTGCAGAAGAACTGGTTCATGCTGCAGTGTGATGAAAGCATCAAAGAGTTTTTTTTTCTACACCACCATCTTTTACCTATAAAAATAAATCTAACATAAAATCTCTTCTTGAGAAACCAATTGATCATCATAAGGGATTTTTATCTACCAGGAAATGTGGGCACTGTCTTCAGAGCCCTTACATAAACATTTGTTCCAATGGCACCCTTTTAAGTAGATTTGATTCTTGTCTGCATGATGGAGCTTACAATTGCTTTTCTCAAAGAGTTATTTACCTGGCTACATGTGTATCTTGTCCCGCTTTCTATGTGGGAAAAACTAAGAATGGTTTGAACAAGTGTATCTATCAACATGTTTACAATATCCAATGTAAAGACAGTAAAGGTGCACTGGCCAGGCATTTCATTGTTTGTGACAAATTCACCAAGTTTACATTTCTACTTCTTGAACAAATACAAAATTCCCCTTATGTAGAGGACTGGCAGAACAAACTGCTTCACCGGGAAATGACATGGAAGCTAAAGCTGGATGCTACCAACTTTCCTGATTTAAATGACAGTATTTCTATCAGCAGTGAACTAAAATGGAAAGCCAGAAGAATATGATTTTGTGTTTCATTAAACATTTTTTTTTTGCCTAGTTTGTATTTGTTTTGGTTCAGGTTTTAAAAGTTTTGACTAATTTTTTAGTGCTGTTACTTTATTTTTTCTGTTTCACACTGATTTCATTTTGTGACTGGTTTGCATAAGAGGTGTGCCTTCTGCACTTAAGTTTTAAAATGGTGATGTCTCTGTGTTTCATTTGAAAGCACTAAACTGTGGATGTTTTTAACCTACTTTTGGTATTAAACATAATCTTCGACAAGTTTTGAGTTTGGTGGCTGATTTGTTGGTTGTTTTGCTGTTATTAGCTACTGTTTTTTTAACCAGTGCCAGAGCTGCACTTTTCTTCCTTTGATTAAGTATTGATGCCGAAAGATTAAATTTGCATCTATAAGGTCTAAAATTTTGTTTATATTGAAAGTTCCCAAACAACCCACACTATTTGACCAAGGGAACAATAACAACAATAAATCTTTAAATATACAATTAGAATTCATGAATCTTTTAATGTTTATAAGGATGTAATCAGTGAAGGGAGAGGAATAGTGTTTTTTTCTTTTCATTTAAACACAAGTCTTTCAAGATCCAGTAAAATGTATTAATTCCAAATTTAGAGAAAGATTCTACAACATAGCTTTTATTATCTATTAATCTTTCATGAATGGATTTCCAAGTGGACTGGTAAGATGATTTGACCACAGAGATATTAAATGGAGAATTATGGATTTGGCATATAATTCAACATTTGGGTAACTTAATCTACCTTCTTTCCGACTTTTAACCTGCCAATCTAAGGACATTCTTGGTTTATTCGAACCAGAGAAAATGAAGAAGAGTACAATTTAATTTAAATATTTTTAGAAGGAAGAATAATTACTGATTGTAGATAGAAAATTTATTTTTAGTAGGATTATCATTTTTATTCAAATAAGTCAATATTCCATTGTAAAAATATGTTCCAGTAGTGTCTGTTAAATTATTATAATTTACTACTATTGAATCTTTTACAGTAGATTTAATTATAATCCCAAAATAATTAATTTGTGAATTATCCCAATTAAAATTTGTAGTTTCTTAAATAATTAACTTTTTTATTAATAAGTAAAGTTTCTGTTTTATTAGGGTTAAACATTACACATGAGCCTTTTTCAAAGTAGTTTACCAGACTTGGTTACATTTTCTAGTGAAGCTTCAACATCCCCACTTTATATTAAGATGTTATCTGCAAGTAACTGAATTTTACAGGAATAACTTTCATTTATCAAGGATCCCTGAATTTTGCTATTAGATCTAATAAAGTTTGCAAAAGGCTCAATTGCTAGAGCCAATAATAGAGGTGAAAGGCAACCCTGTTTTGTACCTTTTAATATTTTGAAAGAGCTAGAAAGGAAAGAGCCTATTTTAATAAAAGAGAACTAATTACTATATAGATTATTGACAAGATTTATAAAATGTAGGGAAAATTCAAATTAAGTGCTTTGAACAAATAATTCCAATGAATAGAATCAAAAGCCTTATTATATGTTATAGTTAGTTCTTTTTTGTTTTTATTAGCCAGATCTATTAAAGTATTAAGCCTGATTATGTTATCCTGAACCTTTCTATGTGGTATAAAGCTATCCTGAACCTTTCTATGTGGTATAAAGCCAGTCTGATCATCATTTATTAATCCTGGCATAATAAGGTTCAATATTTTTGCAAGAATAGAGATACATATGTTATAATCAACATTTAATAATGAAATAGGATGCTAAGAAGAACATAAGCTAGAATCTTTATTTGGTTTCAATATAGAAGATAGGGAATATTTCCAGGAGGGGGAGGGGAGGTGGTTGGCATATGTTTAACTTGTTCAAAAACTTTTAATGGGATATTTAAAATATTCTGTGCAAATAATTTGTATAATATAATTCTGGGATTATACCACCAGGACAAGGGGATGTATTTGGTTTAATATTATTAATTTGATTTTTTAACTCATTAAAAGATAGTGAATTATCAATTTTGGATCTTTGGTTAATTTAAACCTTATATTGTCTTTCAAAAAGTCATTGGTTGTGCTATTGATTTTTTTCTTAGATCTAAAGCCAACCTTTGTAAGCCTTTTTGATTTATTGAGTAAGTTTGTAATTTTAATATTTCCAGATTTATTGATATTGTGAGACAAGATAGTTCATTTAATATTCTCAACTCGGCGTTTGTCTATTTGTCATAAGGTTTTATATTGGATTTCAAATTATCTATATTAGACTGCAAACAAATCATTTCCTTATCCCACTCTTTTTTACTTATGTACTGATTTTTAGTTCTTCTAAATGGGACAGTCACTTTGTGTACATATGTACAGTACATTGTAATGTACTGTAGTTTGTGAACCAACATATTCCAGTCTACATATGTATTACTGTTATTGTTCAAGAGAAATCTTGACCAATGGATGGGAGATCGCAGATATACCCCAGGGATTACCTCAGTGTCACTGCTCAACAGAGGCACAGCAAAATAATGGGTATAGTTCCCCATACTAAAGGGGTGGCGTAAGCCACAAAACTATGGGCTAGGCTTGTAAATGCCCTCGGGCAGATAGCCTAGTATGAACCTATGAACCTATGAACCTATATAGATAAGTTTTTAAAGAATCCCAGAGAATTACTTCTGAAACTTCTCCATTATTCTTAATACAATGTATTGATCTATTTCTTTTAGACACTATTCCTTAAAGTCATTTAATTTTACTATATAAGCAGAAATTATCTGATAGTAAATCAAATTACTCGGCTTTAATGTTAACTTAAATGTAATAGTGTTGTGGTCAGATAAAGGACATGAAGTTATCAATGCATGTTCACTTTTAGTAAATAAACTACAAGAAGTAAAAACATATCAGTGTTTGTGTGGGTGCCAAATATATAAGAATAATGTGTAAAGTTAAGAGAGTTAGTTGATTTAATATCTTACTATATTCATATCTCTCAAATGTTGAGAATTAAGAAAATGATCTAAGAGTTTAGCTACTGAGGATAGCTTAGGAACCTTATCACTAGTTGTGTCTTTGCTAGATACAATACTTAAAATATCCTGCAATAATTAATTCACCTTTTGTATATAAGGTTTTAATATCCAAATATTTCTTAGCAATGTTGGCTCCAATTCTAGGTATTCAGTAAGAATTCACAAAAGTATAATTTTTTTTGTCAATTTCAACTACTGCTAAACCCAACATGCCATTTTTATCTGAATAAATATTTACTATTTTAGGCATAGGTAATGAATTTCTCCAAGGAATAAGAATCCCTCTCAGTTTTGATTTAAAATGAGAGCTCACAAGAGTTGAATAATATTTTAAAATCAATCTATCTACATCTTTAGATAAATGCACTTCATGTAAGAAAATTATGTGAGCTTTATGAAGTTTTAAATATTTGTTTAAGATACTCCTCTTCAATGGATTATTAAGTTCATTGATGTTTAGAGAGAGGGAGTCATAGGTTTATATTCATAAGAACATGTAAATGCACTGATTTAAGATGATTTAGCATAAAATATAATAACCAAGTACAAATAATTGTTGTTATGGACAGATGCAAAAAAAAAAATTCAAACTTCTACACAGTCAAACCTCACATCATGGAATGAAAATTCACTCATTTTATGATATAATATTACAAATCATACACCAACAAACACATCCCAATGTCACCAAGCTAAACAGTTGCTACTGCTTCTTAATTTAAAACAATATTATTAATTATAACTATTTTAAAACAGTATTATTAATTGTAGCTATTTAGAGCACATTCAAGGTGCTGCATTTTAAAATTACATATTTGTGTATATTGTATGTGCTTATATGTGCATAATATATTTACATGGATATGCATACATATAACTCTGTGCATGTGTTTGTAAATTATGAGAGATGCTTGATTTGTATATTAATAATTAATCTAGTATGTTCTTTGTATCTATACATGAGAGTAAATATACAAATGAGTGAGTGTTTTTTATTCAACATTTCTATTATGAATGTATGCATGTTGCTATCAATACCTCTAGTTCTTGGAATATACATCTAACTTATGTACAGGAAGTATTCTTTTATAATTATATTTTAAGTAACATTTACTTACAAATTTGCATATATAGTACTTTTCATTGCCATATTCTGAAATGTGCGGATCAAGTTTTTATATTCATCATACCAACAGGAGATGAAAATGCTTGAAATCATTTAAAAGTCAGTTTAGTATAAAATAAAATTACATATTTCACTGACAAATGCAGGACATTTTGAAGAGTTAAATCTGCTTCTTAATATTATTTTCCAATAATTAGAGAAGTAATTCTGAGTAATTAAGGCAGTAGATGTTGAACACATTGAGGTGTTTTAAGCATCTTCTCCTCTAAACTGTTTCATATAGCACAGAAGACAACAACTTTTATTAAAGTATAATTACAGTAATATGTGTGTGTGTGTGTGTTTGTGTGTGTATGTGTATATATATATATATATATATATATATATATATATATATATGTGTATATATATGTATATATATATATATATATATATATATATATATATAGATATAGATATATATATATATATATATATATATATATATATATATATATATATATATATATATAGTTATATGCAAATTCATATCTATATTGAGGTCAAATAAATATATTTCTCTCAGAGCAAGTTTGTAATCACTTTTAATAGTTTCCAGTCAAATGTCTGTAAAAACATTTTTTTTATCAAAAAAACAGTTTTATACCAACCAGTGTGCAGAGGTATGAACCATATGTTATCCCATACAAGGTATGCTAGTTTCTTGCAGGCTTGTTTTCATTTGCATTTTAGTAATGAAGTGTTCAATGTGTTTAAAGTTAAAGTTTTGTTCCATTGCACAACTCTTTTAGGCATCACATCAGGTGTTAGATTTTACAACTGCATTTCAAGGAAAGCATTGGGACAACTGTATACTGAAGTAATACCAAACGTTTATGGGGGTATTTAGTTTTTGTAGGCAGTTGGCTATACCTTGTGTAAATACATCTGTAGACCACTTACTTATGAATAGACAAGTGTTGTCTGTGTAGATATATATTTCAGTTTGAGTGTTTTTGCACGTGGATGTCCTTATGCATGTAACAATGTTTTAATACACTGCCAGATGTGTTGTATGGCCCATGTCATTCTCTGTTTACTGTGCTATCAGCTTCATTCGTGCTATGGATTTGTAAGTATTCCGCATTCCACCAAAAGTCTTGATGCTTAATTACATCTTTGTATTATATCTCAGGTCTTCCATTATCTGTGGATCACCCATGGTCTGTGTTTATATATATATATATATATATATAAACATTATGAAATTAACCCTTTGGGTGTGCCGCTTTATGGTGCAAGAAGAAGATCAGTTATTTTACTTATTAGATCTTATTTAATAAAACTATTTATTCTTGTGAATAATCTGTATTCAAAGGGAGCACTGGTGGAAAAAAAAACAGGTAGCCCTTGAAAAATGCAAAAGTTAGAAAGTGTCAGAAATTTAAGACATAGCTAGCAAAGAAGTTAATGGTTTGTACTTCCATAAATGAAATGTGGATATGAAACAATATATTAGGTCAGTAACAATAATGGATCAGTTAAAGAAAGTAACCTTTTAAATATCAGGACTCGCAATGCCAAGTCCTGAAATGCTCAAGTCTCAATAATCAAAAATTTTGTCTGACACTGTTTAAATATTTGTGTATACAATTTAACAGGTAGCATGTTACAGAACCAGAGAAGTTGTAGAGGAAATTTCATTACTGTAGTAGGTACTTCTTTGTTTATCAGAAGTATTTGCATAGCAGTCACTGTCTAATTCATTATTAAAGTTATATTAATTTTTATAGCTTCTTTCATGACATATTAACATCAGTAGTACTGTTTTAAACAAGCATTTTCATCAATATAAATGACATATACCTCGGTCCTGTGATGATCCACTGCATAAGTATATTATATTTATACTGTACTTTTATAAAGGATACAACTTACACTGAACTATAATTAGGATGACCACAAGATGTCACTAAACAGAGATTAGTATCAGGTATCTTTAAGTCTGCAAATGTCTTCTTTTTCTTCTTCTCACTGCATTTTTCTTTCCTTTTCTTCTTTTCGTTGTTCTACTTTTTAAAAGATAATGAGCATAAAAACTACATGGATATGTCTTTACATTAACTAGATTAATTTTTAATGTTCTATTTTTGTTATTTCTGTTGCTCGTTTTAACATTCTAAAAGTTCACTTCCTGTAAATGAGGGTTAAAGTTCAAAATGCATTTTCTGCCACACAGGCAGCTTGAATATGGACTCTAGACCATTATAAGTGAAAAAAACAGCTTGAGGTATGTGGAAAAAAGCATACTAAAGCAATTTAACTAATACTGTGTGGGAAAAGGGACTGAAAAAAGCAGTTACTGTAAAAAACAGTCAATAGCACTTCTAATTCTTTGAAAAGAGACAAAGTAATGAACAGGCACCACACAAGTTCAACATATTAAAATGAAAGTGAAGTAATGTTTATAAATTATTTTCATGCAGCCAGAACCACTCAACACAATACCCACTGCACATAAAGTTTATCACATACAAACACATTCACTAAATAGAATAACCAAAAATATAAAACAGATTATTTGAAATTAAATGGATTAGTTAAACATGTTAATATAGACCCCCCACACACACACATGCACACTACACTGTGTTAGAAAATAATGTTTGAGAGGATTAAAATAAAATTATAGAGACTTATAAGTAAGAGTAATGTTAATATATGCACACTATCTCAGATACTGACGATACACCTCCCACCACATACACTACTCTCTAAGTTTGAAAATAATGCTAAAATTACATAGTAAAGGAACTTATAAGTAATAATAATTTTATATATATATATATATATATATATATATATATATATATATATATGGGTACCTATCAAACCATCGACAACTTAAAATAACGCAAATGACTCCACCGACAACTGAATTAACCAACAGCGCAAAAACGGACGTTTACAAGGTAAGGGGTGTAAATTCGCTACTCAAGCCTACCATGGTTTAGGAAGGGTGGCAGTGTCATGCACACCATGGTAGGCTTGAGTAGCGAATTTACACCCCTTACCTTGTAAACGTCCGTTTTTGCGCTGTCGGTTAATTCAGTTGTCGGTGGAGTCAGTTTCGTTATTTTAAGTTGTCGATGGTTTGATAGGTACCCATATATATATATATATATATATATATATATATATATATATATATATATATATGAGTCTGCTTCAAAATATTGAATACTTACATTATAGAATCCCATTTAATTGAAACTCACTTCATCAACTCTCATTATACTGAACTCCCGGAGCTATGAAAAGGAACTCAGGGAAGGAAACACTTGGCCACCATCATGGACTTTGCTCTTCCGCCACTGTAGTTTGATCTCGGAGTTAGTATATTTAGTTAGGGGTTGTGGGGGCTGAAGCCCCCCCACCCACATGGAGTTTTTTTTTTTTGTTTTTTTTCTGTTTGTTGTTTTGTCCAAATGGTGGAGTGGTTCATTTCCCGGGGTTTTCATTTCATAGTTCTGGGAGTTCAATATAATGACAGGAGATGAAGTGATCTTCGATGAAATGGGATTCAATAACGTACTTGGTAATTTGAAGTAAATCCATATATTTTGATAAAGTGTAATTTTTTTTTTACCTTGTATTTGATGAACTGTAATATATGACAAAACTGAATACCCATGAGAAAGCTATTTTGGCAAAATAGAAAAGGAGAACATTATTACTTTTCTTTAATTTATTTTTTTACTATTTCTGTCCTTTGAAGACCAGCCATTTTTTGTTGCTTGCGTCTTTAAGATGACAAGAGTGCAATCCATATTTTCTGGTCAGTCATAAAGTTTCTTTTTCTGAGAAAAGTCCATAGCATCTATCAGATAATTAAAGTCTTTTGACCTTCTGGTAAAAAGATCCTAATTCTGGCTGGAAAAAATAGTTGAGCTTTAATGTTTAGCTTCTTTAAGTCTTTTATGAATGGAATGCATGCTTTCCTTTTGGTCTTAACAGATGCAGTATAGTCATTGTCAAACCTGATAGTGTTTTTTAATTTTATCAAAGAATTAGCCCAAGCAGTCTTCAGTACCAGGTCCTTGTCTTGGCTGGAGAGAAATTTTACAATATTAGATCTGGTGACTGGAGGATTTTTCTTCAAAGAGGAAGTTGAAAGAGATCTGTACACTCCCAAAATACCAAAAGAGAGTGCTTCTGGTAGATTTAGAATTTTAGCCATTCAGATAGTTAAAAACTGCAACATATGGTCTCCTTACTTTTCTGGTATCCCATATATCATAATATTATTTCTTCTAGATCTATTTTTATGTCCTCTAGTTTTTCCATAAGCAAAGTATTTTGTTTAAACAGGAATTCTGTGTGATTCTCAATGTCTGTCATTCTGCTATCCAGGACATTTAGTGTGTCTTCTGTTTCTGAGATCTGAAGAGATTGTTGTTTTATGATCTCATAACATTATCTGATTACATCTGATAACATTTCTGTTTGTTTGTTGGAATCTTCTTTTATATTGTCAATTTTCATCTCAAGTTTATCAAATTTAATAGAACGATCCTGCATACTGCCCATTATAAACTGTAGTTCCTTCTTCACTGAGTTGTCTTGGGAGTTGATTTTTGAATGGATCATTCTGTCACAACAATCAATAAAACTAATGAGAGGAAAATAAAATCAAAGAAAAAAACAATAAAAACTTATTTTTTATTTCAAATATTTATCCACATTTGTTTAAAAGACTCAAAATGTAGAAGAAAATAAGTTTGTGTTAGGTTTGTATAATAAAATCCTGTCAGAAAATAAGGAAATAAAGCAGAGCTAAGACTTTGTGCTTGTAGCAGTGTGCCATGTTCCCCTCCCCATGACTATTATTTTAATGATAGTATGCCTCCAACACTAATAGATTTGAGTTCTTTCAGTAAGCAAGTTTTGGGTAATATAATCATTTTCTTTTAGCTTATCAGAAATTCCAGAATGTACAATGGTTAAAAGGCCTTCTGTATGTCAGGGTATGCAGTGTAGACTGAATTGCTTGAGTCTAAACCCTCAGTGGCTCATTTAAAATTATACTGTTGTATTTAATAAACATGTAATTTTTGCTTTCACTGTGTTACACCATTAATTTACAATTAGTCCCCAGATATTGTTTCTAATACAATTCACATTTACAGTATGTTTGTCATTCCTGTCCTTTATTTGCGTCTATTCTTCCAACTTTTTCTTTTTCTTCTTCATTGCCTTTTTTTCTGTTCACTTTTGTTGTTATTCTTTTCTTGTTTTTCTCATTTGTCAAACTCCCCCACCTCTTCTTCATCAATTCTCTATAGTTCATACCGGTTCTCTTCCTGAACAGCATATTTTCCCCAATATTTAGCTTCATTTCTGCTGAATTTATTATATGTTCTGCTATACTTTTTTCTGTAAAATTGTCTGTGTCATCTTATTTGCTATTATTTTCAGCATTTTCTACAGTTATTCCTTCATTTTGTAAGTTAGGAAAATCAAATCAACAATGCTTATGGGTGGTGCATTTACTGCACATTGGTTCGCAATTGTTAATTATATATCCCTTCTTTACACATTGTCTTCATGTTTTTTTTCTCAATCTTGTGCTAAAAAAACAGACCTTTGTCTTTCTCTATTAGCTCATGGTCCCCCTCATTCCATTATTACTTAGTGCATTTTGAACATCCTGCTCCCTTCCTTCTTTTTTTCACAATTTTCTACTAAAAAAAAAAAAAAAAACAGACCTTTGGATTTCTCCATTAGCTCACAATCACCCTCATTTCATTATCACTTATTGCATTTTGAACGTCCTGCTCCCTTCCTTCTGACATACTTAATGTTTCTTACACTCAGACCTTTCAACTGTTCCTATTTTGGAAAAGTCTTCTGGTTTTCTAGCCTGATTTACCCCTGCACACGATGTACCCAATTCTGAGGTACATCCCTATTTCTAGGCTTGATTTACTCCTTCATACAACTTCCTGAATCCCACCCTCATTGCACATGATTTTTGAAATTCTGTGGTACACAGAGAGCCCCACTACATGACCAACATACTAGTGTCACCAATAACTTAAAAAAAAGAACACACATCTTGCATCTTACTTTTCAGAAGCAAACATAAATTACCTTGTATGGTAGAATTTTTTAACACAGCTCATTAAAATCAGTACATTTTACACTTACTCTTTAATGTGTTATATTTTCCATAATTTTGTCACTTTGATATTTCTGAGTAGTATCCCACTTCCTACTGCAAGTGAGAGTAGCTATTTGCTATTCAGTAGTCAAACTGTATGTTAATCTGGTGTCCAGATTTTTCGCTGGATGTACCTGCTTTTGTACCTATTTTTAATATATGCAGGTTGAGGGGTATGGTAGCAATTCCTACACCCCGGTTCATAAATTTCTTATATCTGGTATCTTTTTTATATCTTACACTTCTTTGCAAACAGCTAAGAAAAAAATAATCTCAACTATGAAAGTATCAAAATTGTGGTGGATTTTCTTTTTAAGTTCTAGTCCAAAATTAAAAAAAAAACACGATCTTTATACATATATATATATATATATATATATATATATATATATACTTATATACACACACACACACACACACACACACACACACACACACACACACACACACACACAGTGGATATAAAAAGAGTACACACTCCTGTTAAAATGCCAGGTTTTTGTGATTAAAAAAAATTAATTTCTAAATTTTTCCTACCTTTAATATGACCTATAACCTGTACAATTCAAATGAAAACAACAAATCTGTTAGGGGGAAAAATATAAAAAATAAAAAACGTACAATAAGCTGGTTGCATAACTGTGCACACCCTTAAACTATTACTTTGTTGAAGTACCTTTTGATTTAATTACAGCATGCAGTCTTCTTGGGTATGAGTCTATCAGCATGGCACATCTTGACTTGGCAATATCTGCCCACTCTTCCATGCAAAATAGCTCCAAATCTGTCAGATTGCAAGGGCATCTCTTTTCAACAGCCCTGTTCAGGTCACCCCACAGATTTTCTATTAGATTTAGGTCTGGCTCTTGCTGGGCCATTCCAAACTTTTAATTTTCTTATAGTGAAGCCATTCTTTTGTTGATTTGGAATTATGCTTGGGGTCACTGTCGTGTTGAAAGGTGAAATTCTTCTTCATCTTCTTCTTTCTAGCAGACACCTGAAGGATTTGGGCCAAAAGTGACTGGTGTTAACTGTTCATAATTCCCTCCACCTTGACTAAAACCTCAGTTCTAGCTGAAGAAAAGCAACCCCAAAGCATGATACTGCCACCACCATGCTTCACCGTGGGGATGGTGTTCTTTTTGTGATGCGAAGTGTTGTTTTTGCACCAAACATACCTTTTGGAATTGTGGCCAAACATTTCAACCTTGGTCTCATTAGACCATAACACATTTTCCCACATGCTTTTGGGAGATTTGATGTATTGTTTTGCAAATTTTAGCCAGGCCTGGATGTTTTTCTGTGTAAGAAAAGGCTTCCATCTTGCAACCATACCCCATACTCCAGACATATGGAGAATTACTGGAGATTGTTGTCACATGTAGCACACAAACAGTACTTGCCAGAAATTCCTGCATCTCCTTCATTGTTGCTGTAGGTCTCTTGGCGGCCTCCCTGACCAGCTTTCATCTTGTCTTTTCATCAATTTTGGAGGGACGTCCAGTTCTTTGGAACGCCACTGTTGCCCATATTTTCTCCACTTTTTGATGCCTGTCTTCACTGTGTTCCATTGTATATCCAATACTGTGGAAATTTTTTTCTACCCTTCTCCTGACTGATGCCTTTCAACAATGCTTTGATGCTTTGAAACTTCTCTGTGAACCATGACTTTTGCTGTAGCAGGCAACTGAGTAAATGTCAGAAAAATCCTACTAGGACAGCTGAACTTTATTTGGGGTTTATCATAGTCTCTTTCATTGACGGCAGGTGTGTACCCAAGAAAACTGAATGTTGTAATTAAATTAAAAAGGTGCTTCAACAAAGTATTAGTTTACAGGTGTGCATACTTAATTCTCCCCTAACAGATTTGTTTATTTTTCAATCAAATTGCGCAGGTTATAGGTCCCATTAAAGGTGGGAAAAGTTTTGAAATTATTAATTGTTGTCTCATATTTTTATATCACAAAAACCTGTCATTTTAACAGGGGTGTGTACACTTTTTATATCTACTGTATGTATATCTGTGTGTGTGTGTAAATAAATATATATGTGTGTGTGTGTATATATATATATATATATATATATATATATATATATATATATATATATATATATATATATAGGTTCATAGGTTGGTACTAGGCTATTGGCCCTAGGGCCTATACAAGCCTAGCCATAACAATTCCCTGGCTATTTCTTCCCACACTGTTTACTTCCCTGGACCCATCTAGCAGGGCGACTGACATGATCCCCGGGGTGAATTTCCTTTCTCCCTTCCAATCATCAAGGTTCCTTTTAAAGAGGGCCAAGAGGCACTCTGCTTGACATGTATGGGTTTATTCCAGAGTCTGGGGAGTCTCTGGGCCAAGAATCTATCCCTCCAGCATGTTTTGTTTATTGTGATGACAAGATTTAGATCCATGGAGCGTGTGGCTCTGAGGGATTGAGATTTCTTTAAGTGTAGCATGTCCAACAGCTCTGAATTTGACATGGCCTTGTATGTTAAGCAGAGATCACCTCGGAGTAGACAATATGCGACGGAGTATAGCTGGAGTTTTTTAAGGTGGTCAGCATAGGGCATCTGCTTTAGGCCTGTGATTCTTTTAGTGAGGTATTTCTGTGGCCTTTCCAGTTGTTGCAGATGTCTTGAGAGGTACATACCAAATAGGGCATTGTATTCTATAATGGGTTTAATGAGAGATGAGTACAGTGGGACAATGACTTCCTTTTTTCTGGATGAAAAGCCCTTAGTGATGAGGTGTGCCACATAGAAGGATTTCCTGACTGTTGTGGTGATGTGGTTATTTGAAGGTGAGACCACTGTCCACCTGTGTCCCTAAGTCTCTTATCACACTTTCGGTGTTTAGTGTACTGCCACCTATGTGATAATTCACGGGGACATGTTTTTTCGCAAAGGGGATAACTATACATTTCTTGGCATTGAGCTTGAGCCCATGGCTCTGGCACCAAGCATCTGTTTCTGTAAGGCCTTTTTGCAGAGTATCCACATCATTTGGGGATTCAAAAATGGATCCCAGTTTGCAGTCATCTGTGAACTTTGTTAGCCAGAGTCCCTTAGTGATGGTCTGTACTTCAGAGAAGTAGATGCCAAACAAGAGAGATCCCAGGACTGAACCCTGAGGTACTCCACTTGTCACTTGTCTGGAGCTGGATTTGGAGTCAGCTACTTTTACAGTATGGGTTCTGTCAGTAAGCCAGTTGGCAACCCATCGAGTGACGTAGGGATTAATGCCCAGCTTAGTAAGTTTATCTATGATTCCAGAGTGGGGGATGGTGTCAAAGGCCTTGGCAAGGTACAGATAGGCTGTGTGGACTGCCTTACCCTCATCCACAGCTCTGGAGACTGATTTGAAGAAATCAGTAAGGTTTAGGAGACAAGATCATCCCTTCACGAACCCAAACTGGGTGGGGTCCAGTG
>NC_056729.1:803981996-804169496 GCF_019279795.1 Protopterus annectens
TCTATCCCTCCAGCACATCCTATTTATTGTTGTGGTGAGGTTTAGACCCCTAGAGCGTGTGGCTTGAGGGGATCAGGTTTTCTTTAGGTGGAGCATGTCCATCAATTCTGGGTTTGACATGGCCTTGTATGTCAGGCAGAGATCACCTCTGAGCAGGCGGTATGCAACCGACTACAGCTGGAGTTCCTTCAGTCGAGCTGCACAGGACATCTGTTTGAGGCCAGTGATCCTCTTGTTGAGGTACTTCGGTGGTCTTTCCAGCTGTTGCAGGTGTCTTGTAAGGTACATCCAAAATGGGGCATTGTACTCTATGATGGGTCTGATGAGTGATGAGTAGAGGGGCACAATGACCTTTTTTGATCTGGATGCGAAACCTTTTCTGATTAGGTCTGCAATGTAGAAGGATTTTCTAACCACTTTGGCAATGTGATTATCAAAGGAGAGATTACTATCTACTTGGGTCCCCAGATCCTTTATTACGTCTTCCGTATTTAGGGGACTACCAACTATGTGGTAGTTTGTGGGTACTTTGTTATGTATGTATATATGTTTCCAATATGTCCCCCATTCTTTTTTCCTCAACTAAAAATGTATCTTTTTCAAAATGTCCACTAATACCCATTCCCCATTATATTTTATCTCATTCTGTCTTTCATTTCATATGACCCACAATACATAAAACCTTTTTTATCAGTTTCTTTCATTTCCTTTGTTCTTTTGTTACCATAATACCCAAAGTCTATCATGTTCATATTTGTCTTTTACAGTTTTAGAATTATTTAATATAGTAATATCATATATTTTCCCATAACTTTCTCACTCTTATACAATTTAAGAAAATAAGTTCCATTGTGCCACTCTCTCCATAATGGTTACATACATATTTGCTTTGACAGGCAGTTTATTTATCATTAATATCCACATAAAATCTTTACATTCATACATTTTTTGCTCCATTTAAGCCTTATTTTAGTTACATTTCCTTTTTCATTATCTATGTTTTTCCATGGATAAATATAATAACATTACCTCATTACATTCTCATACCATTATTATCTGTTTTGTTTCCACACTCCTTATTTTCAATTTCCGGAATAATATTTTATTTTGGTATTCTTTAATCTTATTATTGATACTATGCTTCCATGCTTTCCCATAGCTTAAACTTTCCCAAACATCTTTATATTTGATTTTCATTATATCATTTACTGTGTTCCAGTTTTCTTCTTTCAGTACTTTCAATACTTTACACAGATTCACTGAAGCTGCATATACAATACGATTTATTAGTCGTAATCCTCCTCCTCCTTCCTGCACATACAAAATTCCTCTCACTACAGGGTTTAATCTTAATCCTCATATGAAAGAAAATATAGTCAGTAGTGATTCTTTTTCATATTTAGGTGGTATCATATATACACTTACCAAATAGGCAGTTTTACCTAACAGAATAAAATTTATTAAACAAACCATTTTCTTGTATGTTAATCTGTATGACCCCCAAAATATGCATATTTCTCTCATCTTTTATATTACTCTTTTCCATTGTGTTTACTTTTTCATATTAACCCCAAACATTATTCCTAAATTATAGCAATAAGGGAAGTATGAGGCAGAACAAGTAAATGGCGCCAAATTCAAATTGCACTGGTAGAGTTTTCACAGAAACATAAAAAGTCAACACTACCCACACCAGAACTCATGCGTATTAAACAGCTCAAAAAACTTCCAATTCACTGAAGATGAAACAATGCTTTAAAAATAAAGCATATAAAGAATATATATACGCTCAGGCAGTTTTCATTTCACCAGCAATAAAAATCAGCGATGTAGTCCAGCACAAGCAAATCCTCACAATTCGGCAGTATTCACTTCACCAACATTAGCATCCAACAATATGATCCAAAGATAAAAATCCAAATAACGTAGATATGAGTATGAGCATATAATAAAAATCTATGTTATTATAAAACGTGCATGCAGCTAGTGCTTTCACCCTTAGGCTTCATCAGGCCATAGACATTTAAAAACAATGTGTTTCTTATATACTTTAAACACTTATGACATCATTTCCTTTCGCTGGACATTTAAAATGTTTTACATATATTCATTCAAACGTTCTTGACATCATTTCCTTTTGCTAATCAAGGTTAAATAAATCTACTTAATATAGCGATATATGTACCTAATATATAAATCATTACTAAAGCGTACTGTCATCTAGATAATAAAAATATAAAATACTAAACTTCTGCATACGAGTGAATATGCATAAATATAATCTAGTTTATACAAATAAACTAAACTATTCTTTCTAAAATAAATGCAATATTGACTCATATACTAGAATTCAACCTTACTACATTCTAAAAATTTCTATATATAATCAAACACATCCTATCATGTCTCAAATAACAATGTTATCTGCTTAATAATGTAAACAATTTCTCTATAAAAATAAGATTAAGAATTAAATATAAATAAATAGTGCTTACTAATACAACTTATGTCAGAAGGAAAATATGTTTCAAGCAAAATGCTATATACTAAAATTCCAACTGTAATATAATATAATATAAATATAATATAAAAATATGTATATGTATATATAATAAAAAAATAATAAAAAAACATATATAAATATAACAAAAAATATGTAACATACTTTATAAGATGTATTTAAAAAAAAATATATATATATATATATATATATATATATATATATATATATATATATAATATTATATAGTATTGATGATATTATCAATAAATATAACAATAATTCTTAAAGCAAATGGAAATCTATATATAGTAATATTAAATGTTATACCCAACAAAAAATGAGTGGATAATAAAATTACTATATAGAATAATAAACATCTAATGTAAAGTTAGACTTTAATTTTTATTTTTTATGCGTTTAGCTTTAAGTACTGGTCTGATGGGAACTCGATCATTAAGTCCAGGTGGATGATCCGCTCTAAGTCTAATAATCCATTCTGTCTCACGTTGCTCAGTGATATTGCGTATAGGTCCCCTTCTAAGGGTAGGATAATTAACACAAATAAACATCAATTTAAAATGGTGCTGTGCTGAACTATTCTCCACATGTTTGGATAGGGCATTATTTTCTGAACATATCCTGATATTATATAAGTGCTCCCTAATTCTCTCTCTAAGGCGTCTGTCCGTTTTGCCAACGTAAAATGATGAACATAGTTGGCAGACAGCCAGATAGACAACATGAGATGTCTCACAGTTAGCTACACAGTTAAATTTAAATAATTTATGTGTTACTGGATGAATGAAACTTGCTGATCTATATGACAGCAGAAATTACATTTTCCGCAGGGTCTAGTACTTGCAATGTAATGGCTACGATCAAGTTTCTTATCAATTCTGTTGGGACCACATAACATCCTATATAAATTTGGCTTATTTTTATAAGTAAAATGGGGTACTTCCCCTACAATTTTTAGAATATCCGGGTTCACCTGTAATAAATCCCAGTATTTCAAATAAGCTGTTTTAATCTCTCCTGTATCCTGTGTATAATATATAACTGGTGATACTCTTTGATTTGTATAACTGTTTTTAGGATTTATATTTTGTTTAACATTCTGTTCAGCAAAATATGGATAGGCACAATTTTTTCCTATATTGCTCAAGTTCTATTAGGCAGTTATCTGTTTCGCTAATATTGTAAGACCTCCCTACAAGTTGTTCCTTAAGATCAGTTATTTCACTGATATAACCATGTTTGGTGGGATTCAATCTAGAAACCCTCATGGCCTGGCCTTTGACCACATTTCTAAAAGTATAATGTGGGTGCATGCTAGATCTGTGTAAGTACGAACTCCTATGGCATGCTTTTCTATATACTCCTGTATTCAGGTAGCCATTAAGGATTTTTTGAATATAGACATCCAAATAGGCCACTTGTCTTAAAGAGGCGACCTTAGTAGGGAGGTCTTACAATATTAGCGAAATAGATAACTGCCTAATAGAACTTGAGCAATATAGAAAAAATCATGCCTTTCCATATTTTGCTGACCAGAATGTTAAACAAAATATAAATCATAAAAACAGTTATACAAATCAAAGAGTATCACCAGTTATATATTATACAAAGGATACAGGAGAGATTAAAACAGCTTATTTGAAATACTGGGATTTACTACAGGTGAACCCGGATATTCTAAAAATTGTAGGGGATGTACCCCATTTTACTTATAAAAATAAGCCAAATTTATATAGGATGTTATGTGGTCCCAATAGAATTGAAAAGAAACTTGATCGTAGCCATTGCATTGCAAGTACTAGACCCTGCGGAAAATGTAATTTCTGCTGTCATATAGATCAATCAGCAAGTTTCATTCATCCAGTAACACAGAAATTATATAAATTTAACTGTGTAGCTAACTGTGAGACCTCTCATGTTGTCTATCTGGCTGTCTGCCAACTATGTTCATCATTTTACGTTGGCAAAATGGACAGACGCCTTAGAGAGAGAATTAAGGAACACTTATATAATATCAGGATATGTTCAGAAAATAATGCCCTATCCAAACATGTGGAGAATAGTTCAGCACAGCACCATTTTAAATTTATGGTTATTTGTGTTCATTATCCTACCGTTAGAAGGGGACCTATATGCAATATCACTGAGCAACGTGAGACAGAATGGATTATTAGACTTAGAGCGGATCATCCACCTGGACTTAATGATCGAGTTCCCATCAGACCAGTACTTAAAGCTAGACCCATAAAAATAAAAATTAAAGTCTAACTTTACATTAGATGTTTATTACTCTATATAGTAATTTTATTACCCACTCATTTTTTGTTGGGTATAACATTTAATATTACTATATATAGATTTCCATTTGCTTTAAGAATTATTGTTATATTTATTGATAATATCATCTATACTATATAATATTATATATATATACATATATATTTTTAAATACATCTTATATAGTATGTTACATGTTTTTTGTTATATTTATATATGTTTTTTATTAATTTTTTATTATATATACATATACATATTTTTATATTATATTTATATTATATTATATTACAGTTGGAATTTTAGTATATAGCATTTTGCTTGAAACGTATTTTCCTTCTGACATAAGTTGTATTAGTAAGCACTATTTATTTATATTTAACTCTTAATCTTATTTTTATAAAGAAATTGTTTACATTATTAAGTAGATGACATTGTTATTTGAGACATGATAGGATGTGTTTGATTATATATAGACATTTTTAGAATGCAGTAAGGTTGAATTCTAGTATATGAGTCAATATTGCGTTTATTTTAGAAAGAATAGTTTAGTTTATTTGTATAAACTAGATTATATTTATGCATATTCACTCGTATGCAGAAGTTTAGTATTTGATATTTTTATTATCTAGATGACAGTACGCTTTAGTAATGATTTATATATTAGGTACATATATCGCTATATTAAGTAGATTTATTTAACCTTGATTAGCAAAAGGAAATGAAGTCAAGAACGTTTGAATGAATATATGTAAAACATTTTAAATGTCCAGCGAAAGGAACTGATGTCATAAGTGTTTAAAGTATATAAGAAACACATTGTTTTTAAATGTCTATGGCCTGATGAAGCCTATGGGTGAAAGCGCTAGCCGCATGCACGTTTTATAATAAAATAGTTTTTTATTATATGCTCGTGCTCATATCTACGTTATTTGGATTTTAATCTTTGGATCATATTGTTGGATGCTAATGTTGGTGAAGTGAATACTGCCGAATTGTGAGGATTTGCTTGTGCTGGACTACATCGCTGATTTTATTGCTGGTGAAGTGAAAACTGCCTGAGCGTATATATATTCTTTATATGCTTTATTTTTAAAGCATTGTTTCATCTTCAGTGAATTGGAATTTTTTTGAGCTGTTTAATATGCACGAGTTCTGGTGTGGGTAGTGTTAACTTTTTATGTTTCTGTGAAAACGCTACCAGCGCAATTTGAATTTGGCGCCATTTACTTGTTCTGCATCATACTTCCCTTATTGCTATTATTTACTTGTCGATCTCGTGTGGGGAGTTATTTAAGCAGCCAACATATATATATATTACTAATTTTAATTATTCCTAAATTATCTACCTCTTCTTCATTAAAGTGAATAACTTCTAACTCTTGCAGTAATTCAGTTCCTTTACTTTTATCCTTGTTAATACTTAGACCAAGCATATTTAATTACTTATTTAATTTCCTAATTCCTTATCCTATCCATTTCTTATTTTTAGTAATTAACACTATATTATCTGTATAAGTTAGAATAACTGTTACATAAAACCCTCTGTTATCCTATATCTTGCTACTTTCAGTTCTCTATTCATTACGTTTCCATTCACATTCATAACTAATGCAAATAATATGCTGCTTCTAGACAACCTTATTTTATCCACCACTCTATTCTTATTTCTTTACTTAACCATCCATTTAATATTATTTCAATAACATTATTCGTATATACTGATCTTATAACTTTTATTATTTTGTCACTTACATTATAACCTCTTAATGTTCTCCATAGTTCATCATATTATATTCCATCAAATACTTTGTTTACATCTCCAACCAATACTTTAGTTTCCACTTTTTTATTTATAATAGTTTAACTTTCTTAGCATCCATAATAAATCTTGACTTCCTTTCTCTTTTTCCAAAAATCATAAGTTCCATCAGTCTTTCCCCCAGGTTCCCAATCTTTCCCCCATTTTTCTCATAAATATTTTATAATCTGTATTGTTTAATACTGTTGGTCTCCAGTTCCTAATGTCTTCCTTCCCTTTTTCCATATGAATTTCAAGGCCCCATGCAGATCTCTTTTCCATTTATCCCTTTTTTTAACTATTCATTTAAAACCTCTACAAAATAATTTTTGCCAATTTTTCATATCATAATATATGGTTGCATATTACAAAACTGAAAGATCTAAAATGGCAATGTATGTACATCGACATATAAACGTCGATGTACATACACAGCGAAACATGCAAACGGCGAAAATCAAAATGCCAAACGTGTTTCCTAGCCAGCAGTGTGGTGGTGGGGATAAGGAAATATATCCTTTGCCCCCACTGTAGTGCAGTTTCGGTGTTGGTATATTTAAGAAGGGGGTGGGGGGTGCAGGGGGGCTTACCCCCTTGCACAAGCGTGTTAATGTATTTTTTTTTATTTTGTAGTTACATGTGTGGCGTGTTTTGCTGACAAAACATGTTCTGCATTTTGATTTTCGCCGTTTACATGTTTCGCTGTGTATGTACATCAACCTTTATGTCGATGTACATACATTCGCATTTTAGATCTTTCGGGGTTGTAATATAGACCCCCATAATATATATGATATTCAATTCCATCTAATCCCGTAGCCTTCTTCATATCCAAGTCTTTTAAAATTTCATCACGCTTTCCAATATTTATATTTTTCTATAATCTCATTCTCTTCATTTAACTTATTTACTTCCCATTTGTCTCTCTGTTATCTCTGTGTTTTTAAATGAATTTTTATATACTGCTCTATTACTTCAAATATCTCTTTTTTTGTATCCACTTCAGTTCTGGTATTACTCTCTCATTTTCTCTCACTATATTACTCAAATAATGAGCTGCTGCTTCTTTTTTCTCCTTGTAAAAAGTACCTTAGCTTAAATAACATTTTCTTAATCTTATCTTGATTTATTTCATAGAATTCCTTCTCCTTTTCATAAGAATTTTTATTAATACTTAATATTTCTCTGGATACTGTTTGACGTAACCTGTATTTTTGCCTTTTTTCTCTCTTCCTTTTTTAGTAACATATGCATAAATTGCAATAATTCTCTATACATCCTGATATCTTATATCTAATACTGTTATTCGTCCTAACTCTACTAAAGTATAATCTAAAATGTTAAGTGTTTCATTACATAGTACATCAATACCTTAACATGTATATTTTCCCATGTTCCATACAATTTTCCCATCCTGTAAGTTTTCCATCTGGTTTCTTTCATCCTCCATTAAGATTCTTGTATCCTCTAGGATAATTACATGGATGTCAAGTAAAATACAGCATTTTAATACAACTAACCTTCTTTTAACATTTTTTATACTGTTAACATTTATTGATAAGACTCTGAAGTTCTTCTGTAAATATTATATTTTCATCTTGCCCCTTATTTTTCTTTTTACTTTCTTTTACAATCACATTTTTATATTTTTGTTTCCTGTCTTTCACTCTTCCCCTTATTGAATTTATTTTAGCTTTTACTATTTTCCAGTTACTGTCTTCTTCTCTTGTTTTTAGTACTAACTCCTCACCTTCATTATTCTCATTTTCATTATGCTCCATATTTTTATTTCCTTATTGCATGTTATTTTGCTTTTCATGTTCATGCATATCATTTGCTACATTATTTACATATTCCTGTATCTGCTCTTTTTTGCACTGCATGTAGTTGTTCATCACAATTAACTGAATTGTGCCCCATTTCCCCATGTTACACACATCAGTGCACATTACTTTGTTTCGTGCCCCAGCTTTCCTCAAACAAAACATTTTCTCTTATCACAATTGCTTATTAAATGATCATTCTTTCCACAAAAAACAAGTTTTCAGTTTACCCTTATATCTTACATAACCTCTGTTTCCATCAAGAGTTATTATATTTGGGATATGTACAATATTATATTTTCCTTCTTCAAAATAATGGCACAATCTCACCCCCCAGTCCATAGACCTCTGTCATCATAAATTTTTGTAGCATGTATCACTTCTTTCCATACAATTTTTAAACAGTCTTTCAATGCTTCTTTATCCACCTCCATTCCAAATTGCACAGTAATTCTGTTTTTGGTTTCTGTATTAAAAATCTCCATCACATTAGAATTCCACAGACTACAGTCTTTTTTTTTTGCAAACCTCTCTAAAAAGTTTTCCATATATCGCCCAGTCTCAGATATAATGTCACAAAATGTCTCTCTGTTAAGGTGAATAAAGTCTTTTACCTATTAGGTGATATTCCCAAGGCTGCAATAACTGTGTCCCATACCTTATGTCTTTTAAGTTCTTTTTCTTCCTTACAGCTGAGACATACAACAAACGTTTTCTTCACAACCTCTCTTCCTCCCTTTCTTGTTTGTTTATTGCCTTTTTTCAGTGATGTTGTATATGATTTTTTAGATTGTGTAGCTTCTTTCACTTCCCCCATTCTGGATTCTATACATAATGTCACCCCAAGATGCCACCAGTTCACTTTCTGTTTTCACTCTGCTTAACTCTAGACTAATAACTACTCTTCTAGAACATTCTATCACTTTTCACATGTCTTATCATATAAATGTTTTGACTGTTGTGTTCTTCTTCTTTCGGCTTTTCCCGGTTAGGGGTCGCCACATCGGATCAAGTGTCCGCTCATGATTGGCAGTAAGGTTTTATGGTGTCGAGTTGCCAGCCTGGTGCCCAACCTTCCAGGGAAGGCACACACATGCATGCACACATGCCTAGGGCTAATTTGGCATGTGGAAGGAAACCGGAGCACCCAGAGGAAACCCACGCGACCACAGGGAGGACATGCAGACTCAGCACAGAAGGCACCCCAGCCGAGGATCGAACCGGAGAACCTCTTGCTGTTAGGAGACAATGCTAACCACTGCACCACCATGGCTGCTAATTCTCTATACCATTTTTAGTTCTGGTGATCAAATTTATAGCTTGCAGGTCTTTCTCCTGAAATTTTATACTGTAATTTGCCAACATGAACTAACCTGACAAAGTATGATAAGTCAATAATTCTAATATTTAGACTAAAGTTTCAAGGCATATTCCTCTGTTAGATTTATCATGTCCATCATGCATCCCAGGTTTACTATATTGCTTTCACATTTTATTAAGTGTAACTTCCATGTAGCTATAGAATACTAGGCACGAAAATAAATATTCTTTGTGAAGTATACCTTAATTCTGTCTTTTAACAATTGTAAATAAACAACTGTTGGCCAGCATGTGTATGAATCTGGAACACTCAAAAACCAAAAACACAAACAAGCTAGTAGAAATACATAACTTTAATATCCAAACCGGTTTCGGCTAAGATGCCTTCATCAGTGAAAGAAAGTCAATGTTACAAAACAAAAAGCACATGAATATTTATATACATCCCCAACCAATGGGAAACATGGTATGTTCCCGCTCCTGAGTCCTAATTACATATACATTAAAGTGACAAAATTAAATACAATTGTATAAAACTGAAATAATATACATTAAAGTGGCAAAATTAAATACAATTGTATAAAACTGAAATAAGGGCTAGTGATAAGCATTTCACAATAATAATATATAGTAACGTATATATTTAAATACACATATAATGATTTCAATAAAAAATGCAGAGAATTGAGCAATTGTGATAATTATATACAATAAAGTAATGAGAAAGAGACTGTTTAGGAGATGTATATAAATATTCATGTGCTTTTTGTTTTGTAACATTGACTTTCTTTCACTGATGAAGGCATCATAGCCGAAACCGGTTTGGATATTAAAGCTATGTATTTCTACTAGCTTGTTTGTGTTTTTGGTTTTTGAGTGTTCCGGATTCATACACATGCTGGCCAACAGTTGTTTATTTGGTATTTTCGGGCCGTGCATATCCTACGTGCACAGCATAGTGTTCAATTTTAACAATTATACTCATTAACGTGATAAAACTGTGCAAAAAAATTAAAAATACTGAGCCTCATTGTTAAAAAGTTGTGCACAGGTACTAACAACTGAAGGAAGATTTTAAAACTTATGATGAGTGGCCAGCATTTTATTCTGGAACTCTCTAAATGCTAACTGCAGTTTTTTTCTGTAAGGAAGAGTTGTCCGGTAAAACACTGAGTAGAAATTTGTCCTTGTCTTTGCACAATACAGTGTTATATTTTAATATGCTAAATTCTTAGACCTTCTCTGGATAGAGATACTTTCCATGGCTGATCACTGAAGGAAGTAAAATTCTTCACATCATCAAAATTCTGTTGTTTTTTTTTTATTCTAATATTTATTTTATTGTACTGCAGTCTATCCGTGGCTTGGCTAAATGGGAAGAGGGGCTGAGGATGGATGGATTTATTTTACTGCACTGGTCTATGACTTCAAATGAAGGCCAGAGAAGTCTTACCAGGAGGGTTTTCTTTTTTTTTTTTTTTTTGCTGTAGCCAGACATATAGGTCTCTCCCTTGTAAAGATGGAGCTATCCATTTGAAGACTATATTTGCATTGATCAGAAATCCTATCACTCAATAAGGCAGGAAGCACTGTGCTATGCTATGAATGCCTATGCCTTATTTGTGGAATTATTACAGCACTTGAGCAGTATAAGATTACTTATGGATACATCTGTTGTCATGACCATCTAGTTGCTCACAGACAGATACATGTCATACTTCAGGCCTGCTCTGTGAGTGAGGCACTTGTGTCATTGGAATTACATAAAGACTGCTTACATTTCTGCTAGGTAGACAGCACACCTTTAGAGTTTTTATTGTTATTAACCATGATCATTTGAAATTGAATATTCTAGCTACTGGGACCAGTTGTTACATCCAAATCAGTTACTGTTGTTGGTATCTAGCCTGGATTTATGGAACAGAGTAAAACAGTCCTGACTGCAACTCAAATGACCCAGGTTTGAAAAATGACTTGATTGCTAAAAGACCTGAACAGGGAAGGGTGAGAATGTGTACTGTTTTTGGGCGACCCATCTTAGGGAGTGGGAGAGCTTGGTTCCCGTTAACTAATCTCCACTTTGCAAGTGTGGTCTTCTGCGGCAATAAATAGCCAGAAATGAGGATGTGGTTTGGTGTTCATGGTGATCCATAAAAAAGTAGTGGAAGCTCTCATTACCACAATGTTAAAATTATACACATGGACATAAATAGATACTGGTAGGACCTGGGCACAATTGTTAGGCATAGGAGCTGAGGTTAGGACCTAATCTGTTATTGCCAGTTTGGTAGAGATTGCACAAAATGTTTCCATGCCTACCTCAATAATTACCCCTGTAGATTGACTGCCACATTTGTGCCAAGGAAACCCAGTATGGGGGGAAGGAACAGGCTCGACACTAATGTGGAAAGCTTGAAAGTTACTAGGCTATAAGGCAAAATGTGTACAGAATTTTATAGTAGTACCAACCTTAGGAATACATCTAAATGACCATTGGATAGAAGGTTTTTAAGAGAGAGAGAGAGTATCATTCCCTATGTCTGTATACTGTGCTTAATAACACAACTGGCAACATCATCTTGATCCATGATGGAAGATGATTTAGTCATGTGATCTAAATGGCAATTTCTCTTCTAAGGTATTCTGCAGTGGGTCTATATTTTTAGATATAGACTATACAAAATCACAATAAAATGGTATATTTTACCTGTAAAAAAGCATCCACTTCTCTTTAAGAAGTAAAACAAAATTAGAGTAAGTATTTCATATTAGATTGATTTAAAATTCATTTGGTTGCATGCATTAATCATAACTTTAGTGTGATAAAACATGCTGGCAGCAAGACTGCCTCATCAGCATACAATATATATGCAGCTATTTTAGATTTTACCTGGAGGTGAATTAAAACTCTTCATAAGCATGTGGGAATGTATTACAATAGTTTAAAGGAAGCACATTACTGGTAGTGTTATGTATCACTGACACGTACTTCAAAATAACAAGCGAATGCACAGTCAGGTTTCCGACTTGCATGTTTTTTATTAAATGTCAGACAGCCGCAAAACCAACCATTTTCACTCATAAATGATTAATGAGTGAAACTACAGTCACTGCTTTAGCTATTAGCTTTCTGACATTTAATAAATACATACAGTTTGGAAAAGCAACCATAATATAGGCTTGGCTGCTTCTTTTTTACTTAGCTGTTTTACTCTCAAACTTTAGGATCTCACGTTACAGTTTTGAACATTATAGATTTAAACTAGTTCAATAGATGAAAGTGTAACATTTATTCTGGTGGCATTATAGACAGACAATTGCATTTTTATTTTATTTTTATCCTAATAAAATTACACATTTAATATCCTACTTGAACTATTTGTTTAGGAGAAAGTTATCTTGTATATACCAGTCATAAAGCAGCAGCTGTTTGATTTATATACTTTCAGTGTACTAATTAAACATATATGTAGACATTTTCATTGGAGCTTAATATGTGATTATTAAAACTTGTATGAGGTTTGCATGATCTTACTTTTATAGCTTGGAGATTACATTTTTGCTCATCTAATATCGGCAATTAAGGCACATTATACAGATTTGCTCATAGAAAGATTAAATCAGCTAGGCAGAGACATTAAAACCAGATTAGAAGTCAGTGAAAGCACTTTGCTCTAGCCTTCGACTACAGTGTGACTTACATGAAGTCTGTGTACTTTTTTGCTGCTATTGCAACTACCCTTGTTGAAAAGGCAATATACAGCTGAAAAAAAAAACATGTAATAGGTGTACACTGGAATTTACAGTATGGATGTGAATTGAAGTGCACATGTATTGATATGTATGATCAGAACTCCTGTGGGCAGTGTAGCAATGCACTGATAAGTATAACTGCTTCACAACTCTTGTTTGTCTGGTTTGCTTCTGGCTAGGATCCCTTCCGTTTTAAGGTAGGGTATTTTTTCCTTAGTCTCTGGTTTCCTATCACCTCATAAAGATATTTGGAAGGTACATTTTTGAGATTCTAAATTGCCCCAAAAGCTGTATAGCATGCTTCCGTGTGTGTGTTTGCCTGGAATTCCATTCAGAACTGAATCTTGCTTGCAGAGTAGACTATGATCCTGAATACGATAAGTGGTAATAAAAGTGAAAAAAATTAATGTTTTGCACTCTTAATGTTAATTAAAAAGAATTCCTTATAATTTTGAAGCACAATCAATAATAGAAAATGTTCTTTAGAAGGATTTTCTCTCATTCTTAGTTGTAAAAGCTGTGTCTAATTTGAGGTTCAGTCTAAATAATTAAAGCATTTGACTGCACTGTAGAATTTAAGAATCAGTGTAATAAGACCATTGTAACCATAAATTCAAACACTAAATTAACATTTTTTTCTCTAGAAGACAACTATTTTTCATGTAATTCAGTTGCAGAACATCTGTCATGAATGCCACACTTCTATTGGAATGTAGCAGTAATTGCAACATTTGTTCCACGCATTGAGATACACTTCATGATCTTAGGCATTTGTTAAATGAAAGACGTTTTTTTTTTACCTTGCTTCTTTTCATGATTTGTCACCGTAGCTATAGGAACAATTTACAGATTTTACTGAAGAGAAGAACTACGGGCTTTAATATTGATATTTCCCAGATAGATCCATTTTATTATTATACATTTTATTAGTCGAATTCCTGGAACCTTTCTTAGTCTTCTGAAGCAAAATTTCAGAATATTATTGCAGTATTTAACTTCAGACTTGTATTTCTCTTGGTGAGAAACAAATGAAAGTACAATAGCTGTCCATTTTAATACTGCTCAATTGGAAGTTGCTTTGTGTTTTAAGTAGCTTTTAACTTTCTAGGATGCAAGACTTGGATGATATGAGAGACTCTAATTTGAGTCTTATATTTTCTTTTTTTCTTTCTTTATTTTTATTAAATAAATGGAGTAAAAGTATTTCATTTTTTTCATTGACCTGGGCCACATTATTATTTTAAAAGTACTATTGTGTAACCTGATTAGTTTTTTTACCTCCTACCTGCCAGGATAGGCCTGAGCTCCCCAGCGATGCTGAACTGGATTAAGCAGATAACCAGGAAATTAATTAATTGAATGAATGAATGGATGGATGGATGTATTTATTCCTCTGCCCTAATGAGCCAGAGTAGCTCTTTTAAATTCTCAACCTTTGTGGAGTCAAACGTTCTGTGTCAAAGTACACCTGAATTTCTACATTTTTAAGCAGTAACCCATTTTATTTTGAAGAATGGATAGGTTCTGCCTGAATATTTAAAGACTTGGGTTGTCTCTTTATTAATGGAAGTCATGCTGTGCTACATGTTCACATTGCAGACCGTATTCTTAAGCCCTATACAACCTTCAATATATAGGTGAGATTTATTGATATAAGGATTATTTATTTTATTTTATTTTATTTCTTGATTGGGTATAATATTAGGCCCCTTTTCACTGGAGAACCTAGTGGAAAAATGCTCTATTAATTGAAAGAGTAACAGAGATAATACAGTATATAGTAAAATTACACCATTGAATGATTATGCAAGACATTTTCTAATAAGATTCTACAGTAAATGTAATAATTCTAATTGAGAATTAAAGCAAGATCTGAATTGCATTTACATATTTGCATTAGATGTTATGTATGAACAGGTGTTTGTTGTCACCAAATTTCCTGTGTTTGTACTATGTGTATTAGAAGAAGAAAAATATAGTTAGGCTACTAGCCATTGAAAAGGTAAATATGTAAAGCAAGTTAGTAGAAGGTAGAAGAGAAATGAAAGAAAAAAAGTTGGGCAGAAGGGTAATTGAAGTTGTGTGTATTGTGAGAAGCATATTTTTTTAATAGAAAAGAGAATGGAGTGTATGATGAGGCATCATGTCAAGTTAATCGGCGGTGTAAATGGTTATAGTTACCATTTCAGTGAAAATGCTTTGCTGAAAGCACTTTTGCTAATAGTGTAGATTTCCTATTGCGTATAGTTAAGTTTAGGGTATGTCCCCTCATGTGGGGGTCTAGCCTCACTGCAAAAAAATAAATAAATAAAATTACTTTGAGTTCACTGAAAGTGATTTCGGCAAAACATTTTCCTAGTTTTTGCTTTCTTGGAAAGTGACAAAGAAATACAGCCATTAATCCTATGATTAAGTTAGTGTAAATATACCGTATGTGAGTCATAAATGATAGACTTAGAATAAACTTGGAGGTTAAGAGTTGGAATGCCTCTCTGTTCCTTCTAGGGCACAGGAATCCTGAAGAAAGAACAGCAGCAGATACTGTGAGAGTGCCACTAAGAACTAACTCATGGTTATCTGCATCAAAGGGCATCCTTGCCATTTCAGCCTCATAAAGCATGGTAGCATGCTTTATAGAGAGGTGACTTATCTTGTTTTTGTCCTCTTTTTCAGGCTTGCTAAGGTGTGTGATATGCTGTGCTATTGTAAGCCCAGTTCTCTATTTATATGCTGTCTTTATTTCTGTTTGGTAACCGGGGTACACTGGTCTTTCAGTCCTTTTCAGTCTCTAAGGTGCACTTTTCATAAGAAGCAGTCACAATTAAAGATGATTTACAGTACACTGTCAGTCACAGTTACAGCAATAGCGCATGTTAAGATAATTAAATGTAGATAAACTAAAACTATTTGCATCTGATAAAAAGCTTTTATATTTGATGTTACAGGAAGCAAAGAAGCATTTACAGTTAACCTAAGAAGAAGTGTTGACATTTGACAGGCAGCATTCAAAGTTAAGAGAAGCAGTTTATACAAAGCTACAAATGGTATATTTGACATAACTCCGGTCTCTAATGTGTATTACAGTAGTACAGTATTTTAGTTAATTTTCGTCTGGTATAAATACAGCATGTATGGAACAGATATAAATTTACTGCAGAGTGTCTGTGTGCATCTTTGTGCAAGTATGTGTGAAACTATTCAATCTACTGCAAATGACAGAATTCTGATATTAACAGGAATATGATACACAGAATGGGGTTTTGCATGGTTCATTTATTAATGTGAAAATAGTTTTATCTACTGCCTATAAAGCATTTGCTTATGTTATGTTTGATTTAGATCTCTCTTAGATTACTTTTGAAACCATTCAGAGGTTCTTGATTGTAGAAAATCTTTTTCACTTATTATAATTCCATCGGGGGGTCATCAATGTCTTGGATTCAGTACTGCTAAGGGAATGTTTACCAAAGGAACAAGTTTACTATGTATCAGTGGGCAGTATTGTACATTTAGCATTTTGTATATGAGGGTATTAAGAAAAAGAAGAATTGCTCTGCTATTCACCGGAACCAAAGGAACTTACTTCAGTGATCACAGTAATGTATTTGGTAGTTATTTAAATGACCAAAGCAGTATATCTTATTGTTTATTCATTTGTTTGATTTATGATACCTTGATATTTCCTACAGAGAGGAGTGTTATGAATGGTAGCCAATATTCTACCTTTGGTATGAGAAGATGTCTAACCAGGGCTTGTACTGAGATCAAGTGTATAATTTTGTAACATACCTCTACTTTTGCCATTACTTTGTTAACAGGGGTTGTCATAATGGCTACGTTGTTTACCTTATGATGCAAGGTACAGGGTATAGTACACACCTTTGAGGGAAATTGGCTAGGTTTAAAATGGCCCATAAGAGCAGCTAGCCCAGTACTCACCTTTGAACCTATGAACAGCTATTTCTATGTGCATTTAAAAAAAGAATAGAGCAATTTACAAATGGCATTACTGCTGATTTGAAGTGATTCAAAAGTATTTGAATTCAGTAGGAACATGACTTATGTATAAATAATTTCAGTGAGGAGTGGTGCGGTGTAATGTTATTACAAACCCTTCTATAACAAACAGCATCTGGTCTTCCCCACAGTTAGAGATTAAATTAAGTCACATATATTATGAAGCAGAGGACTACAAACTCAGATTTCAGTCATAAATGTCTGTGTATTAACTCAGTATCTTAAATATGCTACCAGTAAGAAGACACTTGTCAGGCCATTCAAAAAAATGAGATTAGATATGTAGGCTCACATACATGATGAAGGGATTTAGTTAATATCTGTTAAAGAAATTTGAGCAATCATCCTGTGTATGAGCGAGGCAAGATAATAGTTGCTAACCTGAGTGTAGGTGGTGAGAAAAAGCTAAAATTTGGTCTTGCACAATCTCATTCTGTAAATGTAGGATGCATCTTTTCTCGGTGATTCAGTAAGATGAGTAACCAGTCACTTACCCAGATGATGTTAATAATCTTTGGAACACTCGCACTAATATTTATTCTCTGGCAAACTTGAGTAAGGTATATATGACCAGTTCCTAACTCTCAAAACATGTGAAGATAGAATTGCATTTGTCTATTCTCATAACATTACAATTTCACAGAGCAAGAGAGTGTTAAGTTGCATTTCCCCCAAGTGGTTTCACACACCTGTCCTTCCAGTAAGAATTCGGTACCATTGGCAAGTGACTTCACAAACAAACTTTCTTTTTTTCTTTGGTTGACCAGGGTACTGGGCTGTTCCACAGAGAACCACTTCAGCCACATCCTGGCCTTCTGCCCTTAAGTTTTGTATAGGACATGACAATATCTGAGAAGATGCCTCTTGCATTCTCTAGTACCATTTATGAAATCCAAGCTACCTTTGCTGAATATTTCTAATTGCATCTGAGACATATTTCTAGCAGCCCCTTATTAACAACAGCAGTTTTAAACAAGTAAATCATGTTAATGTTATGAACTACCTGCCTTACAAGAATACAACATAGAGAACAGTTAAAAAAGACTGGAGCTTAGGCAGACCTGCACTGCTGATAGTTCCTGAGAAACATGCACAGTATTTAAAGAGAATTAAAGAGAAAGTACTAAGTTCTTTCTAACCCAATACCAGATGACCACCCTAATCTAAAGACCCTTGCAGAGGCATTCACAGCTACAAGTTAAGCACTCTGGTATAAAGTTCTCAAGGATGTCATAGGCAGCTGCAGTGCATTGTTTTAGGGCTAGCTGCTTGTAAAGATCATCCATTAGTAGATACTTTTGTCTGGAAAGACAACATTATGTGCATGATGTAGAAGCCACAACACTTCTATATGCGGATATCCATAGCCAATTTGCAATTTAAAAGCTAGGAGGCAGCTTAGGCTACGTAACTGATTTTAAATAGGATTGTTGACTCTAGAAAGTTGTTTGCAGTATGTGCATTTATATTTGGTCTTGTTTGGAGGTCCCTCACCTTTTCCATTAACTAGAATGAACTGTAGGTGCATTTGTTGTATGTAGCTGCTGATGGATTTCTTAGTGGTTTGTGGCATGATTAGAAAAGACTTTACACAAGTACAGTATAATTAGCATAGATCTTGTGTAAATACAACTCTCTCTTTGCATGGGCATGGAAATGCATTCATTTTGATTTATCTTCAACTTATATTTTACATGCAGATTAAGTAAATGCAGGTAAGCTGTGTTCAGTTCAAATCAAAACACTCAGAGACAGACGTGCAGAACTGACAGATTCTCATGACAACATTCTTCTGTCAGCATGATCTTACAGTGGTAGAAACAGCTACAGATTAGGCCATCTGGACAAGTTTTGTTATTAGAGTTTATAGTCACAAAGTCTGATGCTCAAGGCTGAGAAAGGGATTCAAGCTACAGAGACAAGGCATAAGACATGTAAACCTTCAAGACAGAAAGCAGTGTATTAAAGTACAAAATACAGACTGCAGGAGTTCAGTTTTGGTTCAGTTTGACTCATGTCATGAGTTTAACATTGAGTAATGTCAGTCGATACCATTAGGATATATGACTTTATCTCAGCTACTTTTTTGCCATTGTAATAATATCATCTGTGCTAAGATTCTTATTTTGCTGCTCGTACTGATTGTATTAATAAATGCTTCAAATCAACTAAGGAAAGTTCCTGAGTGACTTTTATGCTGTAAGTGCATTATAGTTTTCAGCAGTGGAATTTGGCACCGTTAGAGTTAACCAAATAATTTTATCAGTTGGCAGCCAAACAGGCTCAGGAGAAAATACTGAAATACAGTTAAAGTAGTAACACAGAACCCCATAAAAACCTTGTGGTAAAGCTATAGTAAATGAACAGTCACAGAACTATCACAGGACAGCTATATTGCTGCAGAGGGTTTTAAAGTATGCCTATATCAGAAACTCAAAGTAAGATGGTGTATCTTCAAGGTACTGGTGTGACGTTGGAGAGGCAAGGGAATCTTTACAAGAGGAATTACAAAGAAATTGCAAGATAACTGGCTACTGAATCAACACTTATTCACGACCATGAGTAAGCACTCACTTTTTTAATAAAATGGATTTTATAGTTGAGTCAGAAAAGTAGAAAGACTTCTACAGTAAATACACCAGTAAATGTGTGGTGTAAAGTTAAAATTTGGTAAAACAGAAATGTAAACTGTCTGATAATAAGATGTATTCAAGAAATTCAAAACTCAGTGCTATCAGTAAATCCTTTGTTTTCACAAAAATGGACCGCTGAAACAGAAGCAAGCTATAGGCAGTGAGGTTCTGGAATGGTTATCTTACGATTTGCAGCATGAATCACCGTGCAGATAATGACAGTCTTTTCAGTTCCTTAAATCAGTATAGTTTCTGACTTAAATAACATGCAAATTGTAACAAACTGTAGTTTACAGTCTTCATAAATCAGTATAAATGCTACAGCACATGTAATTCAGAATTCATATTTAAGTTGCAGTATAGCAAATACAGGTCAGCCTGATGTAAACACGGCTATAGAGGTTTCAGAGTAGAACACAAATGAATCATTTTCAGTGTTTCAAATTAATGTTAGGATTTCAAATACAAATAATGTTCAGAATGTATTTGATACTAGCTTGATGTTTTCAGAAGGCAGTGCAGATATTGCACTGGTAGAGACTTGGAGTGCAGAAGTTGACAGTAATCCTGCAGGAACAGGTCAGTTTGATACATCTAACACAAATGTAAATGACACACAGACTACAGGATAAAATAAAGAAGAAATGCTTATAATGGCTCAAGTTAATATTGGTACTAGTTTTATAGCAGATGATTTTTACAATATCTGTGAAGGGTGGGGTAGTCCAGCACACAACCAGCTGATTTATCTGACATCATTTGAGGTAGGAAAGGATGGCAGACAGTACATTTCATTGTTTTCAGGAAAGGAAACATAGAATAATGTACTGAGTAATACAGGCACATCAAGTTTCAGTTATTCACATATCCCTTCCTGAAGACTCAATTAGATATATAATGTTATCAGGATTTAAAGGGTCAGAAGCATCAGTAGTGGGCAGTAAGCCTTATGAGATTACATTTATAATAAAACTAATCATTATGGAGAAAAGGTAACAGTACCATTCTTGTTGCATTTTCAATGACAGGACTGTACTGGGTGTGGACATATCAGGATCAGGTGTTGTTCTGGACTTCAGGACCAGTAATAACATTCCTCGGAGAAATAAAGATGCTACAGTATGTACAATAGTATAAACAGAAGAACTTTGTAAAAAGTATATGCAATAGAGTGTGCAGATGATGCAGAGAACTTAAAGAATCACTTAATACAAGAATACCCCAATTTGTGAGTTAAAGACAAGGCAGAAAGACAGATTCTGGTTTAGATATCATGGGTGAAGTAAGGACCGAACATCCCACAATAAGTTACCACCTTATTGTAAACTGTATTCCACTCCCAAAGATGCAGACAGCATCTGTAAATGTATTACAGGCTAGGTAGAAAAGGGTACCATAGTAAAAAAAAATAAGTTCATCAAATTCGCTCATATTTCCAGTACGGAAAAAAGTATGACTGTTACAGTCCAGTACTAGATTTTAGACTAGTAAATAACTACACCATTCAGGTAGCATATGCTGTGCTTGTTACTCCAGAAATGACATGTTAAATACACAGAGTATTTTTTACAGTTATAAATCTGGCAAATGGATTTTTTTCTGTAGTTTTTTTTCACTCATTGACATCAGTGTTGAGATCATTAAGTTATGGGAATAAAGTGTTGCAATGCATACATGATATCTTGACACAGACCATCACTTGAATTTGTGCATCAGTTTAAATTATACTGATGTTTTTTTCTGCATTTAAAATAGCTTTCTGTAACCTATTTTCATTTGCATGATGCTAATCAGTTCTTCCCACCATCCCTTACCAAGAATTATACTAATATTTTTAATTTCCTCAGTTTTTATAAAAAAAGGGGGAAGATTATAAGGCATACTTAACAGGTTTATCTTGTACTGAATTGAATCCTTTACATAACACTTTTATAATATATGGTACTGTCTGGACACGGATCAGCCTGTGCATAATGTCTATTGTCTTCCCCTTCTTCACAGGGTCATTTCAAGTTTTGTGATTTGTTTAGTTGGATGAGTCCATGATATCCTTTCTTGCTTAGTATTATAACCAAAATTATACAGTGAAATGCTTCAACCCTTTAAAAGTCCAACATATGTGTACTACTTCCCTTTACTCCTTCCTACCTATTACAAGTCTTCATCCTTTCTGCTTTAATCCTCATTTTTGTCTTGGATTTCTTCTTGTTTGCTTCCTCTGTCTCCTTTTGTTCTGCTAACATTTCTGCATAATGAAAATTCGGCCTCAGTTTTGTTTGTATGTGCTCAACAGTTTGTTTCCCTATTGTGACTAAATGCTGCATGCAGACATAAAATAACACACTCCAATACTACTCTTTACTGCCTTGATACCATATTTTGTTATAGTGTGTACTAGGGATTTTTCCCCTATCAAGAGTTTGTTATCTAACTGGTGTAATGTTTTCAACCTAATTTTGTTAATAGTGCTTTTAACCAGAAGAAGGTGTTGTAAGAAACTATAATTAATTCTGTGACAAATTTGAAAAAAAAATGACATTATCAGGAAGAAATGGTAAAATGCCTCAGCATTTGCTAACTTTTGTTTTGGATCCAGATATTTAAATGCCCCCATCAGTAACATTATCGTACGATTATGACTGATATCATATTTCTTCTTGAAACTTGTTTTGTCATTTGCATGTAGAGCTATTGACAATGATTAAAAACCCACTTGTTTATTAGCTAAAGTACACAATAAAGTAGTTGCATCAGACCTTTATAAACAAAATGGTGTAATCTGCTACAGTTCATGAATTACCATTCTGCAGATCAGGCTTGAATAAATAGAACTTAAATCTAACTTTTCTACAAGTGAACTAGGTTATAAATATACAAATAGAGGTATTTCGTTGAAGCATCTTAGCCAACAATGGAAATTTTTGGTTATGGTGGTAGGCAGGTCTTTCATGTTTGTATACATAAATAGACAGATAAGAATATAATATGATTATGTCAGAAAATGCTTTAGATAGCAGAAAAGAAAAAAACAAATACTATGCCCCTCAAACACCATTTGCCAGAGCCAGAAATCTAACATTTTCTACTTCAAGCTGCATGAATACAATTGTATTTGCTATAAAATGATTAGGTAAGTGATCCCAATTTCAAGTATATTACATTGCTTACTTCTTAAAGATTTCTTACTACTTATAAAGAACAATGCAGTGTAACCACAGAAGAAGTCAAGTATTAAGATATTATGAAGTATTATAACAATATACTGTTTACTCAAAACTGAAATAAAATTAAACCTGATAAGTTTGACACAGCTAATAAAGAGAAGGACTGATTATAATTTTGAAGGTCAGTCCAATGTATCCCTAATATGAAGGGTGTCAATAATAAGAAAAAATAAATCTGGCTTGCAAAACATCAACCAGTTCATGAGCAGAAGTAATTTCCACCAGTAAGTACTGGAAAATCCATGATATTAAAAAAAACAAACAAAAAAAAAAAAACATTCAGAACATTGTAAATCAGCATTGCTATTATTCAAAACAACCTGCAAAGGGACATGATCACAGTGACTAGGAAGTGAAATTCTGTCAACAAATGTAGCAATTGCCTAAATACAAGAACAGTGTAGTCAGGTAAGATCACAGACAATAAATTACATTAAACTTTGAAGTCTTCAGAAAAGAAAGTAGAGGCTGTTTTCTTTGGACTCAAGTCTCTCAGCTGTGGCTCCACATAGTTCAGTAATGCCTCATGGTTGTTGCACTCCCAGAAAAAGAGTTTTATGTTTCACAGGAGAAAGGCAAATCAATTAATTAATTGATTGACTGAATGATTAATAAAAAATTGGAACCAAGAGTTCAGAAAGAGTGTTTCCTTGAAGATGTGCCAGATAAGGACACCTGAATGGCAGAAGACAGATAAGATCATATTGCTGCAAAGAAGCAAGCACAGCATTAATAATACATACAACAGTGAACATGTTGCAATAAGTAACAGCAATCTAACCAAGTATATTTAAAGTACAGCTTTTTCACAGGAAGTCAGACTCCACTATCTTGGACCATGCCAGAAAAGTAAGTAGTCTCAGTAAGAGTACCCCTCCCCCCACATACACATACACACAAAAAAAAAAATATATATATATCTATATATATCTATATCTATATCTATATATATATATATATATATATATATATATATTATTCATTCCTTACTGTTAGCACATTTCATGTATTTCTGATATAAGCCTAGTAATGTAGTCCATAACAGAATTTAAGGTATTATATGCTGTGCATTGAACATCATGAAAAAGATATTTACTCACAAAGGTTAGTACTAGCTGTCAGAAATGTGTTTATGGGGTGGAGCCTGAATGGCCAACTGAAAGGAGCTAAATTTCAGAGCTCCATAAACTATTAAAATATACAGGAACATTTTTTTTTCAAACAAAAATATCAAAAATATATAGCTAAATGACTAAACTACACAAATAGTAATTTTGGTGGATTTCTATAAATATTTTCCTGTCAGAAAACCTGGACATTTTTTCAACTCTCAGAAATGAGCAACTCAAGGAATTCTCACCCTGATACAGCTTTAAAGAAAGAAATACAGTTGATGTCAACTACATTACAAGAACTGTTTTTGAAGATGGATGATTTCAAAGAAAACTTAGAAACTCTTAAAATTAACTATCAAAAGCAGACTGATGTTTTTAAGGAACTGTTACAACAACATCAGACAAAAATAAACATAGAGACTTCCCTAAATGATATTGAAGGGTGGCTTAAAGAAGAAGAAACTCAAAAAGCATTTCTTCTTAAACAAAATACTTGGCTGCTTAACAGATTCAATGATCTAGAAAACAGATAAAGGAGAAATAACTTTAGGGTCTTCGGGCTACCTGGAAATACTGAAGGTGGGGACATTATTTCACTTTTAACATCTTGGATTCCTGATTTCTAAGACCTAAAAAAGATTTCTCTTATGGTATTGAAAGGGTGCATAGAGCTCTAGGAAAACCTGCTTCTAACTCAGCAAATATTCCTCCCAGATCAATAGTCATAAATTTTTTATCATATTTGGGTAAATAACTAGTTTTAAAAATTGCCTGGAGGAAATCACCCCTAAAATATAATCAGAACCTGATAAGGTTTGATAATGGTTATTCCACCAGAGTAATAGAGCAAAGGGAAAAGGTTTGACCAATAATAAAGCTGCTTAAACAAAATAATATCAAGGCACAACTTTCCTGCCAAGATAAACATATTTTATGCTACTGAAATGAGAACCTTTAATGACTTAGGCGAAGCTTCCTCATTTATTAAGAACAACAATGTGATTTCTGTCCCATAAGATATGGATTGGCTATCCCCCTCTCTGAAAAAATCAAAAGAAATGAACGCATGGACTGATGTTAAAAAGAAAAAAAACAAAAAACAAAAGACTGATCCTAAAATAGCTGTTTCAGCTAAATCTGTCAAAGTTTCAACAAAGATATTAATTTTTATGAATAAATGTTTAAAACGGAAATGTATCTTTTTATGTGACTTCTCAAATAAAAGAGTCACTTAAATTAACTATTAGAAGCATCTAATATCTGGCTTTTGAAAGAACGAAGACTGAAGTGATTACTTTACATTAATGCAGGTAGGACAAGCTGGGGTAGTATACTTTCTTGGTAGTAGCCATAGACCTTGTATTATTTAATAAATTACATATTCGTGGTAAAATAAGGCATACATGGTCTCATTATTGAACAAACTTCTGCTTTCTTTTGATTAGTTTACTTAATTGGTTCACTTGATTATTTTATTAAATTAATGTGGTTAAATTTTGGGCTTTATTAAATTGCTGGCTGTTCCTGATTGTTTTAGACTGATGTTTTAGGCTGATGTGTCATCCGTTAGTGCTGTCATGCTAGCTGACTCGTTAGACAGGATTTGAGATGGTTGCCTGGTCCTTGTCACCGATTGCTTTCATTTTGTTTTTTTTTTTTGGTCCACATCATTCAAAAGGAGAGAAAGATGGCATTGGTGGGTGTTTCCTGGCAGGATCTGATTACTGTCTGGGTTGCCATGGTAACGTGAAACAATGACATCAAGTTTAATGGCCCTGCGAAACTGTCTGTGGTGAATCTGGGCAGTTAATTGCTAAACAGTGATTTGAAACTGAATAATTATGGAAAAGACTAAAATGCAACGCAAGTTTAACAAGGTAAAATTTGCAAGTCAGTTTCACATTTGTGTGATCGTTCCGTATATTAGAAATTAAGGATTAGGAGCTATGGCTCTTTAACGGGTTTTATTTATAATACTTTAGTTTGTGTTTTTGAATAAATGTTAAAGTAAAATCGTTTTTGTACTGATCTCAAATGTAACTGCAGAAGATTGAGCCTTCCCATTTAGTATCTGATAATAACTCATTTATAACGTAGTCTGTGTATTGGAAGGGATGACTAAATGATAAAGTCATACATTAAAAGTCTTGCATTTTTTAATGTTTTTTGGAGTAAACGCTGAATGCCACCGAAGACTGTGAAGAACAATCGGCCACTGTTTTGTTGGTAGTGTAAAGTAGAAATTGCCATTGTCTGAGTCATAAAAAAAATAATAACAATAATAATTTATTTCACTAGTAATTTCAGCTATTATAAATATCATGTAAGACCGATATGTGATGCTTGTATTTATTGACCCTGACATCAAGGGAGACCATGGTTTCTGGTTTAAAAATGCACTTCTCCAAAATCAGCTAGTGTTTTTAGTAGATAACTTTCAGTGTACTGCCAGTTACAGTTGAAACCTCTCTGCTGTAGAAGAAAAACAATGTACTACATTTCCCATGTACTTGTATTTTAGGTTCTGCTAGCATACTGGGATATTTTATAATTTTATGTCTGTCAGAAACTGTGACAATGTGGATATTTGACTGCCTGTATCAGTAATAAATATTATTTCTGTTCTGTTTTCATCAGTTATACTGCTTTCTTTCTTCACTTCTTTGGTTGGAAATGCGCACAGTTGATTATATCATGTTTTCTTTTTTATTAACTCTTTGTACCTGATGTTTAGAAAACTTTTTGACTACTTGAACATTACAATGTTTGCATAGTTTGTAGTGTATAATCTTTTCTAAAATACTGGCCTTTCATTATATATAGAACCTCATCTGCTGGGTGAGATTTACTTTCAGTAACAAAATGTACCTGTTCTAGTTTTTAGCTGCAGAAACTATATTTGTCAGTATTTTCAACATTCCCTGTATATTTGTGGAACAAGATATACCTAGTTCACTTTAATGAGATACCCCTATTAGATTTTGATCGTTTGAGAAATTGGATTGCTCCACTTCCATTTCTTGGCCAAGAGTATTTCTTCCTAGCAGAGGCTGGCAATTTTGCTGCCAAACTTGGTAAATCCATAAGTATCATACATTTATATAACTTTCTGCTTATTTGTTCACAATTCAATGTGTCTGATTTGCAAATATGGTTGCAGACACAGTCATGCAAGATTTATAATCAGACCATTGCACAACAGTAATGTTGTATATACAGTAATATTCCTGAACTCTTTCAGATGCAGAATTGGTATGGAGATGGGTTTCTATCTTATGATATGAGATTCACTAATTTGTAAATTTAGTATGACACTGCAGTATTTGAGCAGGAATTTATGGGCGCAAATTTGCAGATGAAAAACAATAAACACTGCAGTTGAGCATACATTAACCAAGTAATAGCAATGCGTTATACAGTTTTTGTTGCTGAGTAACCTCATTAACATCATATCAACAAGCAGCAAAAACTACACTTTACAATGGATAACCTGGATGTTCTTCGTGATTCACTGTTGCAGTCATTACATTTGGGTAATCTGCTGGGAGGTTGCCCTCAGTCAGCCTGATTAACAAAGTCTTGGGTCCTGCGTCGGTTGCTGTCCCTTCTTCCATGACGTCAGGTTGTCAGGGGTATAAAACATGCAGCTGACGCCATTACATCAGTCTTTCTTGCCGCATGGTTCCCGAAGCAGAAGCAGTTCACAAGTGCCGGACGGCCGACTCCTGAAATTTTCTTTTTCTAGTTTCAGAACCGAAGTCTTCAACTAAAAAGCTAAGTAGCCTATCGGAGAAACATTTTCTTGCTCCTTACCGATGTCAGTAAAACTAAATAATTGCATTACTTGTGGGAAGCAAATACCTCATAAGGATTTTCATTTGTACTGTATTCCTTGCCTAGGCCCTGACAACAACGTACCTTGCTGTTGGTTTTGTGCAAAATTTAATCAACGCACTATTAAACGTCATTATATTTTTGCTTCTAAATGTTTTGGCTCACACTTCAATTATCCAGAAATGTTGTCGGTTAGCAATCCGACTACCGGAATTCCTAAAAATGCAAAGAAAAAGACAGAGACAGGCCGTCGAGGTCCAAAACTGATAACACTTCTCCTAAGCCAGTCGCCAGTTCACCGGTACTCAGTGAGGTGCTTTTGCAGTCCCTGATACCCACTACTCCTGATTCGCAGGCCTCCACTGAGACCCATTCGGTGTCCGGTATGCCGCAAGATGCTTCATTTATGGAACTTGCGGATGTCTCTACCTTAGATGGGTCTGGAGCCGCTGTGAAAACACTGGCTTCTGAGGGTGTTTTCAGACCTACAGATTTGTATATTAGACCAACGCCATCTTCAAAACTAAGGCCAAAATCTAAATCTATGTCTAAAGAACCGATGCCTGGGCCACATGTGCAGGCCTCTATGCCTAAAAAACAAATGATCAAAATGGCTGAAGATTTAATTACTCTGATCAGGGGTAGCCAGCCCCCCCCCCCCCCGCCTTCTAAGAGGCCTAGGCAAGACATTGATTATGAATCTTCTGAAAAGGATTCTATTTCTCCTGACTCTTCTAATGAACAGGTTTTTCAATACCTACTTATGAGGACTCTGATGCAGAAGATTACATTCCTTCTGCTTCTCCCCCTGAGGATTTTTCTTTTGGGGAAACTTTACATACCTTACGGGAACATTTCCACTGGGAAAGTCAGGATTTCTCTGAATCTAAAAAGAGACTTAGGGATTTTCTTCTTCTTCTTCCTCAACATATGACTTTGGCTATACCTCCTGTCCTAGACATTGTTGATGATGTTTTTTCAGAATCTAGTATGGCTCCTGATTCTCTGCCTCTGGCTTCTTGTAAGTCAGACAGATACTACAGGGTTCCTGACTCCCACAAATTCCTTTTCAAAAATCCTATTGCAGATCCTGAAACCATTTCTCAGGGTCCCAAGGGCATTAAAGCCTCTACTGCTAAAAATCCTACCCCTTCTGATAGAGATTACAGGGCACTGGATAGGTAGGGTAAGAAGCTTTACACTTCTGAAACCTTGGCAATCAGGGCTTTAAACTGTCAATTTCATATGCTTAAATACCAGCAGCATATCATGGGACTGCTTAAACAGAAAATTATGTTAATTTCTGACTGTGTGGAAAATAAAGATTTACAGGATTTATTGCATTCAGTTGAACAAGTTGGAAAACATACTTTGCAATGTGGTTTTGATTCTTTGGAGGCCTCTTGCAGGGCTGCTGTAACTGGCTCTGTGCTACGAAGGCATGGTTGGCTCAAAGATCAAGCTCTGCCTGATCATGTTAAAGCAAAATTGTTGGATGCTCCTTTACAACAGGACCATCTCTTTGGTAATAAGGCTGAAGAAGTTTTAAAAAAGATGGAAGATAAAGCTAAATCTATGCAAACTGTGAAATATGTCTTACAAGTGCAACCTCCAAGATTTAGTAGGCACTGGCCTACTAAGAACTGGTCCTTTCCACTTCCTTCGAGAGTGACTCAAGTTAAACCCAGACATTCCAAAGGCTCCAGGTTTCAGTCACAAGGGACTTTTCGAACAAAACAATGGGGTGCCTCCTCCTTCAAATATGGAAACAATAAGGAATCTCCCTATGGTAAGCAGTCTAAATGAATTCCCTCTACACTTACCAAGCACTTATCTTTCAGCTGCCCCTTTGGGGGGAAAACTGGCACTTCATGTAAGAAACTGGCAACTTATAACCCAGGACAAATGGGTTTTAAATATAGTATCCCAGGGATACATATTTCATTTCCACACGTTGCCAATCCCAAACGGATGGCCAGACCTGCCCCCAAATCAGTGGGCAGAGGCCCAGAAACAAGTACTGTCTCTCATGAACATGGGAGCTATTTAACCAGTCCCAGAAGAGGAAAAGGGACAAGGTTTCTATTCAAGACTTTTACTGGTACCCAGAAAAGACAAATCATGGCGTCCAATTCTGGACTTATCTACTCTAAACACATTTCTGGACATTCCAAAATTCAAGATGCTGACTCTTTCAACAGTTACTTCCTATGCTAGGCAAAGATGCGTGGTTGTAACTCTAGACTTAAAAGAGGCTTACCTGCATATCCCAATCAGGGAATCTTGCAGAAAATAACTCCACTTCAAAGCATTTCTTTTGCATTACCAGTTCTCTGCACTTAACTTTGGCTTATCTACTGTGCTCAGGGTCTTCATAAAGTGCCTGGCTCCAGTAATTGTATTTTACAGGCAAAGAAATATTCAAATATATCCATACCTGGAAGATTGTCTAATTCAGGCAGAAAACAGGGACATTCTTCAAAACCATCTGGTGTTTGTAAAAAAAGGTTCTAACTTGTCTAGGGTAAACCATAAATGAAAATAAATCACAACTGGTACCCTCTCAAAAAATTGCATTCCTGGGTGTAAACTTGAATACAACTGCCCAGATGGCTTACCTTACACCAGAAAAGCAAATTCATTTGGTGACTTACTTCAAACAGGTGACCACAAAAACCCTGCTATCTGCAAGACAAATTCTGCAAGCCTTGGGGTTCATGGCATCCTGCATTCTTCTAATTCCATATGCAAGACTGCATATGATGAAACTTCAGTGGTACTTAAAGAATTTATGGAGTCAACATTGTCACAGCCTGGAAACAATGATTCCTATCATACCTTGCCTGCCACCAAAACAAGGGAACTGCTATTCACTCCACCCCCTGCCACGCAAACCCTAACTACAGACACATCAGACTATGCTTGGGGGGGGGCTCATCTGGCAGGAAAGTGCATTCAAGGCAAATGGAGCCCAAATCAAATGCACATTCATATCAATCAAAAAGAGATGCTAGCTGTACAGAATGCACTGACAGCCTCAAGGACTACCTTTATCTAGGATAATTAATGATAAAGACAGACAACACCACAGTTATGTGTTACATAAACAAGCAGGGGGGTACACACTCCTACCCACTTTTCAGACTAGCCATGGCATTGTGGAACATGGCCTTGACCTATCAAATTCAAGTATAAGCTCAATTCCGGCCAGGAAAGCTGAATACTCTGGCAGATGAACGAAGCAGAAATCTCATGGACCCACACAAATGGAAACTGGAACCACGGATTTTCAACATGTTGGCACACAAATGGGGGAGTTCAGCCATAGATTTTTTTTTGCCTCACCCCAGAACTATCAGTTGGACAAATTCTGCACAAGAACTTATCACAAAAAAGCCTGGAAAGTGGATGCTGTATCATTCAGCTGGAAAAAACTATCAGTCTATGCCTTTCCCCCTCTGCCTCTGCTCTCCAAAGTTCTACTAAAAGTCAAACAGGACAAACCAAAAATTATTCTGATTGCTCCAGACTGGCCTCGCCAACACTGGTACCCACTCCTGCGCAATGTGTCACACCTTCCTCCATGGCATCTGCCTCAGACACCTTACCTACTGTCTCAGCAGAACAACCAAATTCTGCTCACACAGCTCCAAACTTTGAATTTTGCAGCGTGGCTAATCACCTAAATTCAGCCTTGGCATCCCTCAGCAAACCTGTGATGGATGTCATTTTGGAGGCAAGAAGGCCTAGTACTAGAAAATCTTATGTTGACAAATGGAAACGTTTCTGTGCCTGGAATCAATCACAAGGGATAAGTGCAACAGTGCCCAGTATTCCTCAGATTGTATTTAACTGAGATGATTCACAAGGGTCTGTCCTTTTTATCCATAAAAATCCATGCCTCAGCCATTTCAGTTCATTACAACACAGAACTTCCCCTCTTCTCTCATCCTCTGCTAAAGCAGAAACTCAGAGGTGCCAAAAACTTAAGACCACCCAAGAGAGCTCCAACCCCTGCCTGGGACCTCAATTTTGTATTGGAAAAACTCAATCCCCCTCCTTTCAAGCCAGCTTCTACTGCAAACTTAAAATTTCTCTCCTGGAAAACATCTTTCCTATTAGCAGTCACTTCAGCTAGAAGGATTTCCGAATTACAGGCTCTTATGACAGTGGAGCCTTTCATTATTTTTCATAAGGACAGGATGTCTCTCAGGACCAATCTATCTTTCATGCCTAAGGTGGTATCCAGTGTGGCTCTTAATCAGACCATTCTTTTGCCAACTTTCTTTCCCAATCCACAGAACAAGGGGGAACGGATTCTGCATTCATTGGATGTACACAGACAACTTAGATTTTACTTAAACAGAGAAAATCTAAAAGAAAATCTGAACAACTACTGGTGGGATTTGCTGCAGGGGCAGAGGGAAAGGCTATTTCAAAGCAGACTATTTCCAAATGGATATGCCATTGTATTAATTTCTGCTATATGCACCATGGTAAGACTATCCCCCAGGGGATCAGATCTCATTCCCCCAGGGCTGCATCTACTTCTACAGCCTTTCTCACAGGTGTTCCTACCAGAGACATTCTAGAAGCTGCTACCTGGAGCTCAGTTCATACGTTCACCAAACATTACCATTTACCTTTTTTCTCTAAGTCCAGAGCTGGCTTTGCCTCTGCTGTCCAACAGGACTTTATAGCTGGTCCTAATGCTATATAAATCCATCCTCCCAACCATAGCTTTGGGAATCTACCCAAATGTAATGACTGCAACAGTGAAACATGAAGAACATAGTACAGTTGTGTACACTTACCATAAATGTAGACTTTCGAGTGTATTCACTGTTGCAGTCCTGGTTACCCTCCTTCCAACCCCCCTGTTTTTCTCTTACTATACCTCTTCTTTCCTTTACTGTGCTTAAAAGCATTTTTGGTGTATTTGCTTTTGTTTGGAGTTATATTTTTGTGTTTTTAATTACTTAAATATTTGGCTCCCCATTCGGGGGGCACCTGATATCTGGGGCTAGAAAAACTGATGTAATGGCATCGGCTGCATGTTTTATACCCCTGACGTCATGGAAGAAGGGACAGCAACTGATGCAGGACCCAAGACTTTGTTAATCAGGCCGACTGAGGGCAACCTGCCAGCAGATTACTCAAATGTAATGACTGCAACAGTGAATACACTCGAACATCTACATTTATGGTAAGTGTACACAACTGTACTTTATTATCTTCCGCACACACAAAGCTCCTCCTTATTACTTTGCCTTTGGATTACTTATTTATATAAAGTAATATATCTATGGAATATTGATGTAATACTTTTGAACTATTGCAGTTGATACACCAATGCAAGTTAATATAAACCTGACATGGGAAAGAAAGAACAAGGGAAAAAAAAGAGAAAAGAAAATACTTTAAGAAAACTTCAATGAGTATACATGTAATTTAATGTGGTATTCTGATTCTGCTTATATACATCAGTTTTTGAATACTATCAGGACTATAACATGTTTCAATTGTCTAAAATATTTGAATGCTAATTGTTAATCAGATGTGATTATAGTTAAAAGACTATTAATAAACCCATCATAGGTAGTTAGACTTAATATAGCTATAAAAATGACTTAAAATAGAAAGATTAGATACATTCTTTAGCACAAGTTAGTTATTAATAATTTAAATATAATGCTTTATTCTGACTCATATTTAAAGTATAATCTTTATGCAAGCTTACTTATAAATTGAGAATTTCATATAGGTATTTACTTATCAGGCATTTCTTAACTTGATAAGATTGTTGATTATATTATCAAAGGTAGTATTTCCTGCTATGCTAGGTTCTTTAGAATGTTATATTTCTTTCTTATAAATTATTCTCCATATAATAGTTTTATTTATGGAGCTCAGTTTCTGATTGCTAAAGGTATGGGGGATAATCTAACAGACCTATGTTTATCTGTTAGATTAGGAACAATTCCATGTATAGAGTGGAATGTTGTTCAATTTATAGCTGTCATTTTTAATTTATTATTATTTAAAATGTTCCTTTTAAGCCTGACTCAATTTTTAACTTATCTGTATTCATAAAAGAAATACGTCTTGACTTTTCTATCTAAAGAATTATATATCAGCATATTTTTTACTGTTATCAGAGGAAACTGTGTAATAGCAACAAATATATAACAGAGTAATTTTCTGATAATTTGATATGGATCTAACTTTGTTAACCTTAAATACTAATGGCTTAAATAACCCAAACAAACAATCTAATTTACTGAGATATCTAAAGTTGAACAAAGTACAAGTAGTCTTCCTTCAAGAAATGCATTTCAAAATAAATGATAGATATGCATGGAATCCTAATGAATATACAATCTTAGCTCAATCTTCTTCTAAGTCAAAGACAAGAGGAGTAACAATTTTATGGAAAAAGAATATTAATATCCCAGAAGTTATTTATAAATATGAAGATAAAGTGGGTCTTACAGCTTTTGTCATAGTTAAATTTAACAATAGAATATGGGCATTAGTAAATCTGTATTGGTTCCCTGGTATTGGAATAGGAACTGGCAGAAAGCACTTAGACTTTATTTCCAATAATTATGACGGTAATTTAATAATAGGAGGAGATTTCAACTGTATCTTAGACACTTCTGAAAATACCAATAAGAGACCTTTTCATACATCCTCTATATCAACATCTTAAAAAAATAGACTGAGTCATTTTATCTAATAGACATATTTAAATTGAAAGAAGATAAATCTTTGTTTTCCCACCAAGGTTATTGATTTGGTACACAAACTGGAATAGATAAAATATTTGTTGTTCAGGATCGACATTCAAAATTGTCTAAAATCTGTCTATCACCAATTTCTCAATAATTCCATGCTCCTTTTCAGATAACTCTCTAATTTTGAAATTTCAAATTGAGTTTAAACCGTTAATATTTTCTTCTAGAATCCCATCATATATTACAAATGTTAAATAATTTAAACCTTGGTTGTTGTTAGAACTACAGTTCTTCCTAGATATTAATTATACAACAGAAATCAGCAAAGTCATGATATGGGATGCATTAAAATCTTATATGTTTGGTAAAACCCTAAGTTGGTACAAAAACAAAGTTAGAGAGTAGGATTCTGAATTGCTAGACATACAATCTAGACTTTTGTCAGTGAAATCTGAAAAACATCAAAACTGCCCAGAAATGAAAAAAAAAATTAGAGGAATTAGATAAGAAATATAATGAAATTTTAACACACAAAACTAATCTAGCACTATAAAAACTAAAAGTAATTTTTTTGGCTGTTTCCCCAATACATTTTCATAATTTATCTACAAGAGTAAAAATACATTCCAAAGCTAACAACATTAACAATATTTATCATGAAAAGAGGGGAAAGTAATTGTTGGATAGAGGAGACATTCTTGATGCATTCAGACTTTACTGTAAGGAACACTTTAAAAATGAGAAATTACATACTGACCAATTAAATTTGGATACAATTTCTAGCAATATAAACAAAATTCCTGAAGAACTAAAATTAGACTTACAAAAACACATTTCTTATAAAGAAATTACTTATAAGATAAAAGAAAGTAAAGCTAATAAATCCCCAGGAATATATGGCATAATTACAGAGATATATAAACTAGTTCCCTCAACTATAATGTCTCTTTCATAAAACTTTGTTAGAAATCCAGTCACAAGCAATAATACCTCCTTCTTGGAAATACTCTTTAATTTCTCCAATTCTAAAAGAAAATAAAGTTCCGAGTCTTTGTGCCTCATATATGCTGTATCATTATTATTATGGCAAATACAATGAAAATACCATTATCTAAAACAATAGATAATGACCAAACTGGGTTTATACACAATAAACACACCCATGACAATATCAAAAGGATACTCACTCTTTTAGATTATTTAAATAGGGAAAATCAAGAAACAGTGATAATTGGCTTAGACATAGAGAAAGCTTTTGATTTCTTAAATTGGGAATATTTATTTAAAATTCTAGTATTATTTGAATTTTCTCCTTCCTTTGTTCACCTCTTAAAGAATATATATATATATATATATATATATATATATATATATATATATATATATATATATATAAAATTTAGCTTATGTCAAATTAGGCTCTTTCACTTGGACTCTATCTATATAACAAAAGGTACTAAATAAGGTTGTCCGTTTTCACCTATTCTATTTGCATTGGCTTCAAAAATAAGAGGGATGGTTGTTTATGACCAATATAATTCTAAAATAATGGTATTTGCTGATGATATATTACTAACATTATCTAATTCCAAAGAAACTTTAGAGGAATTAGATCTAATTCCAAAGAAACTTTAGATGATTTAGATATATTATGCTTACTGCGGTGGTGGTGCTGCGGTAGCATTGTCGCCTCACAGTAAGACGCTGTCCGGTTTGATTCTCAGCTAGGGCGTCTTCTGCGTGGAGACATACGTGAATGGGTGTACCTTCGTTGAAGGTTGTGTGTCAGGGCTGGCAACTCGGCACCTAAAAATCTACTGCCAATCATTAGCAGACCGGAGTTCCGCTGTGGCGACCCCTAACCAGGAAAAGCTAAAAGACACAACAACAATAGATAAATTTTATATGACTTCAGGACTTCACGTTAGTTGATCAAAATCTAAATTTTTATTTCTAAATAAGAAAGAAATACAAGTGATGGAGAATCATGTGATAAGAAAACAAGAATCTACTCTAAATTATCTAGTAATCGTCTTATGCAAGGATTTAAATGATTTAATATCAATAAATTATTACAGCATTGTTAACACAGCCAAAACCTCTGTGGAAAAATGGAATAAAATATTATTGATATTTGAAGATAGATTACAGTTAATAAAAATGGTTTTACTACCCAAGATTTTGTATGTTGCATTAGCAATTATGTTGCTTCCTGAGACACATTCTTAAAGGGATAAACACAAGTTTATTAAAATTCTTATGGTTTCCTAAAAGAAATAGAGTGGCCTCAATACATCATATTAAGCCATGGAATCAAGGAGGACTAAATTTTCCAGATATTGAATCATATATAAAAGCATCCACATTTAAAACTGCTATGGAATGGATACATCCTAATTATTCTGCCAATTGGAATGTATTACAAACTGTTATATTAACAAATGAATCTACTTCATTAAAAAAAATTTTAAAAAAATCAGTATTAGATAAAATTAATAAACCTTGGTACTTATTAAGTATTAATATGCAATAGAGTATAACAAGACCCACCAAATCATATCTGATTAATTATTACTTCAACTCATTTTAGAAATTCATCAACATAAATATAGATTTAAGACTTTGGTTCAATCTTCTAACCCCATTTATCATAACAAAAAACTATCCTCGCAAAATATAGAGATAAATAATTATTTCTTGGGAACAAAAAAAATGTTGGCAGCATTAAAGAACTAAAAGCTCTAGATGTACAAATTATAAAAGTAACTTATGAAATCCCATCATAGGACTGGTTAACTCGACAAAGCATCTTAATGTACTCCCAAGATTTATGCAGAGTAATTAATAACTCTTCCTTTAAAGATACATCAAAACTTATAAATTACTTATATGAAATTATATATAATGACCATAACATGAAAAATAGTATCTGAAATGTATATAAAGGATTAATAACATATAAAACAGTACCTAAAATATCCTATTGGCAGTGTGTATCTAAAGGTCATTCATTACATGTAACTGAAGAAATCAAATCAAACCTTTTATTATCAGTAAAACACACATCTAATACACAGTATTGGAAAATATTTAACCGGAAATATTTACATAGAACATTTTTAACTCCAGACAAAATTGCGAAAATCAGTTCTTCCACAAATGGAATATGTTGATGTGAGCAGGTATATAGAGCTGACTGGAATCATATTTTTTATGACTGTATTAAAATTAAGCCATACTGAAATGGAATCAATAACTTCTTAAAGGTCTTATTCAATGAATCCTTTATTCTATCTAAAGCTTTGATTTTGTTGAATGTGAACGAAGGTCCTCATTTGAATAAAACAAAGCTGCATTTATTCTGGACAATACTTGCAATTTCCAGGAAATGCATAACTAGAAGATGGATTTCAAATATATCACCAACTATGGAGGACTTTTTTGCTAGGATTTCAGTTTCAAAATTAAAGAACTAAGAATTTATCGTAGGCCATTGGAAAACAACCCATGGAAAAAAGTCTTATCATTGATGGGCACTCTACAATTATCAACAGATATACTCTGATAACTAGATATGGTTACATCTGTACAGTAATTGAGAACATTGAATATTATAACTGATGTCAGGCTGATGTAAATAGTATATATAGTTTAAAATATTATACATAAAATACTATGGAAATTCCATATTATTATTTGAAAATAAAAACTATATGAGTAAAAAAAAAAAAAAAAGAAAAATAAATGTGTTTATTCCTTAAAATCTGTTCGAAAATTTTGTAAAACTTGCACTTTCTTTGACTTCCTGTCATGCCTTCACAGAACATAAGATGACAATTTAGCAGGAAGGAAAGCAGTTATTATTTGAATAATTAACTAGATTTACAGTTTACAGTTCTTATATTCACCTGACTATGCATTCTGTCTTCTAATTGTGATAAATGTACTTTACTCTGGGATGCAAAACATTCCAGTTCATACTTCTTTGCAAGAGCTAATGTACAGTTGTCTGAAACAAAAACAAGAATGGCTACTATGTCTACTGCTGCTGAATATAGTAAAACTGCAAACAGAAACCACAAAATGATGGCAGGAAAGGAAAGCATGAGCACTCCATCACTCCATGAAATACAGGTAATACAAGTAATTGATACCTGTGCAGGTATTTCTTTATGTTTGGGGTAATATATAATATATATATATATATATATATATATATATATATATATATATATATATATAATATAAATTTCTGGTCTTGATTTTTGAATAGTATTTAAAAATGTGAAGGTGATGAAATATATCCTTTAGAGAAAGGCAAATACTGTGCACAAGAAAAGCATCAATAATTCAAATAAAATTCTGCGTAAAGTCCATTACATGTTAAATAAATATCACAATTTATGATTATAGAATTTACCAAACATACTGAAATATAACTAAATAGAGAAGATTAAAATGGAAATTCCAAAAGTCTCTAAAGGTTTGAATATATTTCTATTTCTTAAAGTAATTCTACAGCCCTGTGTTCATAAAGTTTTTTTTTTTTTTTTTTTTTTTTTTTTTACTTCTTCAGGGCCATTCTTCCAGCCCCTTAAGGTGATAGTTGCCAGTGTCAGAACTAGTTGTTGTAACAAGACACTTTATTCTAGAGGAAGACAGAGTATTCTCCTCTGTGGCTAAAAGACAGAACCCTGTTTTATTTATTGGTGTACACACTATTCAAAATAACTTTCAGAACTGTACAAAGTAATAATATGTGGACATAACTTGGATAAGGCTGTGCATAGCACACACACATTAATCAGCTCTATATGTTTCTGCCTGTTAGTTGTTGTTAGCAGGGCTTCCCCATGGTGCAATTGCTAGTACTGAAGAAAGGGAACCAATAGGAACCTACTCCATGGTGTTAACACAATTGACTGCTATTTGTGGGGTACCAAGCATTCAGATCCTTCTTTATGTTTAACAACCATCAGTTTGTATAAATTGCTGAGTGGTTGTCTTCATTCCTAGTAAGTGACATGAGCTGTGATCTCTCAAAAGGTATATATGTCATTAAAGGATGTTCCTGGGACTGTGAGCTGAAAAGCGATCTCAGTATAAATATTGCCAAGCAGTAAGTGTCCTAATAGTGTACAATCCATTCAGTCTTAAGAGGATAAGTAGTTATGAATGGTGGCCTGTAAAATGTCTTAATTATAGAGAAATTCTTTAGCAATTCAGTTATCCAAGTGAATGGAGAATGAGTTTATTAAGCATTGGTTTGTGTCCCACATCCTATATCATGTCTATAAGCTTGGAGTTGTTCTATACTTTTAACAAAAAGTCTATAGATAAACAATGTTTCTAGATGGCCTTTGTGTCTGGACACTAATTATAATCATATATGATATATGTGTTGCATAGTCCTGAGGACTTTCTATCTTACCTTAACTACTGTACAGAGAGTGGACTACAGCAGTTTCTTTGGATCAGGGAGTTTATAGGCATGTATCAAATAAAATTGTATAGTACAAAAGTCAGGTACTCCCAGCTATCTTAGAGCTGTGGATGCAAATATTTTTTTTTTCTTTTATTCTTAGAATCTGTGAGAAATCAGTGAGCATTTGGAGAGTGTCTTCTTTAAATCCATATAAGTCCCCAAAACTATAATATCCCTTGTAAATTTGACCCTGAGTACCACCCAACTCCCATGTGTATCTGTTACTTCACCTAATAATGACCAGTTAAGATTGTGATGTATTAAATGATTGTACTTCTCTTGGCTGATTTTACACAGCTCAGAATTCTCTTGCCATTCGGTCATTTATATAGGCTGCAAACAATAGGTTTGTTAAGCTATTAGTTGCTTATTGAAACTTAAAGCACTTAACAGATGAATTTCTGTTTTTCACACCTATACCTATATTCACATATACATATGTATTTTTTGTAAATTTTTTATATACGCTATTATGGTTGCGATTTATTGTTTTATATAGGAATGACTTTTAAAGCTCATACACAAAGTGGTTGGGCTATATTTGATTTTTTAAAAATTGTTTAGGACAGTTTTTATATATTACACATATATTTTTATACATTTTTTAACCCTACAATTTTACTTCACTAGGGTTTTATTTTGGGATGTGCACATCTGTGGTTGTAGTAGTTCATGTTTATTATGTGCATTGCTGCGGCTTCTTTTTTTGTTTGCTTTATTTTTAATAGAATGTTCAAATTATGTATTTAATTAGAAGAGGAAGTGACACCATGTTACAAGGTGGATAATGAATGCATTCCTGTTTAATGTTTGTATCTGATGAAGTTCCTATGAGTATTATTTGGGACGAAAGCGCTTATTTCTGTTTGTTATAAACTGAAGTGACTGTGGAGTTTCTGGCATATTTTCTACTCATTATTTTTGCAAAGAGCCCTTTTTTAGAGTGGATTCTATGTCTTTTATTGCCTGCATTCTGTTTTTGTGACTGTTCTTGTTTGATTCTATGTTTATACTCTGATTATGATTTCTAGTACACGGATTTGTTTCTTTGCAAATTTGCAGACCAATCTGTTTTATCTCTTCATAACTATTAATGACATTTGCTGTTTGACATCTTAACATTAAGTGAACATGATTCACATCCCCAATTAATAATATACCTTTTTAGGCCGAATTTCAGTTTATTTACTATTTTCCAAACAGCTGCTAGAGGTGCAGATTTCACAGGATCAGTTCATCTTTGTATGGTGAGTTTCCCAGGTTTAGTTAAGCTTGTTTAAGCAGCTTTTTTCTTTAATGGGTTTTCTTTTCAAATTTAATATGGAAGCAACCGAAACTATAATATTGAAAAGAAGAACAGTACATGCAAGTAATTTTTGTACTGCCTGACACCATGAGTTATCATGTAATTGGTATGTGAGTTCCAGCATAATGTTGTCCTTTGTACATGGCAGGTGTGGGCAATCCACTGCCTGTTAAAACAGTTCCATTCCATGGTACACAGTGCTGGCACTAAGATTCATCTTTTCAAAGTAAAGTTTACTTTTAAGAGCTCACATATTACTGTTTTTGAATTTTATTAAAGTTTTTATATGACCGAGTGGTTGTCGGCACTTTTGTTTTGCTTTTCTTTCAGACAATGTCTAAGATTACTGTCTCATATTCGTGTCAAGCATATACCATCTCAAGTTAATTCCTAGAACCTTCAGCCCTGCTTTTGTTTATTGAGCCTATTATTTTTTGCTGTGTTTAAGTATACAGTGTGAAACACTGCAAGATGTTCTACTGTGAAAATTGGTTTCAAATATCAGTAATTCTACATTGATGTTGTTAGATTGTCTCTTAAGACTTCTTATGGAAATTCATGTTTGAGCTCAGATGTCTAGTATTACATTGTTGTAAATTCTTTAATCTACCTTCAAGTTATTGTTGTAAATTCTTTAATCTACTTTCAAGTTAAATATACCTGTACTTCCCAACACATTTTTTTCATTAAAAATGTCAGTGTAGGACAAATGTAAGGAGCTGAATATCTTATAATCTTATTTGTTGTATGGCATGTATATGTGAATTTCTGTCATAGTCAGATTAATTTACTATTTTCGCTTGAGTTCAAGGTTATTTTTTTCAAAAAAATCTGGTCTGTTTTTGATTTCTGTTTTGACATTCCAACCCGTTTAGTCACATCACTTTTTTCTATATGCACTGAATACAGTTCCTCTCATTAAATTGTTTTGTTATGGCAGTTGAAATAATAGTTGGTTTGTGAACAGTGACATGATGTCCCAGACTTAGGAATTTACTGTGGTCACTAAGGCCCAAGATGTGACATTATGTCATTATTTAGTGACTTCAATCCTAAGTCGTTTGCCAGATAAAAATGTGATAAACAGACCAAAAAATGAGTCAAAATCTGGGGAGTTGAGAAGTATGTAGTCCACCCAGTGCAGTATCTTGCAGTTTTCATAGGGAAATACACATCCTCAAAATCTGTGTCATATGTTCCTACCTGATTTCAGCTGTTATATTCTTGTTTTACTTTGGGAACACACTGTCACTGAAAATTGAATCCGGAGAACACTATGATGTGGCAGCTACATTCACCTTAGTACTATATATATATATATATTTATATATATATATATATATATATATATATATATATATATATATATATATTTTTTTTTTTTTTTCACTTGCTGTAGAAGCTGAATAACTGAAATTTAGAACTAATGAAAAAATAGAAGAAAACCCAATGGATTTAATGCAGCAAGGTTTCAGAGGCTATGGTCTTGTCATTGGAAGGAGCCATTTGTTGTTACATACCATAGTTTTGTATCCTTCTAGCATGCTCATCATCATAAAAATAATTGACAACTTGAAAACAAAGACAGAATGTTTTAAAAATCAGTAATAGTGACCACTGGATACAGAGTTTATGAGGGAACCAATGGCAATGGTGCCCCATGCAAGGCAGTGGTAGTCATATTATGTTGTGACATTGACAAAAAGATGGCATCTGGTCCACAAGTATGAACTGTGACAAGGAAAAGTTATAATGAAACTGGAGTCCCACCTACCACACCCAGGCTATGCGGTACAGTGCATTGAATGGCCATGTATCATACATTACCATATCCACACAGGCACCAGGTTAGGCAGAATGCAGTTATCATTATTTGCACAGGTGGTGTGGAAAACAGTAGCAAGAAACAGTAAAACTATCATTAGTGGAAAGGTGATGGGTGGTGGATGCAGAGGCTATGCATATGGCCATGGGGCTGGGAGGAGTCTGGGATAAAATCCTCCAGCGATGAGATTCAGCATCCATGACTAATGACATTCTATTGAAGTGTTAGTATGCCATGTAGGGAGCATTTACAGTAAACCCCACGTTCCACCATTATGTGGTGAGAGAGTAGAATGATGATTTCCACAGTACTGCAAATAGCAATGGGTTGCTGTTCTTGACAATAGGATCTCTGGGGAATGTGATGGCATTTAAATGTGGGACCTTGTGCAACTGCTTTGTAATGTGGCTGATGGCATAGCAAGAGCAGCAGGCACTGGCATTACCACTTGGAAAGGTTTAAGATGTCTTTCGTTAATGTCCCTTCAATGGGTCCATCTTATTTGGACCTAATGTTAAAGAGAAACAGACTGGGACTAAACAGAATGGCAACCTATGAACTTGATTTGAAGGAATTCACCATTCCAGGTCTCTCTTGCATGTCTAAGTGATTCTTATCTGGTAAGATACAGATTGATAAAGAATTGACCATTGTGTAACTTGCACCCACTGAAGAATTCTCACGTAAATTCTGGCTAGCAGTATTAATGTTATTACTGTTGCTATTGATTCCAGAGCTTGAAGGACCAAATGGGCCGAAATAGTGGTGTTACTGATCATGTATTTGACTTGTGACCTTACTGTTTCAACTCTGGATAGTGGTAGGGATGCAATGGTAGTTTTAGTACTGACAAGTGCTCCAATAAACTCTAGGCTCTGGGTAGGTTGTAGATGACATTTCTCATAGTTTATGGTTATCCCCAGAAGCGAGCAAGTCTGGAGAACCTGGTCCTTTGCCAATATGAGCTGATGCCTGGTCACAGCAGATATGAGCCAGTCATCTAAGTATGGAAATCCTCTGAATACCTGCAGTCTGAGATAAGCTGCTACTACTGCCATGGACTTGGTAAACATCCTGAGGGCTGTGGTGAGTCCAAAGGGCAGTAGTCTGAATTGGTAATGACTAGCTCACAGCTGGAAGTGTAAATAACTTTTGGATCATCTGTTCATCTTTATATGATAGAATGCATCTTGAAGGTCTGTAGAGCACATCCAGTCATCGTTACCAAAAAAAGGAGGAAAGAACTGAACTTTGACCATCTGAAACTTGATTCTTTGAACTGTCTTGATTAGCTTGGTGAAATCCAGAATTGGTCTCTAGTTCCTTGTTTTTTTTGGCACCACTAAAAAGAACCTTGAGCAGGTTCCAGATTCTATCTGGTCTGGCAGGACCTCTTGGAGGACTCTTTTTCTAGCAGGTTTTGTATTTGAATGGCTGCTTGTTCCCTCTGACTAGGTGGAACATTCGGGATTTTTCTTGAGATTGGTATTATATATCTTCTGGAAATAGTCCTCTGCATCCCAGTATCTTTTGTTATATCTAGCCAGGTGCTCTGGTGCAGGGATAATTGTCTACCGACTGCATCCAATGGTGGACAATTGGGTCTCTTTTCATGAGAACTGGTAGGGTTTGTCAAAGAGCGATTTTCTGAAACCCTGATTCTGCAGTTCAGCTCTGTCACATAGGCAGGGACGTCCATTAGAGTTCCCACCTCTGCCTCTGGGGAACCTCCTCCACGTGTGTCCTGGAAAGGACCCTGAGGGTTTTTGAACTACATTTTCTAACCACCTCATTGATTCCTGAAAAAGGTTAATTGATGAGTTGAATAACATAAGCCCGCAGCAAACAGGGTCTTTCCAACCTTCTCACACCTGGCTAGATTGTCCTTTACCTTGGGACCAAATAAGGATGATCTATCGAAGGAGGCATTGATGAAAGAGGACTTGAAGGGCTCTGCAAACTCACAAAGGTGCATAAAGGCATGTTTCCTTATGGAAATTCCCTGTGCTATGTTTGCAATCAGCCTCATGGATGAATTGGATAAGAATTAAAGGACAGTCAGCTGTGAAGCTACAGAGGCCTGAACTTCCTCAGAAACAGCACCTGAGAGGGTATTTAATAACTCCTTTATCAAATCCCTCTGTTATCTTGTAAAATGTGCCAAGTAGTTGAGACACCTCAGCACAAAAGTAGATGAGGCATATACACGCTTCCCAAACCTGTCCATCACCCATGACTCCCTGTTGAGGGTTTGGACAGTGGAACTTCCTTTGTCAGTTCCTTCTTGGTGGCTGCTGCAACAACCATGCATGAACAGGAACCTCTTTACTGCAGAACTGCCTGCCTGCCTGTGGTAGTGCTGTTATCCTGTCCAGTCTGCAAGGAATGGGTTCTATGGTGTCTGGATTCTTCCACTCATGCCATGATATCAAGTTGATGAACTCATCAGTGGGTGGAGTCATCCAGGAGTTAGAGGATCCAGTATGAAATGCCTCCAGGAGAACACAGTCCTCAGACATTGGGTTACTGAACATGAAGCCACCTGTGTTTAAGGATTTCCAGGATGTCTCCAAAGAAGACATCTTCATGAGGTGATCATGGGGACCCTTTGCCATCATCGAAATCTGTGTCTTCAGTGATAGCCTCCTCTGGGGAGTCAATGTGCTTCCTCTTGCATGTCCGTTTCTTAGAGACCTCCTCAGTGGGATGTTCTGGGGAGGTATCAGAAGATGAAGTAACAGTTCACTGGGAGGGAACCTGGGGTATTGGTACTGGCTGCCCCTGTGGAAGGAGATGGTGAGGTTCTGAGCACAAAGACATGATGGTAGAATATTTAGGATCCAAAGTAGGGAAGTACCTTGTTTTGGGTAAAGGTTGTAAAATAGGTAGACTGTCCAATTTTGTTAAGAGTTGGATCTGAGGATTTTGACTTCCTGGGATCTGACTTAGAAGTCATCAGATCTAATATGGTCGGATCAAGTGATTTAGGTGTTGCCAGATCTGAAGGTCTGGTCAGATCCTGCAACTTGGACTTTTTCGGATCCGGGGTTGACACCGGATCAATGGAAGACCTCATGCTAGAAGAATCTGAAGCTGAAGAAGCGGAAGAAACCTTCCAGGAAGAGGATTTCTTTTGTCTAGCCCTGTTAGGAGAACCCTCTGAAATAGCTTTGTCAAAAAAGGAAGGAAGAAGACCTTTTAGATGAGTTTATTTTTATGATTCACTAAAGCATGGGGATTGAATCCGTGACATATGGAGCAGGTCTCTTATAAGTGGAGAAGACCCAAACAAAAAAACGCATAAAGTGCGGGCATCAGAAATACGCATTTTATGCCCACACTTTAGTCACTTTTTAAAGCCTGCCTGCATATCAGCCATTTTAAGCAAAAAGGACAAGTTATTATAACTAACAGAAAAGTCAGATAGAGATTTTTTTTTTTTTAAATGTACAAGAAATAAAGGAGCTTCACAAGCTAATCATCCTAAATATCCATATCCTGCCCCCAACCCCCATTAATGAAACCACTGTAAAAAAACTTCTCCAAAACCAAGTTCATGCTTCTTAAGACAGAAGTGGCTAACTTCGCGACACCCATACAAATGGAAAATAGAGGCACGACTGCTGAATCATATACAAATGCACTGTATAAGCACGTACACAAGTGCATCCCCAATAGAACCAAGATGCTATCCCCCCAAAATGGTCCCCTGCCATAAACTCTATAACAGTAGGAATAAACTCTTGCAAAAAAAAGAGTAAAATCCCATGATTGCAGGAACTCCCTGATAAGCCTCAGTAAGAAGCTGAGATCCCTCATAAAATTCACCAAAGCTAGTCATGAAAATAAAATTGCCATGGATTCTAAAGACAACCACAAAGCATTCTACAGCTATGTCAAGAATCTCAATGGCAACAATCAGATCTGCTCTGATCTACAGCACAATGGCACTAGATTTACTGAACCAACTGATATTGCCAACATCCTGGCAGACAGGTTCAGTGCAAACTTTACCCCCCCTCACCCTGAAAATGGCACATCTACATACAAGAAGATTGCAGATGCACAAGTAAAGAACGCACTCTCCAAAGCCAAGAACACAGCATCCATGGGACCAGACAACATCCCAGGCTGTATTCTGCATGAACTACAGAACGAACTGGCACACCACCTAAGTACCATGTTCAACCATAGCCTCACGTCAGGCTTTGTTCCTATGGAACGGCACACAGCAACGGTTATCCCACTCCACAAAGGGGGTGCCACCACTGACCCAGGTAACTTCCACCCCATTAGGCTGATGAGCCTGGTCTGCAAGGCCATGGAACGCATCCTCCTGGAGCTTATAAACAAAGACATAGATAACCTCCAAACTCCCCACTTAGTTTGGGTTTGTAAAAGGTAGACCATGCCTCCTAAACCTGATTGACTTCTTTAAAGCAGTCACCAGCATCGTAGACAAGGGTAAGGTGGTGCACACAGCCTATCTTGACCTCGCCAAGGCTTTTGGCACCATCCCCCACTCTGGTATTTATCTCACTGGACTGGGCATAAATCCCTATGTCACAAGATGGGTGGCTAACTGGCTCACTGACAGAACCAACACAGTGAAAGTAGCCGACTCCAAATCTGACTTCAGACCAGTGACAAGTGGAGTACCACAGGGTTCGGTCCTTGGTCCTCTCCTGTTTAGTATCTACTTCTCAGAAGTCCAGGCTAATACAGTTGGTCTCTGGCTAATGAAGTTCACAGACAACTGCAAACTAGGAGCCATAATAGATTTGCCTAAGGATGTGGACATTCTACAAAGAGGCCTCACTGAGACTGATGCTTGGTGTCAAAGTCATGGCCTAAAGCTCAATGCCAAGAAGAGTATTGTCATCCTCTTTGGAAAAAACACCATACCCATGAACTACCACATAGGCGGTAGCCTACTAAACACCGAAAGTGTGATGAGACCTTGGGACACAGGTGAACAGTAGTCTCTCCTTTGATATTCACATCGCCACAGTATTCAGGAAATCCTTCTATGTGGCACACCTCATCACAAAGGGGTTCATAGGTTGGTACTAGGCTATCGGCCCTAGGGCCTATGCAAGCCTAGCCATAACAATTCCTTGGATATTTCTTCCCACAATATTTACTTTTCTGGGCCCCTGTCTAGCAGGGCGACTGACATGATCCCCGGGGTGAATTTCCTATCTCCCATCTAATCATCAAGGTTCCTTTTGAAGAGGGCCAATGAGGCGCTCTGCTTGATATGTATGGGCAGTCTATTCCAGAGTCTCTGGGTCAGGAACCTATCCCTCCAGCATGTTTTGTTCATTGTGATGACAAGGTTTAGATCCCTGGAGCATGTGGCTCTGAGTGATTGGGATTTCTTTAAGTGGAGCATGTCCAACAGCTCAGGGTTTGACATGGCCTTGTATGTTAAGCAGAGATTGCCTCTGAGTAGACGATATGCCACAGAGTATAGCTGGAGTTTTTTTTAGACGATCAGCATATGACATCTGCTTTAGGTCTGTGATTCTTTTAGTGAAATATTTCTGTGGCCTTTCCAGCTGTTGCAGATGTCTTGTGAGGTACATACCAAACGGGCATTATACTCTATAATGGGTCTAATGAGGGATGTGTACAGTGGGACAATGACCTCCTTTTTTCTGGATGAAAAGCCCTTAGTGATGGGGTGTGCCACATAGAAGGATTTCCTGACTGTTGTGGCGATGTGGTTATTGAAAGTGAGACCACTGTCCACCTGTGTCCCTAAGTCTCTCATCACACTTTCGATGTTTAGTGTCCTGCCACCTGTGTGGTGATTCATGGGTACATGTTTTTTCCAAAGGGGATAACTATACATTTCTTGGCATTAAGTTTGAGCCCATGGCTCTGGCAGCAGGCATCTCTTTCTGTAAGGTCCTTTTGTAGAATATCCATATCATTTGGGGATTCAATAATGGTTCCCAGTTTGCAGTCATCTGCAAACTTTGTTAGCCAGAGTCCCTTAGTGCTGGCCTGTACTTCAGAGAAGTAGATGCCAAACAAGAGTGGTCCCAGGACTGAACTCTGAAGTACTCTACTTGTCACTTGTCTGGAGCTGGATTTGGAGTCGGCTACTTTTACAGTCTGGGTTCTGTCAGTAAGCCAGTTGGCAACCCATCAAGTGACACAGGGATTTATGCCCAGATTAGTAAGTTTATCTATGATTCCAGAGTGGGGGATGGTGTCGAAGGCCTTGGCGAGGTCCAGATAGGCTGTGTGGACCGCCTTACCCTCGTCCACAGCTCGGGAGACTGATTTGAAGAAGTCAGTCAGATTCAGGAGACAAGATCTGCCCTTCACAAACCCAGACTGGGTGGGGTCCAGTGTTTGAAGATTGCCAGTGTCTTTGTTTATAAGTTCCATGATAATGCGTTCCATGCCCTTGCAGATAAGGCTTGTCAGACTGATGGGACAGTAGTTCCCGGGATCCAAGGCGGATCCTCCCTTGTGGAGTGGGATAACTGTTGCTGTGCACCACTCAGTGGGCACGATGCCTGAGGTGAGGCTATGATTAAATATTTTGTAGTTCATGTAGTACATAGCCTGGGATGTCATCTGGTCCCATGGATGCTGTATTCTTAGCTTTGGAGAGTGTGGTTTCTACCTGTGTGGCCGTGATTATCGGAATTTGGCAATCGTTTGGTATTGAGATCGGCCCTTTAGGGGGTGAGAGGAGGGTGAAGTTGGCACTAAATCAATCTGCCAGGATGTTGGCAATATCCTTGGGATCAGTATATTTAATGCCATTCTGTTGTAGCTCAGAGCAGATCTGAGCATTGCCATTTAGATTTTTGACATAACTATAGAATGCCTTGTGGTTGTCTTTGGAATCTTTGGCAATTTTATTTTCGTAACTAGCTTTTATAGCAGGGGACCACCAGATCGGCTTCCTTTTTTTGGAGAAGAGCATCTTGGTTCTATTTGGGATGGCACGATTCATGCACAAGTGGATGTGCTCGTACAGTGCCTTAGTGTAGGATTCTGCAGTCGAACTTCCGGATCCCGTCTGCGTGGGTGTCGTGAAGTTTGTCACTTCTGACTTCAGTAGCTTGAAGTTGGCTTTGGAGAAGTCTTTTAAGGAGGTTTCCTCACTGGGGGTTGGGGGTGGGATGTGTATGTCAAGGGTGATTTGCTTATGGTCAGACCTGACCAATGAGGGGGTGACCACTGGTGTGGAGCATCTATCTCCCATGTTGGTAATGACCAGGTCTAGGATATTGGAGCCCCTGGTGGGACAATGGATTAGTTGATCCAGGCCATTGGCATTTATGAATTCCAAGAACCGTTGGGGAAAAGGAGTTGGTACCTGAGTAGTTTTCCCAATTAATGGCAGGGTAGTTGAAATCACCCAGTATTAGGGTGTTTGGTTGTATCTTAATATTTTCCAGTATGCTTAGAAAGGTGTAGTGAGAATCTTGGGGCATGGTGGGGGATCTGTAGCAAGCTACAGTTTGGATTGCAGTTTACCTAGTGTTAGTTGCACCTGGAGAATTTCAGATGCATTGTGTTGGGCAACTAGCCTGGAGGTGTGAATATCCTTGGTGAATATTGACACACCTCCACCTTTAGTGTTTCGGTCTTGGTTTTGTGGCCGAAAAGTGTGGTAAGAATTGTAGCCTGGTATTGCAGCGGTGCTCTCTGGAGCCTTGAACCACGTCTCAGTTACTGCACAGATGTCGATGTTCTCCATTTTTAGGAGTGCCTCAAGAGAGTGTATTTTGAGGTTTAGACTTCTAGCATTGAGTAGCATTACCTTCAGATTTTGCATGCTTGTATCTGTTACGGTGGTGGTTTTATCCTTTGAACCTTGCCTAAAAAAGGCACTATTGGGGTGGCAAGAGCTTTAGCCAGTAACCTGAATCCCAGGGGTGAGAGGTGCAGACCATCTCTGGCAAAGCATTGTGGTTTGTCGATCATGTCTTCCCAGGCAGACAAATACTTGATCCCCTTTGAATGACACCAGAAGCTTAGCCAGTTGCTGAAGTCAGTCATTTTGTCCTTATACTGTGGTATCATTCTGGGCAAAGGCAGGATGCTCCTCAGGACTAGGGTCATACCTGCCTGGGTCACATGATCCAAGAGCTCTTCCATGTCTCTTTTCATGTAGTCCAGGGAGATACGTCTCAAGTCATTCACTCCAGCATGAACAATGACAGAGTCGTTCTCCTTCAGAAAAAGAGAGGTCATCATTCCTCTCTACTCATCCCTCATTAGTCCCATTGTACAGTGTGGCATATACCTCGAAAGACATCTACAACAACTAGAAAGGCCACAGAAATACCTCAATAAGAGCATTACCGGCCTCAAACAGATGCCATACGCAGACCGTCTCAAAAAACTCCAGCTCTACTCCGTCGCATATTGCCTACCCAGAGGTGACCTCTGCCTAACATACAAAGCCATGTCTAACCCAGATCTGCTGGACATGCTACACTTAAAGAAATGCCAATCTCTCCGGGCCACATGCTCCAAGGACCTAAATCTTGTCACCACAATAAACGGAACATGCTGGGAGGATAGATTCCTGTCCCAGAGACTTCCCATGCTCTGGAGCAAACTACCCATGCATGTCAAGCAAAGCTCCTCATTGGCCCTCTTTAAGAGAAATCTTGACAGTTGGATGGGAAACAGGAAATTCACCCCAGGGATCACTTCTGTGGCTCTGCATGACAGAGGCACAGGAAAATTATTTTATTGGGTGGTGAAAGCCGGGGAACCTCTTTTGGCTAGGCTTATATAGACCCTAAGGCTGATAGCCTAGTACTTACCTATGAACCTATGAAACTAAGCCTCCCTCTGCAGTGGGAATCCAGTTCTCCACTCCGCAAAGACCCTATTCTAAGATTCAGCAGGCTGGTAAGAAGATGTGATTCACAAAATCACAGAGCTGTTACCAAGACACTCCTGGTGATAGTCTTCCTCACAGTAGAAGATGCAGTCATAATGGACATCACCCTAGAGGCAGACTGCATAACCTGGGCTTTTGCTGACCCTTTCATTACAAAAATGAGCCCATTCAGAGCCCCTGAAGAATTGCCTGTCTGCTGTACTCTGGAAACAATTGGGGGGATGCTTGACTTTTCCCCCAACAATACTGAAAATATAGACACACATTCTTGGGTGCTAAACTTCCATTGGCTATTCCATTCCATTTCCTATCCTGTCAAGAAGAAGAAAGTTCCTGATTTCGCACCCTTTCAATGGGAACTTGCAACTGCAGAAATTTCTAAGCTGCTAGAAAAATGAGTTGTCCAACCCATCCCCAAAGTCCAGTTAGAATCTGCAGTTTACTCAAGGTTTTTTTTTAGTACCCAAGAAAATAGAGTAACTCAGACCCATTCTGGGTCTGCGTCATTTGAATCAGTATGCCAAGCAGACAAAATTCCAGATGATCACACTGTAATCCATTTTGCTTCTGCTGAGGAAGGATGATTGAATGTGCTCTGCAAGATCACTTACTACCATGTGAAGATAAAGAAGAATTCAAGGAGGTTTCTTTGTTTCTGGCTAGGAGTCCATCAGTATCAATTCAGAGCCTGCCACTCAGTATCACCACAGCCCCCAAGGTATTTACCAAGATGATGGCAGCAGTGACTGTGTGTCTTCACCTGCTAGGGATGCATATTTTCCCATACCTTAGTAATTGGTTCCTAACCACTACATCCAGCAATATATTGTTACACCATCTAGACCTTTTGCTCTGGTCGATGCAAGACCTAGGGATCATGGTCAGTCTAACTAAAAGTAATCTCTTGACTTTTCAATAGACAGAATATATTGGATGCCACCTGGACACAAGCTTACAGATCACCTGACTTTACAAATCCAGGGAGTTCTTGCACCTCACTGCCACTCAAGTTATCACCCTCCCGCTAGCAAGACTAATTCTTTGCATGCTGGATTTAATGGCTTCCACAATCCTAATGGTTCCATTGGCCGTATTTTACATGAGAGTGCTTCAGTGGACTCTAGCGATGAAGTGACCCCAAATATATCATCCACTTCATGCCAAAATTCAGCGCTCTCATATTTGCAGGCAACACATACCCTGGTGGATAAGGTCTCATTTGGTGGTAGAAGGGAGTCAGCCCCCGTGGCTGTAGTGATGACAAAAGCTTTCCTTCTAGGTTCTGGGGGCATTTAGATGTGAAGAAAGTCCAGGCTTGGTCACATACAGAGGTCAACCTGCACATTAATGTTTTGGAGATGAAGGTAGTCCTCCTAGAATTCCATCTTTTTCAGGACATCCTCCCCAGGGGTGTGAAATCAGTACAGGCAGACAGGCAGACAATATGTTGCTTGTTTGGTACATCAGAAAACAGATAAGAACACTTTATTGATCCCTTGTGTTGAGAAACCATGAGTTTTTGGTAATTAACAATATCTTCTCAGTACTTTCTGATAGCAGTGCACATCCCAAGGTCATCCAGTTTATTGGCAGACAATTTGAGCAGATCTATGGTGATGCCTCATGAGTGGTCTGTCAGTCCAACAGTGACAAATTTGATTTTCTGTCACTGGGGCAAAGCGTGATGCCAATTTTCACTTCCTACCTATCCAAAAAGTCCATTGGTTACTTTGCCCTGATATCCCCACAGGGACAGTCACTGAGATACTCTAGTTCACAACTGGTGCCCAGGTCACCTGTATGCTTTTTCAGCATTGCCTTTAATAAACAACTTCTTACAAAACCCAAGAATATACAAGGCCCAGGGGATGCTCATTTCCCTTTATGGCCTCGATAAAAGTGGTTTCCCTTCCTTTGGTCTCAACTAGTCCATCCATCATGGATGCTGGCCTGTTATCCAGCTCTACTAATACACCTGGTCAGACTGCCTCTTCTGGACTAGAAATCCATGAAGTTAACCACTTACTTCCTCCAGTTCTAACCTTAGCCAGAGATGCAGGCTTCACTCTTTGGTTATTTAGATCATATCAGCATCCCCAAAATGGACCATTACAAAAATATACCATAGCAAATGAAAGAGAGTTTCCATCTGGGCTATGTCCAGGGGCGTAACTCTCTTTTCTGCCCGATTCCTTCCATTTAATAATTCCTATCAGAACTTTTTCACAATGGTTTCAGTTATTCAGCTGTCAAAATGCAAGTGACAGCTATCTCTAGTTTCCTTATAGGTCAGAATGACAACTCTGTAGCCTCTTTGAGACTCTCTAAGGCATTTCTGAAAGGAACCGTTCTCCTGCAGTCTCCCATCAGAGACCCTCTACCTCCCTGGAATATTATCATCATGTTAGAAGTATTAACTCAGCCATTTGAGTCATCAGCATCAGCTGACTTGAAATTCCTTTATTGAAAAACATTTTTTTTCTGGTGGCAGTTACTTCAGCCAAATGGATTTCAGAGATGCAAGTAATTTCCTGCAAGCCATCCTATTTAGTCTTTTACAAAGTGTTTCCTTAAGGAATAATACATCTTTCCTTCTTAAGGTGGCATCCAAAGCTAATTTAAATCAATCAATAAACCTACCAGTCTTTTTTCCAAGATTTTCAAACAAGGTTGAATACATGCTACATATGCTGGACATTCATTGCCAGTATGAGTTCTGTCTTCATAGGACCAAACGTTTCAGAAAATATGATCAATTGTTTGTGCATTCTAAAAACCTAGATTGGGCAAAGCAGTAGCTAAAGTTACTTTGTCTCGATGGTTATCCAGATAGATTCCCTTCATGTACAATAAAAAGGGCTTGTTTTCATAATCTAAACATAAGGCTCATTCCACCAGAGCAGTAGCCATATCAATAATCTTTGCCAGCAGACTACCTATTAATGATGTTTGTGCAGTAGCTACTCGGTCAACAATGCATACTTTAGTATCTCACTATAAGCTTGATAAACAATCTAAATCATGCTCCTCTTTTGGATCAACCATCCTCAGGAATGGCCTTTCTTGACAACACCTAGGTTTATATGCTTGGAAATCTGTCCCATAGTTGAATCAGATGAATGGATATGAAAGTTATGTGCTTACCTTAAAGATAGATCCAGATTGTCTGAATTTCATCCAGTTTAACCTCCCTTCCACCTGACACCTTCCAAATTCTCACAAATAGGGTTCTTATGACTACATTGAATCTGACATACCCTGTCTGTGAGCTGCCCTAACAGCCTGTTTCCAAAAAACCTGCATTTTTTTCTGTCCTACATTCTGGAGTTAGTGCTAAACAGAATTTACATGATTGGTATACAAGTGTAATGGTTTCCATATGAATATAATATCTAAACATGGGCAAATTTGATCTGCGTACTGAGCTGGAGTTCAGCGAATTATGAGTAGGGGAGGGGTCCGAGGCCTGGAACCGAAAAGCTTCAGAATCAGTGCAGAGGTCAGATCTGGTCTGATCCGACAGCCCATAGTTAAAGCAGGCAAAAATCAGACAACATGGATCTACCATTATGCTAAGTGCATATCTTTCATTTCAGTTGAGGTGAATCTTAAATGGAGTGGGCTCATACAAGTACCCTTCCATGTATCTATTGTATTTCATTTCATGAAAATTGTAAGCAAAAGTGCTAAAGAATAAAAGCCCTTTTTTTTTTTTTTTTTTTTTAATAAATTATGGTGAGAGATTTTCTGAGCTGGCTAATCCATACTTTTTAGGTTTTAAGACTATCCTCATGGCATAAATGCTCACTCGTGTAAGTTTAAATATTTGTATTGGAGTATAACATATTTATTCAGTTTTTCTGGTTTGAATTAGTTTTTTTTTTGTTTTGGTGTATGTTCCTTGTGCTTTACATTTTCAATAATGACTGACTTTAGCTCTATTTTGTCCATGCCAGAGGGAGCACTTTGACCCTAACATGTTGCAATAGTGTCCATTATGTGTTTTATAGTGTTATTGAAGTAATTAACTGCTTTGTCTGGGTTAGGTAGTATAAAATACTTAATTTCTTCCAGGTCATACTGAGAATAACTTTGTTTATATAGGAGCATAGGATACTTGTTGAGTTCCAATTCTTTTTGAGATTAAATTTGTTTACATAGGTTGGGATTACGTTTTATAAGTCTTTCTTATGAGTATGTCATGCTTTAAGACAGATTTTCTCTGCTTCCTTATTATAAATGAAGGAAAGTTATCAATTACTTAGTCTGCAGATTTTTTTACTCTCACTTGTGCCCACATGCCTGCTGACCTCTGTTTCCCTTTAACTAGTAGCTATGCCATCTTGTGGTGCGTGTGTACTGTCCCACATGTGCTAAAAGGGGCTATGGTTACCAGCTTGAGTGGCTTTACATTTATTTTCTCATCACCTACTTCTTATATCATGATAGACTTCTGCTGTACAACCAAGACCCTGTCTACAGAATAATCGCATGAACCCAGTAGGGACCAGTCCTGCCCCCAAATAAGCAGAACTCATCCTCCTTACCTGTTCCATTAAGCACCTAGTTAAACTTGGGTTGCAGGGACGTAGTCAAAGCTTTATCCATCTAAGCCAGCCGTGAAGGTTGCTTATCCAATCTACGATAATTTTCTTGTTGATTATTTTGTCTAGGCGTGTTAAAACAATGATGATTTAGTCTAGGCTGTGAAGCATACTTATATTGTTAGATCACTCCTATTATGATTGGTATTTATTTGTATAGTCAGTAACTGATTGTTTTGGAGTAAAAATATTTGTTAACCATGGTAGTTTGCATTTGAGTGATTATTGGTTTCCTAACTGAACTGTTGTCATGGTAGATATTTTTTTTTTATATCTGGAGGGCATTTATTTTTTAATAAAGTACAGTTTAGTTTAGGAACATTTTTTTATGATGGCAACCTGTCCTGCTTCCTTACCTTTTCCTTTCTTTTGAAAGATTCTGTATTCCATGGGGTTGAATTATTTTCATGTAATATTTATCTACATTTATGTTATGTTTAATATGTGTTGCCTGTACAATTCTAAACATTGTTGAACATGCTCTGCTTGTTATTAATATGTTTGATGTCTTGGTTAATAATTTGTCATCTTTGTGCTGTAGTTGAAATTGTGTTTTTTATAAGAGAAGTATAATATGCTTGCTACTGATGATATGCTTGTAGTATCGATCTGGAATAAGATTAATGTATCCAGGTAGTTTAAGAAGGTTATAGTGCCATAAATTGAAGAACATGTTTATTTCAAGGCAGTTCTGTTATATTTCTAGAACTGGGCCTGTATTCTAATTGTTGGAGTTTTATTTGCTTTTTGTGTATTGTAATTTCCACTTTTGCTTGAGATTAGACCTTTGCAGTTTTCCAAGTGGTCTAAAAATGTGTCACAATCCTGAAAGATATGAAAGTACTCTCAAGTACACCATATTGTTTCAGGGAATAAAGGATTGATGAAGAAGCTTTTATATCAAAAGAAAATAAATACAATATAAACGTCTTTGTTTATAGTGAACTACTTCTGAACCCCCAATAAAAGGACACACACTAAAATAGATTCATTTATGCAGGGTGGAGGGGCGATATGCAAACACTTTACTGCCCATGGGGAAGAGAGGAGAGAATAAAAGAGATGGTCCCTCACTTATTCGTTTTCCATTACAGGTTATATGGCCTATTTTAGATGCAGTGATATTTGGAGGTTTGACATCTCGATGTAATTTTCGTCAGCTATGTGGATTTGAGATCTGAACTGCTTTGAGAACATGCACTGTTCGTTATATTATACTGTAACTCATTTTGAATACAGACTTGATGCAGTCCAGAAGTTCCAAAAGTAAAAAGTATCCCCATGTCTCTGCACTCAGAGATGATTTATTTGAGTTTTGTTCCCTTTTCTTTTTTTGGTTTGCTTGTACTTAAGGGTGTTTTAATTGAATGATTATTTTTCAAACACTGTTCATCAGTCTGATTACAAATAACATAACTTATTTTACAGCATGTAAAACGTGCAATAGTAGTCATATAATCAATATCCACTAATAAAAGTTCAGAATTAAAAGTATAAACATTGTCTGCAAAGCATATTATAATAAAGCAATATATTGATAAAATAGGATTTATAAGTTATCAGTTTTCTTTTCTTCTTTTCCCAGTTTGAAATGCATTCTTTTTTGCTGTTTGTATAATTGCACAGAGTTTAAGCAATGATGAAAACAGTGTCCACGTGGAGAGGCATTATCAGATAAGGACCATGCCTGCTGACTTCTATTTTAAAGCGAAAACTTGACAAATATGAGAAATGTGTGACATTGTCTCTCTCTGTCAGTATAAATACCACCTTGGTTATTCCCTGAAAGTTAACATTGACTCCATGGAATATATCCAGTCGTCAGGCTGTATCAGATGAATCTTTGTCCATTCCTGTACTGAGAAAGGCACTGGCAGGTGACCATTGATTTTTGAGGATGGAGAGGTCATCATCATCATCATGAATGGGAGTCGTGGTGTCAGTAGTAATTCCTCATGAGGCATGCTGATCATTATGTTGGTGGTGGTGGTGGTATTGTTTTTGCCCTTGCCTACAGTCTTTCTCATTTTGCCACGCAAGGACCTCAACAATGACAAGGTGCAAGCAGTCCCTTCTTTATAAATATTTCCTTGTAGCTGCATATTTTAACAATGCATGAGTAAATCAGTTCTCCCTATACTTTTGCATACCATGTGCTCTTTTGGCATCAGTGCATTTTTTCACCGTTAGGCCACTGCTAGCATAGAAAGTATTTTCCTTTTCTATATGCAATGGTCTTTAAGCATATTATAATAATTTGTCGTATGTTTAAATCACTTGTTTGCAGAGAATGTAATTGCTTCCAGCCAGAAAACAGCAATTTAGTGTTTTTAGCATTGCTTTCACTGTGGATCAATTCTTCAGGTGTGGGGGGCTGAAAAATTAATTCAGTGTGACACAATTGGTGGCACATTTATCTGTAATCCGCAAGCTTGTAAATTCTAGTTTAATGTGGGCGTACAAATCATACCTTAAATACTGGGATTTGAGGCTGGTATTGTACTACTGGGTGTGCCATCCTTAAGATGAGAGATTAAGCTGAGGTGCCATCCACAAATCGGTTTCCATTTTAGACTTTGTCTTGTTGCTGTCATTTCAGCAGTTCAGTAGTTTGTTGGGAAAGGATAAACAGATTAGATTTATCTACTAGTCCTGGATTTTATTCTATTACTGGATAACTTAAAAACTGTATGACTGAATAATGTGAAGCAGATAATGTTTCTCTGTCATAGTTTAAAAGTTGCTGTTGTGCCAAGTGGGTGTGTATAGTTAACAAATTATTAAATGGAACAAAATTAAACTGCAATAAAACAAATAAATACATGCACACCAGTCTTAGCATTTAGTATGTGATGTTATTTTCGGATAAAAGAAACAAAGCCTTCTGTGTTTTAATTATGATTTTTTAGGTGTTTAATTAGATTCATGCCTACTGCTCAATTAATTATGTTTTATACAATAAGACTGTCTAGTGCAAATACAAATAAATGGGGGGGGGGGGGAATATCCCAAGTGTCCTTCAGAAATAATGTCTTCATCTGTTCTGTCGACTTTATGCATGACTAATTTGTTTTGAACCATAGATAGCTTCATTACAGTAATATAACAGCCATGGATATATTTACTGTTTGACAGGAAAATAGCAAGCAACGAGGTAAATGCATTGGTCTTACAGACAGAGGAACACTACACAGTTACAGAAATAGATCGTGTAGAATGAGGAGTCATATTTCTCAACTTTCTCTGTTTTGTGAGACATTCATAAGAAGCAAAATAATTGCTATTGTGCATTTTCTTCTTCAACAAGTAATACAGCTGTTGCTATGCAAAATGATTTATACATATTAGCATCGCATTTTTTGGTTTACTTTTTTTTATTCATTTTAATATTAATGACTTATGACCTTGAAAGGGAAATTGTAAGTACAGCCTGATTGTTTTGCTTGCTATTTAAGTTAATTGATTTACAGTGGTGATGAGTGAGAGGTACACGTGCGCGTGTGTGTGTGTGTGTGTGTGTGTGTGTGTGTGTGTGTGTGTGTGTGTGTGTGTGTGTGTGTGTGTGTGTGTGTTTACTCGCACGCACTCATGAAACCCTCACTGTTTGGTGATAATTTCAAATGCATTAACTGAAACAACAGCCCACTTCATCAGTGTAATTGGAGTACTTAGTAACTTCTTTCCTAGGGAGAGAAAATTGAGTACTTGCTTTTTGTCTCTTAATTTTTCTTTTTCCCTACAAAACAGGCCTCCTGAAAATAATATTTCATTTCTGGTAATTGTTTTTAACACCTGTGGTGATAATTATTTTGGAAACTAACCATGAAAGAATGACTGTTAAATTGTTTGCAGATTAAAATTGCCATATTGTGATTTTATCAGCATTTTTCTTGCACTGAAAATGCTTTCATGTGCAGTTTTCATCAGCATGCTATTTATTTTATTACTTTTAGTTTATGTAGTACATTTATATTTTGCTATCTCTTTTAATCAGAGAATCCAGAGCACTCTTCCCAAAGCAAGCATGTTTTTTTGCCTAAATTTAAATATGTCTTAAAAATATACTGGATAAATTCAGGCATAGCAACCATTGGCATGTTAGCCTATCTTAATTGTATTGTACAAAATGTATTGTCAGACTTGCTCCTCTGATGGACTCCAGTTTATAGTTATGTGTATATCAGAAAAACACTTTTGATTGTTGTCATTTCATATTCATCTCTTTAGATCATGTTTTCAACATGTATAAATTGTGATTTCTTACTGCTCTGTACAACCAAATTAATGTGCCTAAAACCATAAAAGTTGTATCAGAAGCAGTGTTCTTGGAAAGGTTCTTAACCAAAGCATAATGTTTTCCTTATGAGAATAGGTCTCCAGTTTGATATATGATTTACACATGCATGCATGCATACAAACATGCACACAAGCACACACACATTGCTAGTCTTAGAACTATTTTTCTCAACTTTCAGTAATGATGGTAAGCACTGTGCTTGCCTTGTGCATATTGCACATGGGTAGGGACAGTAATGCTGAATACGATCATGTGAAATGTATTTGTTGTTGTTTTACTTTTCTTAGGTGTCCATCTGAGAAGACGTATTTTTACTTTTTACTAGAAACCCAAGAAGAAAAATCTTAAGTTCAGAATTGCTTGCCCATTATCTCAAACAATTGCAAACAGAGTGTAGAAGAAATTGACAACTGCAAGCGAGCACACAAATTATTGTAGATATTAAAACTGTCACAAAATTAGTAGTCTAACACATTTACAAAAATAATCTACCTGCATTCCTAATTTATAATGGATTTTCATTTAGTAAATATAGCAAGAAATAGGCAGGACAAGAAAAAAAAAACTAACTTAAGATAGCGATCAGACTATTGTTCATTTTTTTTTTAAATTTCAAATTAGTTTTATTACCGAACACTAACCTAAAAGTAATTTCATTTAGCACAATGTGTAACACACTTGGTGCTGAAATACCAGAAGTCTGTGTTTTCTATTTCCACTCCTATTGAACAAAGTGTGTCACCCTTTGGCTGGGATATTAAACCCAGGTTCCATATGCTTGAGATGACTGTAGTTCAGTCAGACATATAAGATCCCACTGTACTTACCAAAAAGAGTAGGAGATGTTCATTGATGCCCTGTCCAAATACTACTTTGGGTACCCCCGAAAAGAGACCACTAGCCTAGTGGGACTAACCTGGTCAACAAAGAAATAAACAAACAAGAATATTCAGCAAAGCACTTACTTACGTTGAACAGTAGACTGCATATACTGATAAAAGATTTCATAAGCAAGTGCATTACCATCCCATTAGTTCCATATTAATAAATTCCAAAGTTACATTGATCTTATGTGTGAAATATGTTTTCAGAAAACAACCCCTCCCTTTGTATATTAAACATAAAATGAGCTTCCCATAACAAATAAGAAACTTTGTACAGAATATAGGAATCTAAAAGTTAAGCTGCCAAAGGATCTGTCATCATATTAATTTTGTGGTAACTAATTACTCCACCATTGTATAAGAGAAGGTGTTGCATTCCCTCAGGTGGCTACCCATAATATAAGTATTCCAGTTTAAATGTCACACAATAATCTGTAAATGTCCCATATCTCCTACTTCTTTATCAAAATACTAGGGATGTCTTCTTTATCTCCAGCCATCTCCTATGTTTCTAATGCCCTTTATTATTGAGATGAAATTCTTAATATTGGTAGGGTCTTCTTTTCTCCAGGATCTAGTATTGACTTTTACTGCCAACATAAGTGAAATCATTAAACTCGTTGTATGCCTGGGTATAGAACCCCCAGTGTCAAATCCTAACAAAAACAGAACAAAGTTCAGACTAATGAGTTTTGGCCATACATGGTCACACAGTCTCTATAATAAATTCTTTAGAGATTGTGACTCTGAAAAGATGTCATCAGTCTCCCATAGGCACTGTTTTTGTTTTGTAAAATCCCATAACCCCAAACTTACATCTTGAACAAGCAGAGGAGATGGGCAGGTACATGTAAAAATAATGAAAGCATTGGTAGCCAAAAAAAATAACTGTGACTTTTTGGTATATTTCAAAAGCTTCATATAGTTGGGCTAAACTTCTGTTTGTTGCAATTTGTATTTCTATACTCTCCTGTATTTGTCTGTAAACTGTACTCTAATCCCCAAAAATCTTTGCACTTTGGAAGGACAAAACATAAAGGGTAATGCCCACTTGTAACCTTGACCCACTAACTCTTCCACAATAGCCATTGTTCCTTAGGAAATAATTCTGTCTTAGTTTGACACAAAAGCCATAAAATACTCTCCTCTCAGCACCTATCATAATCAGTAAGTCTCCAGGTTAATGCTAATTTAGGCTGACATTATTTTATCACCATCCTTCATTTGCTTCCTATAGAGCAATGCAGGGATATTCCTTAGAGCTGTATTTAAAGCAAGGCTGTCAATCCCCAGCTTTTTACATTGGTGTAAAGAGCAAAAATGATCTAATCCTTTGTTTTGATATGCCAAAAAGTCCGTTGCAAAACATTCCACAGCTCAAATAATGTTGCAATATGCTTTATATGTAATGGAGGTTTATGTAATGGAGGTTTATTACTCAGTAACACCTTCTAAAATGTAGTTATGCCCTTGAGCTGTTATTAGTATGATATACTTGCAAACTGTCTCATACCCGCGGTGGTGGTGCTGCGGTAGCATTGTCGCCACACAGTAAGACGCTGTCCGGTTCGATTCTCAGCTAGACCGTCTTCTGCCTGGAGACATGTGTGAATGGGCAAACCTTCGTTGAAGGTTGTGCGTCAGGGCTGGTAACTCGGCACGTAAAAATCAACTACCAATCATTAGCGGACCAGAGTTCCGCTGTGGCGACCCCTAACCGGGAAAAGCCGAAAGACACAACAACTTGCAAACTGTCCCATATGGGGGGGAGGGGGACTTTGCCACCAATTTACATCAGGCCACATTTACATACAACTCCAAGATCCAGCAAAGCAGGAACCCCACTCACTAGGTAATGAAAAAAAATCCCATTTGTAAGCTTCCATCCTGCCCATATGTCTGGTAAGTTGTTTCCTCAATACCTGTGTCAGCTCTGTCTTTTGACTAAGAGGCATATAAATAAGAGGAAGAATAAACCATTTAATTGCAGTTATACATTAATGGAAATCAAGGTTAATTCCTCTACGGTTATGTAAGTGTTTTTAATATTTAGATTAATAGTCTCAAATGTTAATGCCACCGAATCCTGCAAATTGACTCTGAGTCAAGTAGATAACAGTTGTAAATATATGGCAAACATTACTGGAGAAAGAAAACACACTTGTCTAATGCCTGTTTGTAGAGAGATTTTTCAGGATAACATCAAACCTGCATTCCTTCTTACAGTTGCATTTTTATTCTTCAGGAGCAAAATAATTCTTCCAGAAAAGCCAAACATTCCTTGACATTAAACAAGTAGACCCAATTAACTCAAATGAAGGTGCCTATTCTCCATCTAAACTGACTATATTATTACAGTGGTTGTTTGTCATGGTCAGTAATCATAGCTGTCTTCAACAGAGAATCAAGCATCGTACAACCCACAACAAACACTGTTTGATTCTTTTTAATCAGATGTTTAAACAAAGGTGCCATTTGAGTAGCTAAAAGTGAAGTAAACAGTTTGTAGACATGATTTATGATAGCAATATGTGATGTAAGACCCATATACCAGATTTATCACAGGTTTTATTTATGCAGTTGTGCAGTGGCAATTGCTAAGTTCCATGACTCTGAGATTTACCTGGAAACCGGTATTCTATTTGCCAATGAAGCAAATTCAGCCACAAAATAATTCTGGGCTCAGTGATATATTGAAATGGGTAACCAATTCAGACTTGTTGTCATTCCTCTTACTTATCTTTTCATGAAGTAAATAACTCCCTTCCCTTTAAAAGGCACAGTGACATTTTCCAGCTGCTCTCCACTCAACACTGCCATTTATGTATTCTTCTAGATAATCTGCTACCTTATAAATCAAAAGAATAGGGTCAGCATATTCCCCATACAGTTCCTTACAGAAGAAACAATCTTGTGAAAATGTGGGATATATATATATATATATATATATATATATATATATATATAGGTCCCCTTCGGTAGATTGAACTTTTAAATGTTCGAAGATGATATGGCGATCCATGTACAGAGTGGAATGGGAAGATTTACCATTTCTGCAATGCAGTGCGATCTCAGAGTTGGTATATTTAAATAAGGGGGTGGGGGGTGCAGGGGGGGGCATAGCCCCCCTGCTACAGCAGTTTAATTTTGTTTTTATTGTTTTTTTCTTTTTTTCCTTCAGTGTTCGAACTATTACAAGTTCAAACACATGGTCTCGGACTGGTTCAAACTTGTAATATGTTTGATCTACTGAACTAGATCCATATATACAGATATATATGTATGTATATATATATATATATATATATATATATATATATATAAGTTCATAGGTTCATACTAGGCTGTCTGCCCTAGGGCATTTATAAGCCTAGCCAGAGTGTGTTTGGCTTTCGCCACCCATTTTAAATGAATTTTGCTATGCCCTTTTTCGAGGTTAGTATACTGTGCCTCTGTCTAACAGTGACACAGAAGTGATACCCGGGGTAAACTTACTATCTCCCATCCACTCATCAAGATTCCTCTTGAAGAGAGTCAATGAGGGACTCTGCCTAACCTGGACTGGGATTTTATTCCAGAGTGAAGGGAGCCTCTGGGTTATGAATCTGTCAATCCAGCATGTCCTATTTATTTCAGTGCTGAGGTTCAAGTCTCTCGAGCACGTAGCTCGATGGGATTTGGATTTTCTGAGGTGCAGCATGTCCATTAATTCCAGGTTGGACATGGCTTTATATGTCAGGTACAGATCGCCTGTGAGCAGGCGGTATGCCACTGAGTAGAGCTGGAGTTTCTTTAACCGGGCAGCATATGGCATCTGTTTGAGCCCTTTGATCCTCTTGGTGAGGTACTTTTGGGGTCTTTCCAGTTGCTGCAGGTGTCTGGTAGGGTACATCCCAAAAGGGGCATTGTACTCAATTATGGGCCTGATGAGGGATGAGTAAAGAGGCACGATGACCTCCCCTGATCTAGATGTGAATCCCTTCATGATTAGGTGGGCTATCTTTTTCTAACCACTTTGGCCACATGGTTGTCATATGAGAAATTGCTATCAACTTGGGTCCCGAGGTCCCTAATTACTTCTTCCGTACTTAATGGATTACCACCTATGTGGTAATTTGTGGGCACTTTGTTTTTGCCAAAGGGGATGACTATACACTTTTTGGCATTTAGCTTAAGGCCATGCCTCTGGCACCAGTTGTCTGTTTCTATGAGGCCCTTTTGTAGGATGCTTGTGTCAGCTGGAGAGTTGATTATGGCGCCCAGTTTGCAGTCTTCTGCGAACTTGGTCAGCCACAGTCCTTCCATGTTAGCCTGTACCTCCGAGAAATATATACCGAACAAGAGAGGTCCCAGGACTGAGCCTTGTGGGACACCACTTGTAATATATGTATATATATATATATATATATATATATATATATATATATATATATATATATATACATATATATATATATATATATATATATATTTGTTACCAATCTAGTTATCAGTCCTTCAGCAACCTTCTGCTTCAAATTCAATGCCAAGAATCTTAGATTTGAAGAAGACAAGTCAAAGTGTTTAGACAAAGTCTCATTGCAAATGTTAATTTGCTTTGCATATGAATATTCAAAGTATTCCTAGCCAGTTGAAGTCTCTCATGTGCCCCCCTGTGTTCTTCTAATCACATATTTGTGTCATATGAAATCCTTCATGCATCTGCTTTACTTTATCCTTATATTTCTTTCCTTAGACATCAAAATAGAAGCTATGATACATTTTAAATCATCCAAACCATTTCTGTGTGAGTTTTCTAGGGAAACTACCTTATATGAATTATGCAGTAATGCGAAATATACAGATTTTGTCAGATGCTTTTCATGCTTCACTGTTGCGGTCATTACATTTGGGGTAATCTGCTGGCAGGTTGCCCTCAGTCACCCTGAATTCAAAAGTCTTGGGTCCTGTGTCGGTTGCTGTCTCCTCCTCCATGATGTCAGTTCGTCAGGGGTATAAAACAAGCAGCCAACGCCATTTTCTTTAGCCTTTCTTGCCGCGTGGTGCCCGAAGCAGAAGCATTTAACAAGTGCCGGTCGACCGACTCCTGAAATATTCGAGTTTGAGTTTCAGAACCGAAGTCTTTACTAAAGCTAAGTACCCCGTTGTGGAAAGTTTTTTTCTTGCTCCATACCGATGTCAGAAACAGTTAATAATTGTATTACTTGTGGGAAGCAAATACCTCATAAGGATTTCCATTTATACTGTATTCCTTGCCTAGGCACTGTTCACAACGTGCCTGACTGTCAGTTTTGTGCTAGATTTAACCAACGCAGTATTAAGCATCAGTATATTTTTGCCTCAAAGTATTTTGGAAACAGATTTAACTACCCAGAAATGTCGTCGGATAGCAATCCGACTACCGGAGTGCATAAAAAATTCAAAGAAAAGGACAGAGACAGGCAGTCGAGGTCCAAAACCAACGACGAAGCTTCTCCTAAGCCAGTCACCGATTCGCCGGTACTCAGTGAGGCACTTTCGCAGCCCCTGATACCCATGTGGAGTCGGCATGCCGTGAGATACTCAAAGTATTGGACCCACGGATGTATCTCCCTCAGATGGGTCTGGAGCTGCTGAGCAGGCACCGATTTCTGAGGGTCTATTCAGGTCTCAACATTTTTATATCAAACCGACGACAGCTGCAAAGCCAAAGACAAAAGCAACTTTTAAAACTAAAAAAACGATACATGAGCCACGTGCACAGACCGCTATGCCTAAAAAACAGATGATCAAAATGGCTGAACGACTTATTACCTTGATCAGGGGTTCCCATCCTCCTCCTGATAAGAGGCCTAGGCAAGACACAGATTATGAATCTTCAGATCAGGTTTCTATTTGTTCTGATTCCTCTTCTGATCAGGAATTATCTATTCCTCCTTATGAGGATTCTGATGCAGAGGAGTCTATACCATCTGCATCACCTCCTGAGGATTATTCATTTGGAGAAACCTTGCATACTTTGAGGGAGCATTTTCACTGGAAGAGTCAAGATTTCTCAGAATCAAAAAAGAGGCTCAGAGATTTCCTTCTTCTCCCTCAGCACAGGCCTTTAGCCATACCCCCTGTTTTAGACATTGTGGATGATGTGTTTTTGGAGTCAAGCTTGTCCCCTGACTCCTTACCTTCTGCTCCCAGCAAGCTTGACAGATATTACAGGGTCCCTGACTCACACAAATATTTATTTAGAAACCCTGCTGCTGATCCTGAAACTATTTCACAGGGTCCAAATGGAGTTTAGGCCTCAACAGCAAAAAATCCTACCCCCTTTGACAGAGATTCAATGGCACTGGATAGATTGGAAAAAAAGGTTTATACATCTGCAACTTTGGCAATTAGGGCCTTAAACTGTCATATGCTCAAGTATCAACAACAGGTTATGGGATTGCTGAAACAGAAAATGATGCTGATTTCTCAATGTGCAGAAAATAAAGAAATGCAAGAATTATTGCATGCAGCTGAACAAGTAGCAAAGCATACTTTGCAGTGTGGTTTTGATTCCTTAGAGGCCTCCTGCAGGGCCGCAGTTACTGGATCTGTGATTAGGAGGCATGCCTGGCTAAAAGAGCAAAATTTGCCTGATCATGTTAAGGCTAAATTACTGGATGCAGCTTTACATCATGATACTCTGTTTGGTATTAAGGCAGAAGAGGCTTTAAAGAAAGTGGAAGACAAAGCTAAGTCTATGCAAAGTGCAGCCACCAAGATTCAGTAGACACTGGCCTACAAAACATTGGTCCTTTCCTGTGTCAGACAGAGCTCAAAGGGGCAAATCTAGATGCCCTAAGGGTTCCAGATACCAGGCACAAGATGCTTACAGGTCAAAGCAATGGGGTGCTTCTACCTCCAAATCTGGAGGAGATAAAGCTCAAACCTACAGAAAACAGTCCCAATGACTTCCCTCTGCCTTCACCAAGCACTTACCTTTTGGCAGCACCCTTAGGGGAAAATTAGCACTTTTTGCTCAAAATTGGCAGTTAATAACTCAAGACAAGTGGGTACTAAACATAGTATCACAGGGATACAGATTCCATTCCCATACTCTACCAATGGCAAACGGTTGGCCGGATCTGCCACAAAATCAATGGGCAGAGGCACAGAAACAGGTTACGTCCCTCATGGATATGGGGGCCATTCAGCCAGTACCAGAACAGGAGAAAGGACAAGGTTTTTATTCAAGACTGTTCTTGGTAGCCAGAAAGGACAAGGCCTGGTGGCCAATACTGGATTTATCAATTTTGAACACATACCTGGACATTCCAAAATTCAAAATGCTAACTTTGCAGCAGCTTCTGCCCATGCTGGGCAAGAATGCTTGGCTGGTGACATTAGACCTAAAAGTGGCATACCTGCATGTCCCAGTAAGGCAATCGTGCAGAAGATACCTCAGATTCAAGGCTGGCTTAATGCATTACCAATTCTCTGCACTGTCCTTTGGCTTATCTACTGTGCCCAGGGTCTTTACAAAGTGTCTGGCACCAGTAATTGCTTTTTGCAGACAAAGACGTATACAAATATATCCTTACTTGGATGACAGTCTCATTCAAGCAGAGAACAAGGACATTCTTCTTCAACACCTGGCGTTTGTGAAAAGGCTTCTAACATGCCTAGGGTACACAATAAACAAAAAGAAATCACAAGTGGTACCCTCTCAAAAGATAACATTCCTGGGTGCAAGCTTGAATACAACTGCCCAGATGGCTTACCTCACGCCAGACAAACAAAGGCAACTGACTGCTTACTTCAAACTGATGGCAACAAAGACACAGTTATCTGCAAGACAAACTCTGCACACGTTGGGCTTCATGGCATCCTGCATCCTACTGATTCTATATGCAAGACTGCATATGAGGAAACATCAATGGTACCTAAAAAGTTTATGGAGTCAACATTGTCACAGTCTAGAAACAATGATTCCTCTCATTCCCTGTCTACAACAGGAGTTTCTATGGTGGGCAAAGGCATGTCACCAAAACATGGGACGGGCCTTCACTCTGCCCCCTGCCATCCAAACCTTAACAACAGACACATCAGATTATGCCTGGGGGCCCCACATGGCGGAAGATGCATTCAGGGCATATGGACCCCAAAACAAATGCAACTACATATCAACCAAAAAAGAGATGCTAGCTGTTCAAAATGCCCTGACAGCCTTCAAGGACTTACTTCATCCAGGACAACTACTGATAAAGATGGGCAACACCTAAGTTATGTGGTATATAAACAAGCAGGGGGGCACGCACTCATACCCCCTTTGCAGATTAGCCATGGCACTGTGGGACACAGCTTTGAATTACCAAATAATAAGTACTGGCCAACAAATACAGCTCCAGCTTTACCCCTCTCTCTCCCCCTCAACCTTCCCTCAGAAAATACTATCAACTATAACCCCCCCCCCCTGCTATCACTAGGGAACAGGTCCTTAATGCTCTCTCTAAGGCCAGGAACATTGCATCAGTGGACCCAGACAATATCCTCGGATGCCTTCTAAGTAGCATGAAGCATGACCTATCAGGCCTTCTGGAATTGCTATTTAACTTTAGCCTCCAGACAGGCTTCATGCATCATGAATGGAGAACAGCAGCAGTCATCCCTCTGTACAATGGTGGGTCATTTACAGACCCTGAAATCTACAGACCTGTAAGTCTCACTAGTCTTATATGCAAAGCCATGGAAATAATTATCATGTAAATAATCAATAATAATGTAGTAAACCTCCAGACACTGGACCCAACCCAGTTTGGTTTCATCAAGGGCAGATTATGCCTACTCAGCCTGGTGGACTTCTTTGAGAAGATCACCAAAGCAGTGGATGAGGGCAAAATGGTTCACACTGCCTACTTTGACCTGGCCATGGCATTTGACACAATACCCCACTCAGGCATTGTTGAGAAACTCAAGAGGTTAGGTACAAACCTGTATGTCACCCAGTGGATAGCCAACTGGCTCACAGACAGGACCCAGAAAGTTAAAATTGTGGAGTCCACTTCTACATAGAGGTCAGTCACAAGTGAACTCCCTCAGGGATCAGTCACTGGACCACACTTTTTTGGCATTTACTTCTCTGAAGTCAAGGACAGTGTCATTGGTCTCTGGATGACTAAATTTGCAGATGATTGCAAATTAGGAGCTGTCCCTGGCTCGAGATGATTGTCCCTGCTGTAGTGCCACTCTGACCCCATGTGCAGAATAGGAAAAGGGGCTGAGGATTGATGAATGGATGGATTGAATCCCACTCTGACAAAAGTGTTCTGCAGGAAGGGCTGACACAGGCAAACAGCTGGTGTCAGAGCCATGGACTAAAAGTAAATGCCAATAAATTAATAACAGTATCATGCAGGAAGTCATCCACTCCTGGTAACTATCAGATTTACAACACATCCCTTAGAGTTGACCCATTAGTCTGGGACTTAGGGACTCGTATAGACAGTAATTCAGCCATTAACCATCACATGTCTACAGCAGTGAGGAAATCATTCTATGTTGCGCAACTTATAAACAAAGGTATGGCATCTAGGTCCAAGGAAGTCATTGTGCCACTGTATTCAGCATTCATCCGACTTATCATCGAGTATGATGTCCCCTTTGGTATTTACCTAACCAGATATATCCAACAACTGGAACGTCCACAGTCCTATACAGAGTGCCTCAAGGCCCTATCCCTGTATTCTGTCTCCTACAGGATGTTGAGGGGGACATCTATGCCTGACATATAGGGCATTGTCAGACTCCAGTTTAATGGACCTCCTGCATATGAGCAAAACAAACATCAGAATTACCCATTCTAAAGACTTAAACGTAGCCTGTGATATAAATAGAACCGGCTGGAGAGACAGGTATGTATCCTAGAGACTACCCTGTTTCTTGAACAGTCTCCCCATCCATGTGAAGCAGAGTTTTTCCCTAAAGCAAGTCAAGTGTAACTTGGACAACTAGATGGGGAACAGGAAATTCATCCATGGCTTGGCACCTATGTCTCTAATGGACACAGGTAATCTGTAAGTGGTTCATCTCCCAGGTCCCTGCTTGTAAATGTTTCATCTCTCAAGCCCCTGCACACACTTATCAAGTGTACCAAAACTTGTCAGAGATTTGGTATGCATGGCTAGGCTTAAAAAGGCCCTTGGGGTTGTTGAACCTATGTACAAGGAGCCTATGACTTAAGTACAGAGTATGGTCTCACATAGGGGTTCCCATTTGGAGTGGGAGTGCCTCAGGGTTCAGCTGTGAGTCTATTGTTATTCATACTGGTGATAGAGTACATCAGCAAGTAGGTTGCAGGGGACAGATCAACAAAGTTGCTTTATGCAAATGATGTGGCATCACAGGCAGACTGAGCAAGAACTTCAGCAGAGGATAGGGGAATAATTGTAAAACTGTAGACACATGGGATGAAACTGAGTGCAGATAAGACAGTTGCAAGGGTAGCAAATGGAGGCAGTCAGCAGAAGCTGGGAACTGAGATGGTGGAAAAATAGCAGGACAGGTTAACAGCTTCAGGTATCTGGGAGAGGTGGTTGAGAAGAAGGGAAGTCTGAATGAGGAGGTCAAAGCTAGAATCAGAGGGGCTGCAGCCAATTGACATAGAGTGTAAGATGTAGTGTATGACAGAAGAATGCCAAAGAAGTTGAAAAGTATGGTGTATAAAACTGTGGTGCAACCAGTACTACTGTATGGTACAGACACTTGGGCAGTAAAAGGCTGAGCAGTTGAGGACTGTACAGGTAATGGAGATGGGTGCTAGGATGCACACTTTGGACAGATGAAGAAATGAAGACTTAAGTGTAAAAGACAAAATAGCTCCAATTGCAGAAAAGTTCAAAGAGAACAGATTATCGTGGTTTGGGCACATGTGCCAAAAAGCAGAGTGCAATTTGGTGAAAAGAATTTGGAACAGACGGGAAGAAAGCAAGAGGAAACAATTTTAACCAGCAAAAAGGTGGACAGATTGTGTGTGAGAAGACCCCCGATAGTCAGGCATGAGTGTCAGAGAAGCTAGGACAGAGGCACTGAAGAGAGGGCTTGTAACAGTTGACACGACACCCTGACCCACTCAACTTACTGAGAAATAACCACTCCATTAGGGCGATAAAGCCCAACAAGGAAGGTGGGGTTGTAATCACAAATACAATTGATTATGTGAAATCTATAGTATGTTACAAGACAAGACCAAATACAATATAGTTTCTAAAAATTAAATTAACACAGCTTATGGGAAGATTGACATATTCCTTGAAGACTGTCTAATACAAGGAATAGTTACCTATGAGGCATACCACTTTCTTTCTATAAAAAAAAAAATCCTTATATCATCAGTATTCAAAATCTCAAAAGTCCATACAGACTTATGGTCTCTGCACATGGGTCTAGAATTTATCCACAAGCAATATTTGTGGACCGAACTCTTAAGAACACCTTAAAATTTACCCAACATGTTTTAAAGGACTCTTAGAATTTTTTAAGTAAGTTAAAACATGACCTGTATAGTGATGAAAACATCTTTTTAACAATAGATTTGGCTGACTTTTTTCATGTATCCCCCATTGGGTGGGTTTAGTTTTTTTTTTCCATTCTGTATTATTAGAACTTACCCAACTTGACAACTGTTTTAGCAGACTACTACTTATGGACTTCTAGAAATTGTACTTGCCAACAAGTTTATTTTGAGAGAGAATGCCTTAGGCAGGTGCAGGGAATGGCAATGGGAACATCCTGTGCCCCAATTTATGCTAATCTAGTGATGTACACATGGCAAAAAAGGTACATTTTGTACTCTTTATACTCATATTGTTGGAAACTCTATTTCAGATTACTTTTACTTTTGGTGGGCACAGAAGAGAAATACATGCGTGAATAGAAGTTTTAAACACCAGTACTATATTTTTAAAATTCACTCATTTAACAAGTATACAGTTAATTATTTAGATGTTTCTATTTCAAAATATTTCAAATTTGAAAAAATGTTTTCACTATTTATAAGAAAGACACCATTTCCAACACATACCTACATTTCAAAAGCTGCCACCAATATACCTGCAAAAACAGTGTTTGTAAAGGTCAGTTAGTGAGGGAGGCCAAAATCTGTTCTAAGTTTGATTTACTTTTAGTATGTTACAGGATGATGGACATGTTCCTAGAAAGGGGGTATCCACATAATTTGCTTAGTACCGTATAGTCAAAGATCATTAAAGGGTGGGGAATGAAATATCACCCCTTTCTTGGGTCAGATTATGGGAGTAAGCAGGTTCTGAAGAGATGGCAACAAGCTTCACTAATTCTTTGGTTCTGAAATTTGATGGCTTTGCCCATGAAATAAAGAAATCAATATAGACCCCCAATTTACACTTGTTGATGAAAAAATTCGTTTTACCTGTAAAACAAGTAAAAATCTAAAATACCTGTTTGAGAAACCACCAAGCTCACACATGAACAGTTTCACAACAGGTACATGTAAAAGAGGAGCATGCAACCAATGCCCTTTCATTTTAGAGGAAGATATCTTTTGGTACTATGACCAAAAGTGAAACTAGTATAAAGTAACTGTTCCACAAAAGGAATATTATACATTACCATCTGCTCTAGTTGGAAAAACAAAGATATGTTTCTGGATCTGTGTGCATAATTATAATGTTTTAAATAAAAACCTTAACAGCTCTCTTTAAACACACAGTGTCATGTACAAATTACAAAAGAATCCTTTTTAGAATTCTTAAGGTAGTTAAACAAATAATGAAGGGGGGCACTGGGAAACAGTTTCAGAAAACAGAGAATTAAGTCAGCAATTAAAGTTAAATGCTTCAAACCCTTCTGGTGAGAATGACCACATTTCTTTACTACCTGTTTTAAAGCAGAGAGCTATGAAACTACAGACTCCTAGCAGACATTAGACATTACAAGTACCATTTTGAAAAAAAAAAACATCATTTAAGTAATACTTTGTGCATATGTTAATATATTTTATGTGCATTCATTATTTTATGTAATTTTTTTTTTTGATTTAACTTACTTTAGCCTAAATAGTTACATTTAGGAGTGTGTCCCTTTAAGAATTTCTTATTCAAGATTTTGTTAATGTCAGATGATGCTTTTTTAATTATTTAAGTTGTTTCACAATTCAAATCATGGATTTGATGAAGTCCCTACAGTTTAGAGGGGATCGAAGCACTTAACCTTATATGTTTGAATATTTATATTTATTAAACAACTTTTGCCACTACCAATGAATGCATGTGGGAAGTGGTTTATTGTTTATAGGGTAGAACACTACATGAGCCCCATACCTTGACATAGCCCTCCCCACTAGAACTGGTTCAGTTTTCTTGGCTGATATAATGGAGACGTTTTGTGTTTTTTGTAGAGGATACCGGCTACTGTTTGACTGATTGCCGAATTATAAACTGGAATTGAAACAAATGTGCATCTGGATGCAAGTCATTAATAAGTATGAAAAATAATACTGCTACTGAGTCTTAGGGCATTTGCAGTTATTTGTAGGAAGGCAGAGAGGGTTGTGAGAGACCATATCTAAATTTTTGATGATTTAAAGTTAAGGAAGTAACAAGCTGCCCTTCAGTATGATTCTGGTTAACTGTTTAAGAATGCAAATGGGCATATCCAGTTCTGTTGATTGATCTAAAGCTGTGTTACATTGGGGATAACATTGCTTTGCATTAAACTGGTAATGAATGTTTATGTAAGCATTTATCTAGGTCCACCATCAGACTAATAGCATATCAAGTAATTAGCTCAAAACCTCATAATAGCTAATCCCACTCTGCTCACATTATTAAGCACCAGGAATCATAAATGTGTACTTTCCAGCCATGTATGTAGCTAGCTTGGTTGAAATGGGTATTGTGACACAATGAAGCAATTGTCTCTTGTTTACTGACAGCCACCTACTACTTAAACAAAATGGCACAGTGCATGAGAGATGCACTTATTTAATAATATCACTGAAAAAACTCACATGAAGACACTGGAAATAACAAGCAGGTTGTCGGTACCAAACAACACCACACTAAACCTGTCACACAAAGATCACAGACTAGACATATCAACCAACATATGTTGAGGGCCTGAAAAGTAACCTACCTAAACTATGAAGTACTCGTAAGAGTAACCTAAGAAATAAGTACCTTCATCAACCTCATAAACACACAACATAGGCAGCACCCATCTTGAAACATACATCTAAGAGTCACGGTGCCTCCATTCCAAAACCCATAAAGCAAAGCAACACACTATTCAACATCCTTGTCATAGGTGACTCCATTGTGAGACACATGGCACACCAGGCTGTGCAAGAAGAGTGTCACAGTCAGTTGCCTATCAGGTGCCAGGACTAACCACATCATGCAGGCACCAAAGTCCTTTCACAACAAGCATTTATGAGTATAAGAAAAGAGACATGATGGAGCTCTCTGAGTACATATCTGAGGCAAGTATGAGCCTAACATTGAGGAACATTTTACCCAAACCATGAATGATACCACAGTGTGAAAAAAAAGATTGGCTTAGCTTCTGGGGTCATTCAAAGGAGGTCCAATATATATCAGCATGGGAGGACATGGGAGATAGTCCCAAGGGTTGCCTGTACCTGCCCCCTCAAGACTTTTGTATATTGACTAAATCCTTGTCAGCCCTCACTGTGCCTTTTTAGGTTCCCTATTATGCTGTTGCAGAGGCAGGTAGTCGAATGCATCTTTGTTAAACTGAAATGCACGAAAAGACAAAATAGCGAAGTGGCTTTTCAGCGAATTCTTTCCCTGGGAAAGAATTTGTTTGGCCACTTTCGCTACTTTGCCTTTTCGGCACTGTAGTGCAATCTTGGAGTTGGTATATTTAAGTAGGGGGGTCTGGGGCAATGCCCCCCACATTGTTTTATACTTTTCTTTCCCTCGGAACAGCGATGTTTTTCCCTTGGAAAAAAATTGCTGTTCTGAAATTTCGATGATGTAAGCTTTCGCTTACATGAGTTCGATTATGTGTCGTATGCTCTTCTGAGCATGCAATGCAATATCATTATATAGACCCCCTTTTTAGGCAATACAAGTCATCAAAAGCATCCAGTGTAATAAAACAGAATCCATGTAACATGAAGATATTGTGGAGCAAAGTTAGGAGCCTTAGCAAAAAAAAAAAAATCACTCCTACAAGTGCTCCTTACCCTGGAAAACTTTGATATATTCATTGTGACAGAGACATGATTCAAAACTATTGAACGTAACACATCAGTATAGGGTTTCAGCACCTACCACACATTCAGGCCCACCATACTAGATAACAGACACTGAAGGCACACATAAACGTAACACAAAAAAACACATCTTTAACAAGACAATTTAGCACATCATGGCTAATTATATGATCCCCTTTATGCCTCCCTCAGCCCATAATGCCCATGTAAGCAGTATGGAGTCCCTAATCATTAAGCCTGACATCATTCTGTCTGGGGACCTCAACTATCTTTCCATTAACTGAGAGATGTATGCATCCTTTAACATGTATGCCCAGAGATTTGGGGAATTTATGGATACAAGCTGTCTGGACAACTTTGTCTGCACATTAACCAGAGGTGATAAAATTTTGGAATTGGTCCTCACTAATAAGGGAGAGCTCTGAACACTACCAATTGTATCTCCCTTCCTGGTCAAATTGGTCCACAAATCAATCACATTAACCTTAAGACGGAAGCCAGAAACATCCCCAGTGCATCGGTGTTCAGATATTATGCCAGGCCTAATCTACTGAAACTGAATGATGACCTGGTTAAACTTAACAACCCCTTCCAACTTGATGACCCACTGCTAATGTAGAATCCTTTACTGTCAAATTATATGCAGATGTGATTAGCTAAGCTGATGCAAATGTGAATAGGTGCATAGATGCATCTGTCCTGCTCCAAAGTAAATACAATGCCAATTTCAAAAATAAACCCAAGGGTTAGAACATATATATAAAAAAGCTCTGTAACAAAAGAAAAAAACTTATTGCACATTAAAGTAAATGTAACTCTCAAAATGAAAATGAAGCTTTTGCTAAACTTAACTGGGAACACTGGGTGCTGATTAAGTCAACCAAAGCCAAATATGAGGTACAAATAGCCACACATGCAAAGGACAACCATAAAGCCTTATTTAGCAATGTTAGAAACCTTAGATTCGAAGCCCAGCACTGTACAGAGTTAATAGTATATGATGTCACACACTTAGACCTAGAGGACATAGCCATTCTACTAGCTCTAACACCCCCCCCCTCCTACCTTACCAGATCTCCTACCCGTATCTATATCTAAATGGCTACATCTACCTTTCCATACATCTGACACAACCTGAACTACCACGACACTTTCTTACTGAGAAAGTCAAGGACCTAAATCATAAAAGCTATGTAGACTGTCTCAAAGCCTTGTCCCTCTTCTCATCGTATAGCCAGTCTCTGTATTGCATACAAAGCTTCAACAAACCATATCCTGTCAGACCTGCGCATTCATAAGTACAGTGGCAGCATAAACTTCCTGTCTAGACATTTCAGTTTCTTTTGCAACATAAATGTAGTATATTGGAGGAACAGATATTTATCACAGAGAATATCACATCTTTGGAATCACCTTCCACGCCATATAAAGCAAAGTATTCCAGCACACTATTCAGAGGTAATCTGGACAAATGGAAGGAAAATGGCAAATTTTTATGGAAAGAGGCAACATGTAAATGCACTGCCCATCTCTGGTTATTCATACTTAAAATATATAGGCTAAAAACATCATGAGAATGTATGTCTAGGATTCTAAACATGCTCATGCATCAGTAGCCTTGTAAGTAGCTATGGACCTCTGTGTGGTGATGTATTCTGGGTGGTAGTAATTAAATAATTTGAGGGGTGTCTCTCCTTGGTGTAATGTAAGGGGATAACATAGGATCATTTACATAGATTGAGGGTGTGGTGGTGATCACTAATGGAATTGAGTAGTATGCTAATGTGCATAATTCTATTAAGAGTTAGTTGTTAATATCCAATCTGAGGTATTTTCTTTGTTGGCTGGTTTGTTAATTCTTGTTTGTGGTTAAATTCAATGGGTGAAGTTAAATAGTTTTAAGCTAGTGGTAGTTGGAGTGACATTTTCCATTGGATAATCATTGGTGAGATCACCTGTTATAATGGTTTAATATTGGGTTTTACAGGTTACCCATGATAATTTTTTTATTATGATCCATGTTGACATGCTACTCTGATTAGTCAGCTGGTTAGCATATTAGCAGGAAAAAGGCATAATTTCTCTCACAAGCACTATACCATGTTCAGGTTTGTAGTTGGAGTCCCTTAAGAAATGCTATATCTAATACACTTAAATAGTCAGAACTGAACATCTTAAAGCCTGGAGTGTTATGTTACTTGGCAAACCTCTTCCGCTGCTTTCTGAGACTATTGTATTGTATACTATGTGACATTACAGGCAGCATTGCCGTTCCATTTAGGGAAAGCTTCAAAGCTTAATTTCTTCATAAATTATAATGTGCATGTTTACCTCAACTTCAAGTGAAGCCTTCACTAGCTGAAACTAAAAACATTCCCAAAAGCTCAGAATTCAAAATAATAATAATAATAATAATAATAATAATGATGCTGTAGAAGACAAAACTACAGTGTGTGTGTACTTTAAATAGCAAAAGGACAATAAATTTTTACAGCAGATTTTCTTTAAAGATATTAGTTCCAAGAAAATATATTTTATCTATTTTGTAAAACCAAGTACTATGAAGAGAAAAAAATGTGCAGTGACATCTGCTGTTAACTTTATTTTATACAGTTATGCTAATTCCTGCATTCTACTATACTTGCTACTATTAAACTGTTTCAGACTATGATAGATAAAATGGCTAAAAGCTGTCTGATTTTATAATAAATGCTGTAGCATCTCTTGCTAAAACCACCTTTTCATGATGAAAGAAAAGCTGTTAATGCCAAAGTATGATTAGCTAAAGTGAATAAAAGTAGTATCATTTTATGTCTGTTAGGTTTTATATAAAATGTCTAGCCCTCCTTAAGGAAATTATAATACAAACTCAAAGGTTTACAGAGTTATACATTTGCAGTTTAAGATAAATATAGTGAAACAAGTACTTCCCTTTCACAAAAGGATGTTTAAAAGAGTGTTTTAAAAGGTGCTTTAAATGAAGGATAAAGTAAATGCTAAAGGTCATGTAATGTACAGTCTGTAAAATAAAATATTATCTGTGTTCTTTCTTAAATGTCAGTGTTATTTCTAATCGTTTTATTTCTCTGACTCCATCTAGCGTACATGTGGATGCTGCTATATTAGACAAACTCTAAAAAATGGACGATCTGTATAAATGAAACAACTCTTGTGGCACATTTAATTTTTAATTTGCCAAATAAATGCATACATGTAGTACTTTCCATTTATGTTTTATTAAACCTAATCTATTAGTGGGGAAGATATGATACAACGTGTGCAATATGATGCTAAGAGAATGCAAAGCCAGTATCTAAAATAATCAAATAAATAAACTTTTTGATTTGAACATGAGAATAGAATTTAAATGTTTCTTACTAATTTGAACTTAATTAGTAGAGTAATATTCACAGTGATACATTTACTACATTTTGAGCAATCTTAACCTAATCTTGAGTTAGTTTTTTTTTTTTTTTTGGTTTACCCTGTCATATTTCATTTCCACCCACTACTAACATCAGATTCCTCTTAAGAAAATGGACTGAACATCCTACAAGGTCCGTGCTGCACAAATACAAACAAAATAGCACAAAAATGCAGCAGAACTACCACAGCTAATGGCATCAACTTTAATAAAAGACAAACGCTTTCTCGTTACCAAGTAAGTAAACATCAGATTCCTGCAGGCATCAGTTCTCCATTTTCCTCCAGGCCACTGCATATTGGCACATACCTTGATGTGACCCTTTGCTAAGTATATCCTCTGAAGAAGGAACACCTCATAGTGACTAAACCATGCACTGCCCACTGGCCATGGAGAATAGTGGGTATGCAGGCTTTATCATCTTGTGACCCATTTTGTTTTTCTTTGTTATATTGTAAGGCCACTTATTTGCCAAGCAAAATAGTTCTCAAAGGGAACTGATCCCTACATCTTAATGACACACTCCCCAGTAGCTCTGCCTGCTTAAAAAGTGTTTGCTTCTGGCCTATGAATTGAATAATGTTAGACAAGCCCTCAGCAGCCCCTGACCAGCCCTTCACTGAAAGAGACAAGCACAGCCTGCCTCGTCACACCTCACATGTCCTGGGTTTGTATCCACACAGTCTGAATATTTAGTTTCAAGCAGCCGTATGTGTCACGGAGCTGAATGTATAGTTTATAATCAGGCATATGTTTTTTTTCTCTTCACTGATGGAAGACAAGCTCATTTTGTGATACAATTAATCAGTTTATTTCATTTCCAGTAATGTTGGGTTTTCTTATGGAAGATCTTGGGTATTAAACACACAAAAATATTTTTACCTCCCTCCCTGAAGGCAAACATTAGCTGCCACTAGTTCCGCTCCTCGTTCACCAGACCTACTTTAACTTCCTGCAAGCTACATCTGACCCTTACACATTTCTGGGAGCATGGGTTATGGCTGAGGGACCTAATCAATGCACTCACCCCTCCTAATCAATGCATCCACCCATGAAGGCCATATGAATGATGGCCTGTCCTAGTTAATCCTGTCTTCAATGATGGGGAATTAATTGGCTGACTATTTGTGAAGCAAACTGTTAATTGGCAGACAGTGGGAGAGAGGACTGCAGAAAACTGAAAAAAACCTGAAAAATCAACTAAAATTACATAAATTATCATTAATGTTAATGCTATTTTACTGTATGTCTTAAGAATCCTGTATTTTTGTTATGTTTCTCGCACTGTCAAAACTGAACTGTTTCCACTGCAGCCATAGTACTTAGTTATACTGAGTCTGCTAGTTTTACATGACTATAGTATCTAGAATGTGTGGTTTCACTGCACATGAGCATTAAAACCAGCATTTTCACATTAAGAAGGTTTCCTGACTGCAGTATTGTGACGTAAGTATGCTGTAGCAAACACATCCGAGTTGTGAGCTGCTGGCTGAAAGCTTATTGTGTGTTTTCCTAATTGTTCTGTAGGCCTTGATGTTATAAAACATGTTTTTTTCTGATTCTATAAAAGGCCATTGTTTGCAATAAGCTGCTGTCTGTGCAGGGGAGATTAACAGTGTTCTTTATAGATACAAACACTTTCAATTTAAAGTTTCCCTTAAAATAACTTCCCCAGAAGCAGCGTTCCCCAGTCCCTTTGCTGGTCTAGGAGCATCTGAGTACCACACATACTGAATTACCTTGTTGGACAGCTGCAGTACACACTGAGTATAACATCCATTCTTTTTCCATGTGCTATCATCCCCGTCCAGTAAAATCTACCCACTTTTCTTCTTGGTTAAACCCATAGTAAAAAATCTGAAACCATGGGTAGGCACTTTCCTGTTATCTCTGTGGCCAGCCCGGTGGACATGGGAATCTTGAGACAATGTAGCAATAATCTCATGCATATTTGACAACTTCTTAATACTGAAACAAAACAGCATGTGAGAGACGTAGTTATACTATGATGCCTCCAAACTCTAAACCACACCCAGTTCGGGTTTGTGAAAGGGAGATCATGCCTACTGAACCTGATCGACTTCTTTGAGGTAGTCACCAAAGCTGTAGACAAGGGTAAGGTGGTTCACACAGCCTGTCTTGACCTCGCCATGGCTTTCAACACTATCCCCCATTCTGGAATTATAGCTAAACTCACTAAACTAAGTATATATCCCTATGTCACAAGATGGGTTGCCAACTGGCTCACTGACAGAACCCACACTGTAAAAGTTGCAGACTCCAAATCTGACTTCAAACCAGTGACAAGTGGGGTACCACTGGGTTCAGTCCTGGGACCTCTTCTGTTTGGTATCTACTTCTCTGAAGTACAGGCTAACACAGAAGGCCTTTGGCTAATGAAGTTCGCAGATGACAGCAAACTAGGAGCCATAGTCGTGTCCCCAAATGATGTGGACATCTTACAGAAGGGCCTCACTGAGATAGACGTCTGGTGTCAGAGTCATGACCTCAAGCTCAATGCCAAAAAGTGCATTGTCATCCCCTTTAGTAAAAACTCTGTACCCATAAACTACCACATGGGTGACAGTCTACTTAACGCTGAATGTGTGATAAGAGACCTTGGGACCCAGGTGGACAGTAGTCTCTCCTTTGATAATCACATTGCCACAGTAGTCAGGAAATCCTTCTACGTGGCACACCTCATCACAATAAGGTTCTCATCCAGGAAAAAAGAGGTTATTGTTCATCTTTACTTGACACTCATTAGACCCATTATAGACTACAATGCCCGTTTTGGAATGTACCTCACAAGACATCTGCAGCAGCTGGAAAGGCCACAGAAATACCTCACAAAGAGGATTACTGGCCTCAAACAGATGCCCTACACTGACCATCTCAAAAAACTCCAGCTTTACTCCATAGAATATCGCCTTCTCCAAGGTGATCTCTGCCTAACATATAAAGCTATGTCAAACCCAGAGCTGTTAAACATGCTACACCTAAAGAAATCCCAATCCCTTCGAGCTACACACTCTGTGGACCTAAACCTTGTCACCACAATAAACAGGACATGCTGGAGGGATAGATTCCTGTCCCAGAGACTTCCCATACTCTGGAACAAGCTACCCATCTGTGTAAAGCAAAATTCCTCATTAGCACTCTTCAAGGAAAATTTTAATGAGTGGATGGAAATAGGAAATACATCCCAGGGATTACTTCTGTGGTTGTGCTTGACAGGAGCATAGGAAAATAACTTTCTTGGGTGGCGTAAACCAGGGAACCTTGTTGGCTAGGCTTACTTAGGCCCTTGGGCCAATAGCCTAGTACCTACCTATGAACCTATGAAAATTGTAACATGACTCTCTCATACTGAAAAGTGAAATGACAAATAGGTTGTCAGCACATGCACATCATTTCCCTCACTAAGTAAGCATTGACACATAAAGCCACATATGTGGAGATATTCACAAATAACTTTCCAAAACCTCAGAGGCCTCCTGTACACTGCCCTCAGAAACCACCTGCAAACAAAACCTAGCCAACACCAACTACTACACATAACAATACACATTACAGTGTCTCTGCAAGCAAACCCCTAAAGCAAAACACTACACATTCAAACATTATGGTCATAGGAGAATCCATTGAGCGATACATGGATGGCCCCTCACTAGGCTGGATAAGGATAGGGTTACAGACCGTGGCCTGTCAGGGCCCAGGATTTACCAGATCAGGCAGGCAACTCAGGTCACTCAGCCACAAGTACCAGTATGGCTCAGTCGTAGTCCATGTGAGTTTGAATGACTTGAGACATACCTCACTGGACTATATGAACAGCGAAATGATGGACCTCCCTGAATATATGTTGCAGGCAGATATGAGCCGTACATTGAGCAGCATTCTACCCTCATCAAGAATGATATCACAGTGCAAACAGAAATTGATTGCATTCAACAATTGGCTTTGTTACTGGTGTCATTCTAAGGGGATCTGTTATTTGTCAGCCTGGGATGATATTATCCATAGACCATGCTACTTTGCCACAAATGCTCTGCACTTGCTGCTAGGCTTTCAAAAACTGGCAAGGCATTAGCCCCCCCATAGTGCCTTTTTTGACAGTGCCAAACCAACAAACCTACCATTTTGAACACATTTTCATAGTGGCAAGCTGAAGGTACTACTGCAAGGAGTTTTAAAAAGGAACTGCAGTCCCTGAAAACTCTCCTTGCCCTGTAGAATGCTGATGTTTATGCAGTTACAGAGATGTGGTTCAAGGCTGCGGAAGTCACCCTGGCAGTGCAAGGCTATAATGCCTGTCATACACTCAGACCACCCTCTGAAAAGAGAAAAAATGAATGGAGGAGATATTTCCATTTACATAAAAAAACAATCTCACTGCAAGATTGGTCAAGCAGGATGACTTGATTGAGCTACTCCATGTCCAGCTGACCATAGACAAAATCCCACCACCATATCATTGCTAGTTACAGGTCCCTAACCAAGAACCATGAAAATCACTCCACATACATGAAGCCACTAGAATCACTTATTGTTCAGTCTTTCAGCCCAACACATTACGCATGGGCAATTTTAACTACCCCTCCATAAACTGGGAAGCTTACATGACCACTAACATGCAGGCTCAGGGATTCCTGCACTTTGTTACTGCAAATGTTCTGGAACAGTTGGTCTGCACTCCCACTAGCAGCTCAGCTATCCTTCACATAGTACTCGCAAACTTAGGAGAGTGTTGCACACCCCCTCTCCCCTTCATAATGTCCTCACTGGTAAGACTGAATCATAAATTGGTGTCCTTTGAAAGAAATATAATGCTAGAACTCCAAATAAAAACTAAAACCCTAAAGAATTTTTCCAAGGCTAATTACTTTCTATTAAGTGATACCATAGGTAACTTTAAAGCTCTCCTAACCCAGAAAACAAGAAAGCATATGCAGTATGCAGTTTGCTGTAGCATAGACTAGATCCAGGCCTGCTGAATCTAGCTTTGTTTGTATAACTTGAGCACTAATCCAGGCATACTTTAAAGTATTTAGTTGTATTTATTACTGCTGGTAGTAACTTGATTAAAGTGTAGCTATCATTTGTAAGTCTTTAGGATTAAGCACTTGGGCTTCAGACCAGTTGTTTTACATTAGGAAGGTTTGTGGCCTGCACTGTGGTGGCAGGACAGGTAGCTTACATCCTTCTAAGTTGGGAATTGCTGATTGAGAGCTCAGTGTCTGTTATTCTAAAAGTGTATTAGTTCTGGTTTAAGCACTTGGGCTTCAGGCCAGTTATTTTACGTTAAGAAGGATTGCGGTCTGCACTCTTGTGGGAGGAGATGCTGGACTCTGCCCTTCTGAGCAGGGAATTTCTGGTTAAAGGCTTATAGTGCCTGCATATTCTAACTGATTCTTATTGAAATTGGTACACCTTGTTTGCTGTTGCATAGACTAGATCCAGGCCTGCTGAATCTAGCTTTATTTGTATGCTTGTTGTTTGTTTATTTCCCTGAAACGCTAATTCCACCTAAAACGCGGCCTTTTAGCACTTCTGTGGATCCCTAGTGATATCTGCATTACTTACTGTACTTATTTCCTTGTTTCACTTGAAAGAAAGTTACTGTTTGGTGTTTTTACATTTAAGTTACCTGTAACATATTGCATTTAAGTTACCTGGCACTTGCTCACTAAAGCAATTATATAAGTCAGCTCTAAAAAATTAAAAGCACTACACCCTCACAAACTCCCCTTGAGTACCTTGTTCCCCACTGGCCCTTTTTTTCAATTATAAAGGAATTCCCAATACTATTCTAACATGTCCAAAGGTCAGTTGTCAATCTCCTCTCCGGTCCAGCTGGTGAATCTGGGAATCTTGAGGCAATGTTACAACTGCCTCATGTACACAGACAACCCTCTCCTCCTCCCAACAAATTCCAACACATGTGAGAGATGCAACCATATAGACAAACTGGAGGCTAAGCTCTCTCAACTCAGTACTGACGTAACCAGTCAGGAGGAGAAGGAAACCACACTCACTACAATTCCAGTCTCACATAGATCTACCACGACAACAAACCAAACACATAAACACACAAAAACATACTCGGAGGCTCTAAATAAAGATCTGCCTAAACAGCAGAGACCTCCAAAGCAGACACCCAAGCAACCGCTACCCCAAAACAAAACACGTGCAACACATAGCTCACAAAGCCAGTGTGCCAAACAGTCACAGCCCTTAAGGCTAAACAACACACCTGATACACTTGTAATAGGTGACTCTATCATCAGGCACACTGACGTCCCGCTCACCAGGCTGAACAAGGAGAAGGTCACGGTGAGCTGCCTGTTGGGCTAGGATCCGCAACATAACACAAGCACTCAGGTCACTCCAAGGCAAGTACAAATATGACTCAGTCATTGTCCATGCTGGTGTGAATGACTTGAGACGTACCTCCCTGGACTACATGAAAAGAGACATAGAGGAGCTCTCTGAGCATGTAGCCCAGGCCGGTATGACCCTGACCTTGAGTAGCATCTTACCCTCACCAAGAATGATGCCACAATATGAAGACAAGATGATCAATTTCAACAATTGGCTTAAATGTTGGTGTCATTCAAAGGGGATCCAATGCCTGTCAGCCTGGGATGACATGCTCGACAAGCCACAATGCTTCGCTAGGGACGGCTTGCACCTGTTACCCCTGGGCTTTCGGATATTGGCAAAGGCTCTTGCTAACCCCATAGTGCCTTTTTTAGGCAAGGCTCAAAAGACAAACCCACCTCCATAGGTATCACAAGGGATAAGAAACTAAGAGTAATGCTACTCAACGCCAGAAGTCTAAACTTCAAGATGCACGCATTCAAAACTCTCCTTAGCATGGAGAACATCGATATCTGTGCAGTAACAGAAACCTGGTTCAAGGCTCCCGAGAGCACCCCAGTACTACCAGGTTATACCTCATACCATGCTTTTTGGCCCCAAAACATGGACCGAACCACAAAAGGAGGGGGAGTATCAATATTCGTCAAAGATATCCACACCTCCAGGTTGGTGGCACAGCACGAAGCATCAGAGACTATCCATGTGCAACTAACTGTGAGTAAAACTGCCTTCCAGTTTATAGCCTGCTACAGACCACCCTCCCAAACGCAGGAACCCCACTCGGCCTTCCTGAGAATACTGGAAAATATGAAGGTCTCTCCAAACACCATTATATTGGGCGACTTCAACTACCCAAACATAGACTGGGAGCATTACTGTAGCTCCAACACCCTAGCCCAAAGGTTCCTAGAATTTATAAACTCAAATGCTATGGAACAACTTGTTACCACTCCCACAAGAGGGGAAAACATACTGGACCTGATCATCACCAACATGGGGACACTATGCTCCAGACCAGAAGTGTATCCCTTACTGGTAAGATCAGACCATAAACTAATCTCACTGGATATTCACATACCGACCCCACCCCCTGCCCAGAAAACCACAGTGAAAAACTTCTCTAAAGCAAATTTCACACGCCTCAAAACCGAGGCGAAATCCTTCAAAGCCCCCGGGCCTGTGGAAAATACGGCCCAGACCGCAGAATCCTTTATAAATGCATTCTATGAACACCTTCAGGAATGCATGGATCATGCCATCCCAAATAAAACCAAGACCCAATCCTCCAAAGGCAGACATCCTGTCTGGTGGACCCCAGCCATAAACAAACTATACAATAGAAGGAGGAAGCTGCTACATGATAGAGCAAAATCCCAAAAAGGGAAGGCATCTCTGATCAGTATTAGCAAAAAACTACGGGCACTCATAAAATCGTCTAAGGCCAGCTTCGAGAGAAAAATTGCACAGGACACTAAGGATAATCACAAGGCTTTCTTTAGTTATGTTAGGAACCTGGGTGGGAATTCCCAGATATCCTCAGAATTAGTCCAAAATGACAAAAAATACACCGAGCCCACAGACATTGCCAACATCCTAGCTGACAAGTTCAGTACAAACTTCTCCCCCCACTCCCCACCAAAAGGGCAAATATCTATCCCAACAGAGTGCTGCCCCCCTGACATCTCAGATGCTCAGGTAAGAGCCGCCCTCTCCAAAGCAAAAAACACAGCATCAGTGGGACCAGATGGTGTCCCGGGCTGCATCCTACATGAACTCCAAGAAGAGCTAAACCCAAACATAAAACTACTGTTCAATCTTAGCCTTACTACAGGATATGTACCCAAAGAATGGTGTACAGCAACAGTGGTCCCTCTCCACAAAGGTGGTGCCTCAGTGGATCCTGGAAACTATCGCCCCATAAGCCTGACTATCTTGGTCTGCAAAGCTATGGAAAGGATCATCATGGACCTCATAAATAAAGATATTGGGGACCTACAGACACTGGATCCTACCCAGTTTGGCTTTGTTAAGGGCAGATCCTGCCTCTTAAACCAGGTCGATTTCTTTGAAACAGTCACCAAGGCCATTGACGAGGGGAAGGTGGTCCACACAGCCTACCTGGACCTCGCAAAAGCCTTCGATACAACACCCCACTCGGGCATTATAGATAAGCTCACCAGCTTAAATATAAACCCCTATGTCACTAGATGGGTTGCAAACTGGCTCACGGACAGAACCCACATGGTTAGAATTGCCGGAGCCATGTCAGACTCCAAACCAGTTACAAGTGGCATCCCACAAGGCTCAGTCCTGGGACCTCTCTTGTACGGTATATATTTCTCGGCGGTACAGGCCAACACGGAAGGACTGTGGCTGACCAAGTTCGCAGATGACTGCAAACTGGGCGCCATAATTAACTCTCCAGCCGACTCAAGCATCCTCCAAAAGGGCCTCATAGAAACAGACAACTGGTGCCAGAGCCATGGCCTCAAGCTAAACGCCAAAAAGTGTATAGTCATCCCCTTTGGCAAAAACAAAGTGCCTACAAATTACCACATAGGTGGTAATCCATTAAGTACAGAAGAAGTCATTAGGGACCTGGGGACCCAAGTTGATAGCAATCTCTCATTTGACAACCACGTGGCCAAAGTGGTTAGAAAAACATTTTATATAGCCCACCTAATCATGAAGGGATTCACATCTAGATCAGGGGAGGTCATCGTGCCTCTTTACTCATCCCTCATCAGGCCCATAATTGAGTACAATGCCCCTTTTGGGATGTACCTTACCAGACACCTGCAGCAACTGGAAAGACCCCAAAAGTACCTCACCAAGAGGATCAAAGGGCTCAAACAGATGCCATATGCTGCCCGGTTAAAGAAACTCCAGCTCTACTCAGTGGCATACCGCCTGCTCAGAGGCAATCTGTGCTGACGTATAAAGCCATGTCCAACCCGGAATTAATGGACATGCTGCACCTCAGAAAATCCAAATCCCATCGAGCTACGTGCTCGAGAGACTTGAACCTCAGCACTGAAATAAATAGGACATGCTGGAGGGACAGATTCATAACCCAGAGGCTCCCTTCACTCTGGAATAAAATCCCAGTCCAGGTTAGGCAGAGTCCCACATTGACTCTCTTCAAGAGGAATCTTGATGAGTGGATGGGAGATCGTAGGTTTACCCCGGCTATCACGTCTGTGTCACTGTTAGACAGAGGCACAGTATACTTACCTCAAAAAAAGGCATAGCAAAATTAATTTAAAATGGGTGGCGAAAGCCAAACACACTCTGGCTAGGCTTATAAATGCCCTAGGGCAGATAGCCTAGTATGAACCTATGAACCTAAGAAGTATACATGAATGCCCTGTACAACCAGTTAAATGATTGCATAGAAAGTGCAGTACCTGATCGAACTAAACCCAGGTCTTGCCAGAAAAACAAGTCACCCTGGTGGATCCCTAGCATAAATAAGATTATACAACAGAAGGGAGAAATTCCTGTCTAGAAACAAATGGGAGGGTGCACAACAGAGAAAAAAAATCCTCATTTAGTCTCAATAGAAAAATTGTGAAACTGGTTAAGGCCTCAAAAGCTAAATATGAGACTCCCGTATATATATTTATATATAGCCTCCCAAGCAAAGGATAACCTCAAAACATTTTTAGTTATGTCCAAAATCTTAAGGGGAAATACTCAACAGTGTGCTGAGTTGGCTGTAGATGGCATTACCTATACTCAGCCAGAAAACATAGCAAATCTGCTTACCATAAATTCAGCTCAAATTTTTAAACTTCACCCTCTCTTCACCTCCAATGACTCCCCATGAAATACCCCTTTCTATTGCTTGGCCTGTTGTCACAAAATAACAGGTTGTCTGTCACTGAACTCTGTAAAGCTAGAAACACTATCAGTGGGCCCTAATGGAATCCCTGGGTGCCTATTAAATAACTGGAAACATGGTCTAGTTGGCCCACTCAGATCTTTATTTAGCCACAATCTCCAAACAGGCATTCTCCCAGTAGAGTGGAGGACAGCAGCAGTCATCTATCTACACAAGGAGGGACCATAAATGGAGACAGGAAACTACCAACACATACGTCTGAGTAGCCTCATATGCAAGGCTATGGAAAGATAATCATGGAACTGATTAGCAATGACATAGGAAATCTCCAGACACCAGACCAAACCAAGTTCAGCTTCATAAAGGGCAGGTCCAATATGCTGGTGGACTTCTTTGAGAAGGTCACCAAGGCCATGGATGAGGGTAAGACAGTGCATACTGCCTAACTTGACCTGGCCGTGGCAGTTGACACAGTATCCCACTTGGCTATTATAGATAAACTCACAAAATTGGGAATAATCCCCTATATCACCAGATGGATAGCCAAATGTCTTATGTATAGGACATGTGTTATTAGAGTGGGGGAATGCACATCCAGCAACAGACCAGTCACCAGTGGAGTACCGTGCAGCTCAGTGCAGGTCCCCTTTATGTTTGGGATGTACTTCACAGATGTCAAGACAAATGTAGATGGCCTTTGGCTGACTAAGTTTGCTAATAACTGCAAGTTGGAGGAAATCATTGACTCCCCTAATGATGTTGATGTCCTACTGAAAGGACTGATGCAGACTAATGAGTGGTGTCAGAGCCATGGCCTCAAACTAAATGTGAAGAAATATATAATAATAATAATCAAATACCCCTGCAAATTACAACATTGATAGCAACCCCTAAGAGTGGACCCAGTTGTGAGAGATCTAGGTACTCAGATAGTAATCTGAATTTTGATCACCATGTGTTCATAGGAGTGAGGACGTCCTTCAATGTGCCTCAACTTATAAGTAAGGACATGGCATCCAGATCTAAGGATGACATAGTACCACTGTACTCAGCCCTAATCAGACCAGTAATCAAGTATAGTGCACCGTTTGGCATGTACCTCGCCAGGCAACTCTAACAGCTGGAGCATCCTCAGAGGTTTCTCACCAAAAAAAAATAAAAATAAAACGGTATAAACAACTTGTTATATGGCGACCAATTAAAAGCCCTAGCTCTAGTTTCCTACTGATTACTGAAACTAGGGAGTGGTTTATGCCTGAGCTGCAAGGCAGTCTCTGACCCAACCCTGATGTAAATGTTGCACATTCGCATAACTAACTGCATGGGGTTTACCTACTCCAAGGGTACAAACCTTATCTCTGGAATGAACAGATCATGCTGGAGAGACATATATGTGCCCCAGAGATGACCCCTCCTCTGGATATGTTTCCTATTCATGTGAACCAGAGCCCTTCTTTGACCATCTTCAAGCACGATCTGGACCAGTGGATGAGAAATCACAGATTCACTCCTGGCGTTGAATCCATGTCCCTTATGGGCAGAAGCAGTCTGTAAAAATTGTCAAAACTTCAGTTGCTGACCCTTGTGATCTTTCCCATCATGATAGAAAATTGGGTAAAACTGGCCGAGCATGTAAAGACTCTTGAGCTTTTTACCTAGTAATCTCCTGTGAACCTATGAATATGCACAGTGACTGGATGAACCGATCATCATGACCATTTTTTCAACCATTTTCCACAAGAAGAGGTTCAGTGACTATATACTGCATTGAAGCTAAAAGCAGATGCTCAGAGTACAAACTGACATTTTTGGCAGTTGAGCTTTCATGAGAAAAGCTAACATTTGTAACTCATTGTCAAAGCTGTGTATCTAGCTTACTGCATATTGAAAAAGTAGTCCTCACTGTGTATAATGTAAAACTTTATACTATTAAATGTTTTCCAGTGTATGTGTAAAATGTATACCCTGTAAAATTGCATCAATATGTTTGCTTTAATTGTACATGCCAGTTGAGTTTCTTGTATGTATGTTACTAGTGTGTATGTTAATAATTTAGTGCAACCCAATTGTTTTTCTTGCCTTGTCTCTTACTGTTTTAACTATGGCCTGGGTCATTGGTCAAAGGGGTCAGCCAGTCCACCTCCCCAGTTATCAGACTATTAAATAAAGAAAACATAGTCACAATAGTTCTGGTTATATAACTGAAGTGGAGATATACCCTTCTGAGACTTTTTGAATGTGCATGACATTTACAAATTTTTGCAAGGTAAAAGTGAAGAAAAAGAGAGGAACAGTAAGAAAAATGTGATCCACTGGAGTGCCAGATAGAAAAGGTACATCAGATAAAATAGGAAGACAGAGTCAAGTTGAAATGGTGAGTGGTAAAATTGTAAGACAACTAATTGTGCTCTTCTAATACCAGTACTGATGTACATTTCCCAACATTAACATTCACTTAATATTAAATTATGTGCAGTCAGAAAATATAGTTGTGTAAGTAAACTTACCAGAATATTACATATCCAAATGATCACTGCTGTAGTAAGGTTAGCTATATGGGTTATATCCTATGTAGGATTTATCAGCTAGCTAGCTTCTAAAGCTTAAGGACACCTTTCTCGCACCTAGATTTTTGACTGCTTAAGCAGAGCTGCAGAAAATCAGCATATTGCGCACTAAGCCATTTAGAGCCTTCATGCCAACTGAAAGAGGGAAACTAGAATGACAATGCCAGGGTAAAAAAAAAAAAAAAAAAAAATATATATATATATATATATATATATATATATATATAAATAAGTAAATGAGGGAATGCGTGAGTGGTGGGAGGGAGGTAGTGACTACTGCAGCAGTAATCATTCAAACAGCCATTGTTATGGCAAATTTTTCTTACACACCTGTATATGTTTGTCATCTGATCATTGCTGCAGTATCATTAGCTATATAGGTAGATTACCATACCTTATAAGGACTGGGAGAAGGAAGGATGAGTATTTAAATACCCTGGAGCATGCTGTTAGCTAAGCATGCCCTAGAACTGGTGAAGGACTCTAGTTTATAATACTTTGAAACATATATACAGAGGACTAAGTTGCTACCTCTAGAATACTTCAAGTCCACCAATTTCCAAAAAGCAACTGATGAAGCCAACACTCTAGTAGAATGTGTCTTGACCCTGTCTTAAACTGACCTGTTGTGGTAGGAGCAGCAAAATGAGTTAGCATGGGCTAACCATTTGGAAATGGTCTTCTTTTTTCTAACCTTCATAAGAAATAAAAAACCTATCAGAATTTATGAAGGTTTTAGTTTTATCAAAATAGTATCTGAATTGTTTGTGGGTATTCAGAGTATGAAGTATTCTTTCTTTCTTATTTTAGGCTCTAGATTGAAGACATGGAGATGGATATTTTGATCAAAGTAAACTCAGATATATCTTTAGGTGTAAATGAAGGATTAATTATCAAAGAAGCCCTATATTTGTGGAAAATTACATAAGGTTGATCCACCATGAGAGCTTGCAACTCAGGCATTCTTCCTGCAGAAGTCAGAGCAATCAGAAAAAAAAAATGTGTTTCATGTTAGGAGCCTCAAGTCAGCCTGATTAACTGGTTCAGATGAAGAAAGTATTCATTTTTTTACAAAACAAAATTAAGATATCGAGGATGATCCACCTGTTTTCGAGGTATGAACCCCTTTCAAAAAGTTTTTGGCATATGAATGCATTGAAGAAGGGGTCTTGATGGGCAAACATTCTGAAATGGCTGACAAATTAACTTTTTAAAGGAGTAAAAACGGGCAGAGGATATAAACTCAAACTAATATGGCAGAAGCAGAGAAGATCCTGCCTTAAAAGGATCTTGGCTCTAAATCGTTTCTGTTTAGTAACATTTAATTTCCTAGTAGTAGGTTTCCCTGCTTCCTTTAATACCTACTGCACATCTTCAGAATATAGATGCCTAAAGAGTATTAAGATTCTGCGATCTAGGCAGATAGCTGAATTTGTTTCAAGTTGTCATGTAATAAATGCCTGACTTCTGTAAGTAGCTCCAGTGTGTGAAGAAGCTTGTAACTAATACTCTTGCTTGGGCCACAAAAAAGTCAAATCCTGGAAGACACCATGTTTCAGTTTCTAATTGTGAGTTTCTGTTATCATCCTGCTCAGGTTCATTACCACATTGTTTTGATCTGTTGAATGTAGGATGGTTTTAGAATGAGATTGTACTGAATTGGTATATCCTAGGCTAGCATGGCTAATCTGCAAGAGAATATGAATTAGACCATCCTCCCGATTTGTTTATGAGCCACTTCACTGTGGTGCTGTCTACATTTAGTTGTAGTAGCCCTGGGAAACACAGATGACTGAAAGAGCTGAATACATGTGAATGCATTTATGATTGCCAACATCTTATGTGTTTAGTCTGTCTTTTTTGTTCCATTGACACTGCACTTATACCCCCCCCCCCCACACACACACACACATACACACACACACACACACACAGACTCTGCTGTCTAAGCAAGGTCTGAGGCATCTTTTGTTAGACTATGTTGGAGCTGGAGGTAGAATGGGAGATCTGGACTCAGATACATTCTCTCCACCAAAGTGGTTCCCTTTTCATGAATAATAAAACTGGAATCTGAAATTTTAGAGGTTATTAATGTTGGCACCATAAAGCCTTTATATACCACTGAATCTTTCTCATGAGGAGTTGGCTAGAGGAATCATGAGAATCAAAGATACCATGAATCTTAGTATCCTGAGAAACTCCCTTGCTGAAGTCTTGAACTGCGTGGAAAAGATCAGGAATAGATATAGATATAGATCTACTTTTTTCTTGTGGAAGAAAAACTCTTTGAACTGAGATATCTAGGAGAAACCCCTGGAAAACAATCCTGTGAGGAGGAGTCATTCCAGACTTTTGGAAGTTCTCTTGGAAACCTAGTCACCAAAGGAGATCTCTCGTCTATGTGACAGATTCCTGAAATTTTGAAAGACTCTGGAAAAATAAGCAAGTTGCATAAATGCAGAAAATGTTAATACTTTGCAGTAAGCAATAGAATATCACTGGAGGAGTGAATAACCCAAAGGGTAATGCAGATAAGTGATAGTGTAATCTAAACCCAGTAAACCTTAAAAATGTTTGAAATATGAAGCTATAGGAATATGATGATAAATATCCTTTATATCTTGTGCTACCAAAAAAAAATGAAAGGGGGAATAAATGGTGCAAAGTTGTGAAGGGATAGCATTTTGAACTTTGGGATTTTGTCAAACTGATGGAAAAAAGGAAGCTCTGGGACTGGTCTTCAAAAGGCATATTTCTTTGGTACCAGAAGTATTCTTCAGTAAAAACCTTTCCCTGTCAGGAAAGGGGAACAGGCTCTATGGCGCCCTGAGGTAGCAGATGCTAAATAGCCAGAGAAAAAAATTAACTCTTATCTGGTGAAAGAGAAGGAATCATCTGTATAGGAGGTAGGAACTCCCGCTGCCATCTATTCCCCAGATGGATCACTCTCAGAGCCCATTTGTATGATACTATATGCTGCCAAAGTAAAAAGTCGAGATCCAGATTTGGGTGTTGATTTAAAGGCTTGCTAGGATGGGAAGGGAGAGTTACAATTTTTAGACAGTCATTCAGACTTGTTAAACTGTCCTGGTATCTGAGATATTCTCCCCTTCATTTTACAGCCTGCTTACCATTGCTTTTTGAATGCCTGCTTGCCAGAAGTTTGCTGAGGCTGATTGTTTTAACTTTTGTTGGAAGATCCTGGGTTTGTAATGAATCCTTTAACTGTAACGAAGGAAGGCTGAAAAATCTGAGTTACCACATGAACCAGTTTCCCTCACTCAGTACACTTACTTTATTTCAGGAGATGAACCAACATGAATTTCCTTATCAAATGGGGAATTCTCAATTTCAGCTTTAACATCCTCATGTAAATCTGAGACTGTAACAATGCAAATGTTTTCATAACAGTTCCTGTAGCTGCTGCTCTGGAAGATACATAAGCTGAGTCATAAGCACACTTCAGAAAGTGTTTGGTTACTTGAGACACAGAAGTATTATGGATATTCAGAGAAGATTTTCCCTCAGAACAGAAAATGGGGCAATAATTCATATTCTGAAATTAAGCAAGGAAAAACTTAACTGTGTGAGCTTAACAATTAAGAATCCTAAAAATGTGTGGTAGCAGTATACATTTCCCCCCAAATTTAACAAAGGCTTTCCTGTCCTTATCAGAAGGAGATGGACTACCATTTAACAAATGTTTAACTGCAGATGGATTTGCCAAGGAAATCACTGTAGGTTCATATGTGGTATTAAAAAATAAAAAGAAGACTGAGTGCCTTCTAAGGGGCTGTAAGTTGGGTATCAAGCATGTTACAGGCTATATTATCGAAAACATCTTCCAAAAGCAAAATATTAGGAAGAACAGGAGTATGTGGAGGAAATTACAGTTGCATTAAAACATATTTTTTTCCAATGTAACTGGAATGTTACCACATTCCCACTGAAGCAATTAGTTTATTCTAGACATAGTTTCAGAAAAAGAAAATTCTACCAAGGGCGAATCAGAAGTCAGAATCACTTACGTGATGAGAAAAAGCTGTTCCCTTACATTCATTCTCCTGATCATCACACTGGGACTGTTCAGAAAATGAAGAATTTTTTTATTCTTTTAACATAAAGTCCATAATGAGAAGGGTTAACAGCATGTCCTAAGTCCTGAGCTAAGCTCAAATTAGGACACTCCAACAACCAAAGAGGATGTGTTTAACCTCATGGTCTGTCTGGCTGAAGGGACTATACCATTGGAAACTAAGGAAGATGATGTGTGGTCTGAAGACCCAGAAATGGCTGCAGAGAGTCTCACATCTGTGGCTGAGGCAAATTAGTAGTCTGCTGAATGGGAAAAGGGTATCTGCAAATTTTCTTTTTTTTTGTGGCTATAGGATGGAAGAACTGAGGAACCAGTAAGTTGTTCTATGGTAGAACCAAGGTAAGACTGACAACGGTGGTTGGTAAATTATTAAATGTCAAAAGGGTGGTGTTTTCAACACAAAATACAGTGATAAGCATAACATGCCGGCCTCTAAACATAAGCTATTTAAAGTATTCTCACAAAATCTTAATGAAACATTTCTTTAAACAGGTTTTATACAAAAGGGAAAACTGTAAGCATAGTCTTTCAACTGAGTTAAAAGTTAAGTGACAGTCCAGATAAGTAATTTTGTTTTATGTTATGAAAATTTTCATTGAAAAAGGTATAGTTTCAGTCATAAAATAATTTATGGAAGATTTATTCCCCAAAAGGAACTTATCTGCCCAGTTATGGAGAAATGCCATTGGATATTCTATACTCAAAATCTTACAAGAGGATCGCTTTTCATTGTCAGAAAAGCTCTGATGGGCTTGGTGTCCAGACCACTGATTTTGTACAGCTCTGCTTGAGCTGTCAATGGACAGTGTAGTTCGAAGGTGCCCTTAAGCTTTGTAAGCTGGATGGCTGTTCTGCTATGTAGGAAATAGCACATAAGGCTAAGAATAATGCATTTTGATCAAATGAACATCTGAACAGAATGCATTAATTACACAGTGGTGTTCTTTACCCAGTCCACGTTACAGGTATGAGATTTTTATTTATTTAACAAAATTAAGTGTCTTGAGCTTGTTGACTTTGTTTGCTAACTCCAGCTTCACCCTAATGACCACACCACATCACCAGTGTGCAAATCAGCATTACTTACCTCTATGTGTTGGCTATTTCCAAAATAATTAAAATAGAATAATCCTTTGGTATTTCTTTGGTAATTAGGCCTTAGGCTTCATATGCAATTATACATCTTTGAATACTGAGCACAAATGCAGTTATGTGCAGGCATGCATGAAAGAGTTAAGGCAAACAGTGGGCAGTGCAGCTGTTATAAATATTTAAAAAATAAAGAGTTTTAATATGTTCTATGTAGGCGTATCCTTGTTTGGACTCCTGTTTGTTTTCTTTAAAGAATAGAAAGGAAAAGACAGGGAAAATTTAAAAAGGAAAAACATAACAAAAAGGGAGAATACAGAATTAAAATGACAAATGGATTGTGCTAGAGGTGAGTGTGGTACAGGAGGGCTACTATGGAGTTTTGAGTGCTAGACCCCTATTTTATTCCATTTTTTTATATAAGAAGGTAGTTTTGGTAGAAACTACATAAGAGGATGTAGAAGAGAATATATGGGAAGGAGGGGTTGATCAGTTTAGCCCACAAAGAATCCCTGGTCTATAGGACCTCAAATGTTTCCACTGCCTGATGTTGTTGGAGGAACCTAATGTTAAAAGGACAGGGGCCTTTGGTGGTGCAGTGGTTTGTACTAACCAGGGCAGTGAGTCTTCAACCTGATGAAGAGAATCCTGGACTGGATGAAGTCTTCTCTCCACTACCTGTTCCACCACTACCTCAACCAAGTTCTGAAGCCCATGTTTGCTAAGTGAGGTCAGCCATGGTGTTGACAGAATCAGGGCCACTGCCTTGAGCCTGTGAGAATGTTCCTGGACCGGCAGAGAGTGAATGTCCTCCAACCTGGGAGGCATGCAGTTGGGCTGCTCCTAAGGATTCTGGACCTATAGAAAAATTAACAGAGATGGGAGAAAAAGAAAATAAAGAAGTGCAAAGGAATACATATTTAAAGTAAGAAGAAAGAGTAAAAAGGTTGGGGAGAAATGCAGACAATAAATCCACACACAATTGTATTCATTATTCCCATCTTTATTAACACTAAATTTTTATTTTTAATAAATCCTTATTAAAGTAAAACGACATTTCTGGGAAATATGTATGGACACATGGGAATGATTAGTGTATTGCTATCAAATGGTAGTGATTTTTTTTCAGTTGCAGTTTAGTGATACTAGGGAGATATGCTGGTTTACCATAGGAAATGATAATACATTTGAAATTTCCACGTGGTATTGATTTACCTGCAATACTGTAATGAAAGCACTTTATTACTTTCACGGTGGTGCAGCAGTAGTGTTGTTGCCTCACAGCAAGAGGCTCTCCCGTTTGATCCTCGGCTTGGGTTGGGAGTGCCTTCTGTGTGGAGTCTGCATGTCCTCCCCATGGTCAAGTGGGCGTTCGAAAGACATGCGTTGAATGGGCGTGCCTTCATTGAAGGTTGGATGTCAGACTGGCAACTCGACACCATAAAAAACAACTGCTAATCATTAGCCAACCGGAGTTCCGCTGTGGCGACCCCTAACCGGGAAAAGCCGAAAGACAAACAACAACTGTAATGAAAGCACTTTACTCCTTCTATTATCTTTGTTTAAAAATTATTCTTGTAGCTATAGTAATGAAATCTGTTAAAAATATAAAATGGCATTTATTACTTTACATTTTGTAATGGAAATACTTTTTTTTATTTATACTTATCAGCACCCTCAGTCAGACTCCATAATCTTCTGTTCAGCTGGACTGTATTTCCTCATCAGCTGCATAGAGAGCCCATAACAGCAAGGTTGTTTATCTGTTTCAGATTTTTGTTGGTTAACACTTCTGATAGGATTACTAGTAGTATTCAGCAAGGCATTGAAATTATTGTTGCACTCGATTAGTATATGTGCGTATTTCCTTAAACATTTATTTTCATTTTTAAAATATAGTTTCTTGTATTAAGCATAGAAACAGTAAGGCATTGATTGTCATAAAAACATTACTCCTAATCCATCTGTGCTAATAATTTCTTTATTGCTAGTTTAAATAGTAAGAGTGAATCTTCCTTCAGATCGTTTCACTTTTATTTGTGTCCACACCTTGTCTGTTTGGGGAGAGGGGTGTTTTCTGGAATTTTGCCATACACTTTCAGTGTAGATTTTACTTTCCACAAAGTTATAACATCCTTCTGGATTAACTTTCATTAAGCAAAACATATTTACTGTTACAGATGAATGCAGTATACATAGTTCATGTCAATGTGTGCTTTGATAACTTCATGATTTATAAGTGTGAGCATACTTGGAGATGGTGTAGAAATGTATACAGAAGTAAAACAACTGGTAATCTCTCATTAATCTGTGTGGTGGTCATTTGCTACTTTAGCCAACACTCCCACTCCCCAACCTCCACTCTGTCTAGTGTGTGGTGCCTGACTCAGTTCAGCCATCTTGTATTGACAGTTAAAATTGAGGAGGAAATGACTGTCCTGTACAATTATGCTAAGAAATATTTTCTGGCTGATAAAACAACTAAAGTTAATAACTACTTCATATGCAGTTATGTGTCATAAATATGTTTTTCAGTTTGTATATAAATGCATACATTTATATACATGAAAAAATAATTGTAGGTATACTCATGCAGATGCACATCTATATTTTAAAGACACATATATATGATCATAGGAGTTTGCTATGCTAATGGCCCTAGGGCCCATACAAGCCTAGCCATGAGTTTATCCCCAAAAAAGAAACCTCAGTCAGCACCTGTCACCCACTGTCAATGAGGGACACAGGTGAAATCCCTGGGACAAATTTGTGATTTCCCACCCACTCATAAAGGTCACACTAAAAGAGGATCAGTGAGGTACTCTTCTTGACATGTATGAGAAGTCTATTCTAGAGACAGGGCAGCCTCTGGGAGACAAACCTGTCTCTCCAGCTGGTTTTGTGATCTTGCATATTTGATTTAGGCCTTTCAAGTGGGTAATGTGCGAGGAGTTATACTTACAGATATGGAGCATCTCTAGTAGGGCAAGGTCCGAGATTGCCTTGCAGGTAAGACACAGATCACCTCTGCAATCTGTACAACACTGAGTAGAGTGATAGTGATTTGAGCATGTCTGCATAGGACAGGTGTTGGAGGCCATGGATTCTCTTTGCGAAGTTTTTCTGTGGCCTGTCCAGTTGGTGCAGGTGTTTGGAGAGGGTACATACTAAATGGGGCATTGTACTCAATTGGCTGAATAAGGAGGAGTACAGAGAGGTAATAACCTCCTTTTTTTCTGTATATAATCCCTTCACTAATGAGATGAACCAAGTAAAAGGCTTTTCTGACCTATGCCGCTACATGATGGTCAAATGTCAGATTACCAACCTGTGTACCCAGGTCTCTCACCACAGTTTGTGTGCTTAGGGGGTTGCCGTTGATGTGGTAATCAGTAGGAGCCATGTTTTTTCCCAAATGGTATCATATAGTATTTTTCTTTGCATTTAACTTAAGGCCATGACTTTGCACCAGTCACTTGTTGCTATGAGACCCTCTTGCAGTACGTTAACATCATTTGGGAAGTCAATGACAGCACCAAACTTACAGCTGTCCTCAAACTTGGTCAGCCACAGGCCTTTTTTCTTTGCCTGGACCTCTGAGAAGTAGATGCAAACAGTAGTGGTCACAGGACAAATCCCTGGTGAACACCACTAGTGACAGGTCTGCTGTCAGAAGTGGATGCACCTGTTTTGACCTTGTGGGTACTATCAGTGAGCCATTTGGCCACCTACATGATGAGATATGGATTTATGCCAAGTTGTGTAAGCTTTTTCATAATGCCCAAGTGGAGGATTGTGTCAAAGGCTTTGGCCAAGTCAAGGTAAGCTGAATGTACTGACTTTCCATCATCCAGGGTCTTGGGGACAGTCTCAAATATGTCAACCAGGTTCAACAGGCAAGATCTGCCCTTGACGAATCCAAACTGGGTGAGCTCAAGTGCTTGAAAATTGCCTGTGTCCTTGTTTATGAGATCCATAATAACATGCTCCATGGCATTACTGATCAGATTTGTCCAGCTAATTGGGTGATACTTTCCAGGGTCGGTAGTAGCACCACCTTTGTGGAAGAAGATGACAATGGCATGCATATTTACATGTATTTCTTTACTTGTACATATAAATTTGTATTTATACATGGAATGTCATCACATTAACATTTCATATTTGCATACAGATGCATGTCTGTATACAGATATGTTTGTTTTCACATGCATTATAATTGCATATAGATAAATCTTTGTAGATACACATACATTTCTTCTAGCATATACCTTCCGTTATGCAAAGTTTATATAGTATATTTTTTTAAACCCGTGTCTGATATGATTAAAAAAAAAATAAAAAAAATATTTACTTTCTCCCTGTGATCTGATCTACTCATTCAGCCAGCTGGACAGGCCTATGCATCTATACGTCATTGTACCCTTGTCTGCACTGGGGACCAGAGCGCATGATCCCTTTTAGGGTTGAAAGATGTTCACCCAGCTTCTATCAAATGTCAGTTATTTTCCAGTGTGACCTAAAGACACAGGACTTGATCATATCAGGTACAAATCCCAAAAAGGTAGAAAATTATCTTAGTCTGCTTGTCAGACAAGCTCAGACCGTAGCTGTGTGTCTTCACAGATGCTCACATCATTTGAAATGCCAACAGAATGTAAGTTCAGGGTTGTGGTCTATTGATTAGGAACCACATTTCCTTTGGTGTCACATCACCATAAAAAATTACACTGTAGGGACATTACTATTGGAACTGATATTACTGACAAGTTTGTTTTGACCAAACCTTGACTTTAGTAGGTTGTTTTAGCTAACTGAATGATGCAGCAACAAGAATCAAGACAGAGAAAAGACATCGTTAGCAGTGAGAAGCACATCCCCATGGCAACCATCAGGAAATGTGGCAAATTCCTTTTTGGAAAAGAGGGACCCAAACAAGCTGAGAGGGCCAAGCTATGGAATCAATTATTTATGGATATAAATAATGTTGACAAAGGAGCCACGCATCAGCACTGTGCAAGAAGAGGTCCAATGATCTGGTAGGAAGAGCAAGATCCTAAGTAAAGCTGGATATAATTGCCCATGGCTGTACTTGGGGGCATGCTACAATTATCATTCCTTTAACACCTGATGAAAAATACCTCCTCATCACTCATTGGAATAATTATGAGACAGATGACAATGGCTCTGGAATAATTAGAGGTGGTGTGAGTATTCGCTGTTACCCACATATGCAGAATCAACAGACAACTACTAAGGAAGGTTGGTTCCTCAGTAGTAACATATGTGTATGTATGTATGTATATATATATATATATATATATATATATATATATAGGTATATATATATATATATATATATATATATATATATATATATATATATATATATACACACACACACACACACACATACAATGTAGAAGGATGAAGTGCAGTTATTAAAAGCAACACATGATAATTACCATTAACAGGTGAATCCCTCACTCTAGCGGTATTGATGAACACAGTATGCAGAGTACGTGTCCTCCACAACACATTACACAGCATACAGTAGTGTATACCACCATCTGAGTACTAATGTATTCGATTAGTTCTTTACAGAATCAGCAGCGGATATCATCAGCAGAATGCCTGATGGTGATGATGATGTTTTTATATTAATGAGGCAGCCTTTGGAAAGTGGCACATAGTCACCAAGATTGATGACAGCATTTCACACCGCATAACATGTTAGTGATACTGGATCAGAAAATCAAGCACATGGTGACATAACGCTACAGGCAGTACAGCAAAAAAACCCATGCACCTCTACACCAAGGGCTGATAACCCACAAGATCCACCTTATGGATGTTGGCAGAAATTCCAATGCAGCAGTGTCCACAGTGACACCTTTACAAAGTTGTGCCAGGCACAGGGATTTGTCACAGCTACTGCCATGTGTCATTGTTAAGGCTCAATGCATTGCCACAGAGAATCCGCTCCAAATGGTTAGAGTCCTCTAGGGTATACATGAGGATTTCCAGCACTACATGGAAATGACAGAGATCACCTTGATAGGCCACAGTGGTGCAGCAGCTAGCATTGTCACTTCACAGCAAGAGGTTTTCCCATTTGATTCTTGGCTGGAGTGCCTTCTGTGTGGAGTCTGCATGTCTTCCCAGGGGTTGAGTGATGTTAAAGACATGAAGGTTGGGCGTTGGTCTGGCAACTCGGCACTGTAAAAATCCACTGCCAGTCATTAGCGGATGGGGGATCCGCTGTGGTGACCCCTAACTGGGAAAAGCTGAAAGACTTTTAGACCATCATTACCTTGATCCGTGTTATGGTTGCACAGCAAGCATCCATAATTTCTTCCATTTGTAAACTGGTGAGTCAGTAGTAGAGGAGAACTAGGATGAAGTATTGTCAGAAAATGTGGGGGTAAATCACTTCATACTGCAAGTGTTTTGCAAGAAAGTGGTGCTACTACTGGAGGAGAACATGTTGCACAACCTATTCAAGGTACCAGTTATGGAGCAGTTGGAGATCATTGTCTGTAGGATCACTTGCATCAAATTGGACACGGCATTGCAGCAAATCATAATCCATGTCAGATGACAGCCCGTTCTCTTATGTAGCATATTTACCCAATCTTTAAGAAATATCCTGTATTATACATTTGACCTTGACCTGCTGTGATTCAAGCTACAATATTCATGCAATTACAATTATACTTCTACACAGAGATGTCACTGCTTAACTATTAAGGAATACATGATAGTAAAACTGAGGAACAGTTGCATAAAAGTAAAAAAGCCTGTGAAACATTTTCCATTAATGTGCAAAGTATGAACTTATGTTAAATAATGAAATACCACTTTTATTCAGTTTACAACCTCATGAGAATCATTACGAGCATGCTGAAGTACCCAACCTAATCAGAGAGTCTTGTGAAAATCAGTTAATAATGTATAATTATTCCTTATATTGTACCTTATAACATCACTTATTAGGTGTCAAAGAGCACTCGGCTATGACTTTTACAAATGATAATATGAATAGGTATTGCTTAAGATGAGAGGGAATGTCTGATGAACAGTGACTATGCCCATGCAGCACACAGCATAGCCCACACAATTCATTGCATGCTTCAGTCATACTTCATGTGTTTATTTATTTTTTTTTTGTTTACAAGAAAAGAAACACTAGCCTGAATGTTATAGTCCATATTTCTGAACTCAACACTACCTCTTTGCTGCCATATGCCATTGTGAGTCTGCTACATGGAGTTCCTTACTACTGAATCAGGCTTGTCATCAGTAGTCATAGTAAGGCTAGAAATAGAAGCTCCTGTGACAGCATGGGTCACTTCACTACCAGACTTGGAGCATGATCATGTTATGCAGAATGCAGGATGCAGACATCTTGCAGGCAGTAGCTGGGTCATACTGAAGGGCATCCCTTAATCACCATGATATCTAAATGTACTCTTAAACAGTCCAAATACATGTCTGGTAATATGTGTCTGGGACACAGTTGTATTGAAATTGTCTTTTGCAACCACACATGGATTCCTCACTGGTGTCATGAGCCATGGGTGCAGTGGATATCCAGCATCACATTTTGCAATGAATAAATGTTAAAAATGATAATAAAAAATCCACTTACCAACAAGATGATCACTGGGCATCACACCATACTGGAAGAGTCAGCAGATTGACTTAGAGTGCCAGATATGGGAATCATGTGCACTTCCAGCATTTTGGGCCGACACATTGGTAATGCATCCCCATGCATCACAAAATATCTGGCAGTTGATAAAATGATAGCTCTTCCTATTGTGGTACCAGTTCCACATGCCACCATGGACCAGATGGGGCCCTTCTTGCATCATGTGTGCACTTTATTGTACAGTGACCTCAGAGAAATGTGCCTCTTCCATAAAAGGTATGCATATTCTGGTCTTGGTCCTGAGGTCACACTGACACACATGGCAAGAGTGCATCCAGCAATTGCTAAAGTATCCTCAAGCCAGAAGCCTGTGAGATATCCATCATGTACCCAGTCTCTAAAAGATCTTTGTGGCAAGTATAGTGAGGGCTATATGTACCTTAGTATCCTCAGGGATAGAAAGGCCATGCATTCTACCAGTATCCCTGTGCGGATCATATCTGCTCACTATGGCCGTTTTTAATATCCCTGTGCACTCTGAATCTATCAAGAACTAATGTGTTATTCTCTACCTTCTTGGCTAGTGAGTGATGCTGAGTACAACCGTTTTTTGTTGTTCTAAGGTAAGCATGGTACACCTGAAAATAGGTAGGCTAGCAGCAAAGGGCAGAATCATGAATTACAAAGTGGAATGAAAAGGCAGAATTCTGTCTTTTATAATGAATCTGCACATGGCACAGAAGCAAGTCAGTTTAATAATAATATTAATAATCCTTTTTTTGAATCACATAGGCCAACTGGATGCACAGTCCTTTTTCAGGGGTGACCTAGGAACAACATCTGGTCACTTGCACAAGTTCACATGGGAGGCTAATAAGAACTGAGGGAATCAAACCCTGTACTGCAGGGACAACAGCTTGCAAACTTATCCTCTGCACCAACTGCCGGATAGCGTTCTGCAATTTAAGGCTATGAATCACAAGCAGATGGGCGAAAGACTCATTAGCATAAGCGGTTTTACATAATTTCTCATTTACATCTTATTATGACTTCAGTTGCTTATGCTTGTACATGACCATCATGTATTGGTGCAAATAGCCTCTATGAATCAACTCAGAGGTTTGCAGAGCTTCTTCATGGTGTGCCGTTTGCCATTAATTGTTTGCATTATGACTATGAATACCATCCAGAGATTTTACAATTAGGACTCAACTGTTTTGAATGGTATAACTGTATTTAATGGTAAACAGTCCATGATTACTAGTTTGTATTATTTATTTTTCTATGGGAAGGGCATAAAGAAGGGGAGAAAATAGAAGCAGATTTTTTTTTTTTTGGTATGTTTGTTTTTTTGTTTTTGGTTGTCTGCTTATATCTTGTAGGCCTAGGAATATAGACAATTTGAAATCACATACATTAAAAAAAGCTGTATCAAAAATGCTGCATATAACACACCTTTCTTATATTGTTATTGCCCTTACACAATAAAATAATGCTTGATACTATTCAGTTTCAGAAATGTATGGTTATGAGATAGCAGACATGTTCATTTTCAGAATCACAGTTGTTTCAGAACAAAATTAAAACATACATTGCTGCTTTGCAAATTGTGCCTTTGATGTTCTCTGTACTGATTGTCCAACATAAATGCTTGTATTTTTTTTTATAAATGTCATAACTAACACACTTCTACAGATACAAGACTGACAACCATATGCAGTTCACTATTATTCATACTACACCGAAGTTTCTGTCGAAAAGAACTTCCCCAGTCTTGCTGGACTTACAACCCCCCCCCCCCCAACAGTGCGTTACAAATGTTGTATAACACATTTGCAGTTTTTGTACCAAATAGTAGAGAAACACTGAAAAAAAGCAATGAAATTGTCCCCCAAAATGTAATTTGGCTTAGTCAGTTAGCAATTACTTCACTTGTTTTTGATGCCAGAAAAGATGAGAAGATTGTAGACTCCAGATGCTGACACTGTAATGCAGCATAAGAAGGTACTGCACTCTGTGGTGCTGTTCTTAAGAGGGTTTATGAAACGGTGATCTCATCATCCCTATTTTGTTGCAGTTTATATGTATGGTAGAGTTCTCATGGCATTTATTAGAAGTTGAGTAGCTGAGTTTTTCCTCGTGACCTGGACAGTTTCCAAACTCAGTTCCCAAGTCACCTCCATTCACTCTCAGATACGAGCCGTAGGCTCAGTCAGTGGGATCTATTCAAACGACAGATGCAAATAAAATAAATGAATTATTGATTAGACACTGCATATCATATCCACATGTGGTGCTGATTGCAGATCATTAAAATGGAGCTGAATACTGTTGGGGAACATTATTTACTAGTGCATGTTTACCAGGATAACCACATTTATGTCAACTGAATATGACACTCTGTTCAGATTTGCAATTTCTGATTTGTGTATGTATTTATTTATTATTCATTTATTCAAAGTATTTAAATGTTTATTGTCTAAGTACTGTAGAAAGTAAACATACATAAAACATATTTCACATCAGATAACATATAACAAATTACAAATGTAAGCAAAATAATTAAAATCAGAAATGTATAAAAACATCAAAATCCACTGCTGCACATCTTGATGAGTTAAGATGAACTTCACTAAATTAGATGAAAAACAAGTGACATCTTGAAGGAGACTTCTGCAGCCCAAATCAAAGTAAGTAGCTGATTCTAGATGACCTGAACAAGATGTGTGAATAAGAGTCTCCATTAGCTTTCATGTCAGGTCCTGAGAATATCAAGCAGTCCATACCATGATGACCTGAAGGATTAAGGAAATGGGCAGTCAGAAGCTCTTTAAAATAAGGAGGATCCAGATTATGAAGGAGCAAACACATATGTAAAAGACTTATGAAATAATCTGACCTTAACTTGCAGCCATTTCAGACCTTGCTGTAGAGAAATACAATGACCAACATGCAAAATAATTATGGTTGTGGACTGGCCTGAGTAGAAATGGCATAGGTTGCCCCCCCCCTGCTGACTATTTTCACATGTAATAGCACCTATAATGTCTTAGTCACAAGAAAGTGAAGGCAGCATGGTTTGCTTCTATGGATAATCTGCTGTTGGAGCTGTTTAAAGATACTAACATGGAAGAAAAGTCAGTTTGATTGTCTGAGTTTCTTTATTTAACAGTACACAGCACAGAGCATTGCCACTGCTTGGTATTAACTGCACAGTACACACTTGTGGTTAAGCAGAATCAAATTACCAGTATTGTGAAGGTTAAGAAACAAAACAGGCTCTTGGATTAGACGTAGACAACTTAATTTGGAGAAGTGTATACATAGCCTACAATTTAAACTTGCTGACATGGAAAAGTGAAGTAGAAGGTATAATGTGCGTAGTATTGGGATTCCAGAAAGTATTAACACAGATGAATTACGAGTGTGTGTAGGTACAATAATTAAAGAAGGAATGAAACTCCCATGTATTATTTTAGAGCGGAAAGGATTGACAGAATTGGAAGGAGGAGGTCAGAGTCAGAAACAATTAGATATATGCTAATTGTGCTTAATTCATTCCAGACAAGAGAGTGGATTATTCAATGTAGAAGGATATACAAATGTTACATTTTGCAGGAATGACACCTCTAATCATGGAGAACATTTCTGCAGATTTGCATTAACAATGTAAAGAGGCAGAATTTCTAAAAAGGAAACGTTTGGACAGGCATTTCCTGTACACAATGTATATCCTGCCAAATTATTGGTAACTGCATGGGCCAAAGTTAGAAAGTATACTGATATTGGTAATTCATGACCGTAGTTCCCAGGGAAGGATTCAATGATTGGATCATGGTGACTCATCACTGGATTCTAGCCGAGGTAGTACACCACAGAAAGGGAATATTTTAAAGAAGTGAGAAAATATGTTGACTCAGCTACTGGATTATTTTACAAGTCTAGATTTCACAGTGGTAAGGACCATATTACGTTTGCGTAGCTCCATGCTTCCCAAAATGAAGAGTGTATGATTCTCGAACATATGTAAATATTTAGAACTTTTAAAACTGTTTTATTTTCAGATAAAAAGCATTTAGAGCAGGGAAACATCTTTAGGGACACCATCTAAAAACTATAGTTGACAAATGACTTTCTGATGGCTGCGTAATTCATCCCATTTTTGTGAATCTGGAGACTGTTAACTCTGATTTTCTATGTACATATTTATATCTATATATTTACATATATGAGTTTTAGACATTCTTTATACTGCAGATGCTGAAGTTAGAATACAGAGCCTTGCCTTATGACTTGTTTATTATTATGTTCTGCCCGTGCCTATTTTTTGGGCACATGTATTGCATCTGTATCACATATTTAATACTGTCTGTTGATAAATTTGCCAATTTAGCTTTGTTTTGCTAATAAGCTTAGTTTGACCTCTTTTCTAATACAGCAAGATAGAATATTGGTTTGTTATTGAGCTGTGACATACATATATCAGTGTTCGAATGTAAGGTCTGTTTTAGTGAGTCTTGGGACTATGCTCAAAAATGGAAGCTGAATTTCAGGACTGTCTGTCTGTGATTTTAAGGGGTGTGTAGTAAGTAGCCACAGCAACCTGCCATACTTTTCAAATATTTACATCAATAATCCCTACTGGATTATGGAGAGACTAACTTATGTGAAATGGATGGTCATCTGCAAGGAAAGGAAAATGGCTGGTTGATATCGCACGTTTCCCTGGATGGGGAGTGTGACCAAGATGATAAGATTGCAGACAATGATTTATTATCAAGGTAAACTGATCACTCAGGGCACATCAGTTACTTTTCTGTCATGGAACATAAAGAGATTGTTCATACCCTGGAAAGAAGAAACATATATTTCAAAGGGTGAAGAGCTCCCAAGCTGATTTTATTATTTTACAAGAAGTTTAAGTTTCAGATTCAAGACTCTTACACATTGCAGTGTAAAGACTTTGTGAACACAGTTGTTGATCATAAGGCTAGGGGCAAGTGGTATAGCAATTATGTTTCAGTAGAAGCTGAGAATATATATGGATCAATAAATACCCTTAGGATGTAGAATAATTGGAAAGATGCAGTTATGAGTAGCAAGGTGGTGATAGGGAATTTATATGCCCCCAAGTGTGATGATCCAGAATTCTTTTAAGATTTCTCTAAGTATTGGAAGCAGGTGATGGATGATGCAGATATCCAAGTAATAGGAGGGGATTTTAAATTTACATTGCAATATAATGTGGATAGATTATTTATGAGAAGGGAATATAGCTGGAAAGCATAAACCTAAGCTCTGAAATAAGATCCAAAGATCTTTTAGAGATATGAATAGATATGCAGGGGGATCAAATGAGTCATTCTTTTTGAGGGAAGACTACCATCAAGGGAGTAGGATAGTCTGTTTTCCATAAGAAAGATAAAGACTGGAGTGTGAAAATTCAAATTCTTGATCATTGTATTTCTGATCAGTTACCAATAATGTGACAGAATATACGATCTGTGCAGGAACACCCTATCCAGAAAGTTTCTTTTTAAAAGTAATGCTACCTGCTAACATCATCAGTGCAAGCCTGCAGTGCTGTTAAGTCTCCAAATGAAATGTATTCATTAGAAAATGGTAATGCGGTGATGGGCACAGTATAACTGGAGGGCACTGAATAACATGTACTGTTAAGAAAAGAAATATGCAAACTAATTTCTGATAACATGTTTGGTAGGTGCTGACTACATATTTTAGAGTGGGAAGAGGTGAAGGTTGTACTGAGAGCTTGGCTCATGTCAACAGAAGGCAATGATAGGTGAACGCTGGACGCAAGCAAAAGGAAAGGAAAGCAGATTAAAATGGATACCAAAGCAGACTGTAGAAGGTAACACTCAGGTTTTGCCCTTGTTACAGGACTTGCATGTTATTAAAAGGGAGCAAGAGCAAATTACAATTTCACAAGCAGGAGCAGAATGTACTAGTAGGAATGATTTCTGATGCTTGCAAGGGGAGAGCAAAGCACTTAGCTTGGGCATTTAAGGGTAGATGTAGGGCATATTACATGGATAAGATATAGGATAAGAAGGTAATATTAGTGGATTCACCAGATCAGGTAAAGGAAGCATGCTGGCAATGCTCCTTGAAGATTTATGAGCAGCATGGAAAGGCTCAGATGTGACCCCTGGTTCCATTAACACGTGAGAAGAGAAAAAGGTTTGTAGGGAGGATAGATTAAAACTGAGTGCTCCCATAATGAAACAGTAAATTAAAATAGTTATTCAGAATTTCAGGAAAAGTAAAGCACAATTTCCAGATGCCTTTCCAGCCAAATTATCAAAGTTGGGAGGTGAAGAAACACTAGAAATTGTCTGGGAGCAGTAAGAACAGGTTAGGAAACAGGGATCAATTACAGACAGCATAAACCATGCCAGAAAAGTATTTCTACCCTAGGGAAAAAGGAAGTAAGATACCATTATCTGATTACAGTGTGATCTCTGTTAAATCTGGGTACAAAAATAGTTCTAAAACTTTTGGCTAGAAAATTAGATGAGATTTTGTCCAAAATTATTGGAGTGGGAGAGACTGTGTTTCTTAAAGAAAGACAAATCATAGACAACTTGTAAAAACTGGCAAATGTTCTTAATACTTGCCAGACTGGATATAACCACACAGCAGGTAGCATTATCAGATATCAGGAAGGCTTTCAACACAGTAGACTGGCAGGTCTTATTTGAAATTTTGCAGAAGAGGGAAATGGGTGAGACATTCTTACATTCGACTGAAGTGCTTAATGACAATCCCTGCAGTGATATATTAATAAATTCAGGAATATTGAGTACATGAAAAATTAATAGTCGTATCAGGCACGAATTTCCCTTATAACCAGGGTTGTTTTTGTATTTGTTGAGGAAATGATTATATGAATTGATAGTGCATTGCAGCAGTACCATAACTTAGGAGCCAAGGAGTGTGTCTGCCGATGTATGCAGATGACTGTATGACAGCAATTGTTGATGAGTCCTTCCAGCAGAATTAGAGGGGTCTGAGTATCTCTCAAAAGTTTTAGGGCTTGAATAAAACATAAGTAAGTCCTGGTTAGGGCTGAGAAAGGAGGTAGAATGCCCAACATATCTATGCCTGTACTTATGACTGAACAGTGATCCAAAATGTATATAATTTAAATAATAAAATTCAAAGGATGCTACATGTATGATGGAAAAGCACCTATATAATCTCAGGGGAGACACGTGATGAAAGTAATGCTTTTCCACAAATTCAGTCATATATGTATATATGTAAGCACCCAATAATAAATAAATTACAGTGATTATTAGAGGATTAAGTAGGAGAAATATATAAGTACAGCATGCATTACCTATGTTGTCACTGGAACGAGGAGGACATATCCCCACCAAGATCATTTTAATATCCCTCAGTGGATAAAAATGTATGAGGAGGGGTAAGTCTCAATGGTGGGTAGAGGGACAGGTTGCCATTAATTTTGGGTAGCACTAAGGGCCCACTGAGAAAATAGAATCAAGCAATTCATAGACATAAATGACATGGTTTACTTTTACATATCAGTGCATATGGGAGCCACCCAAAAATCTGGTATAGTGTGTATAAGCAAGACCAGGTAGAATAGGTGAGAGCAGGAATTCTTTGTTGGAAACAAATAAAGGATTTAGACAAATAAGTACTGGATATGAAAGGATAGCTTATGTTCTTTCATTTGTTCTAAGAACAATATGATCTTTCTGATTAGATTATAGAGACATTTGGTGTATCATTAGATGTATATGTTAGCTGTTGTACTCTAAGAAACAATATACAAAGCTAAGGAATTCACCTGGAACAGTCTTGTGTTAGAAAGAATCAGGGATGTCTGGTATACACAGACCTTTGATTTCAAAGAAATAAGGAGAAGTAAAATAATTTGGAGAGATCCTGGAACTATACAGATGGTATGCATGGAAATCATACCTCTCAACTGTCCAGATTTTCATAGAATGTCCAGATTTTTGTCTCAGATTTTTAGTCAGCTCCTTCATAAAATTTGTGTTTTTGTTACAAATCTCTGAGGATTGACCACTAAATAATGACATACATTTGAGATTAAAACTTCATAGCCTTCAGTAAATCCATGCTAAGACAAATCCTATTATTCTAGTAACATTCTGAAATTATGAGATTTATACTTAAAACCTGTCCCTATTTTTGGGCCTTTGTCCCCCCATTATGTTAGCCTTTCTCCAGATTTCTTGCAATAAGAGATTGAGAGGCATGATGGAGGTATGATGCAAGATCTTTGGAAGAAGTATGTGAGAATGCATTGAAGATTAGGAAATGGCCATATATATAGGTTGATAGGGTCATATCAGGTTACTAGGCTAATGACCTTAGGGTCTTTGCAATCCTAGGCATGTTATACCCATGTTCCCTAATTGACCCTGGTTAGATGGTCATTATTCGCAGAGCGAGTCTATGATCAGCACCAACTGCCCATGTCTAGGACTTTATGCTTTCCCATCCAGTTGTCTAGGTTGCACTTGAATAGGGTCATTGAGGAGCTCTACTTATAGGTCCATATACACAAGAACTACACGAGGACCCTGTAATTTTGGCATACAATCCCTAATAAAACATAAAGCAATATTACAGTACCTAGTTCTAAATGCTTGTGATGTGGTGGAGACCAAATCAGTATGCTCCACATGTTGTGGGAGTGCAGGAGAGCCTGGGATAGGTAGAGGCAAGGCAGGTCACTAAAGGCTACATGGACTTGGCTGTCATTAGGACTAGGAGTATAGGAGAAAGAAATGGGTTGGCTGAGGAAGGAAATGATGACAAGGTTTATTCTGTACTATACCTGAAACATTGAATGCAAGAGAGTGGAAATCCCTGCATCAGGTACAGTTGGGGAAAACACATATTGAATATTTGAAATTAATTTGAAGAGATGAAGACTATTATAAATTACCTGTAATGGAAAAGGAGCCTGCAAGTTGGGTTTCAGTGACAGCTACTTGCAGTTGATAAAAAAAAACATTTGAAAAGAAATGAAAAAGATTATATATATATATATATATATATATATATATATATATATATATATATATATATATATACGTGTGTGTGTATAATATAAATATAGATGCGAGATGAGATGATATGATGACATTTCTGAAAACACGGACATTTAAAAAACACAAGTCTATCTGTTTTTACGGTTTTGAAGGGGGGCAAGTCCCCCTGCACCCCCCCACCTCATGCTAATTATATATATCAACTCAAGTATACAGAGTGCTACAACAGTACTGTTCACTAGTATGCAAGCTCAGTATCTTGCATTCTGTAAGATAGTTGTGATTGTTAATTGCAATACTATTGTTACTTTTTCATACATTAATTATTGAGAGAGCGAGACCAACAATTTAATCATGTCTACAATATTTTAAATATAGACTCATCTTCTTAAGAATTAGACTACATCCTGGACTTTTTTTTTATTTTTGTTTTGCAGTATTAATTCTCTAAGTTAACAAGAGGGAGGAGCATAGGGTGACATACAAGGGTGGAGGAAGATGCACACAGCTGGATTATATCTTATGTAGAAGGGATAGTCTGAAGGAGATTGGAGACTGTAAAGTGGTGACAGGGGAAAGTGTAGTTAGGCAGCACAAAATGATGGTTTATAGGATGACATTGGCAATCAAGAAGAGGAGGAAGAGTGTGAGGGCAGCACCAAGGATCAAATGGTGGAAACTGAAAAAGGGTAATTGTGAGGTGAAGTTCAGGGAAGAGTTAAAACAGGCACTGGGTGGAGGGGAAGAGTTACCGAATAGCTGGGTAACTACAGCAGAGCTAGTAAGGGAGATGGCTAGAAAGGTGCTTGGTGTGACATCTGCAAAGAGGAAGGAGGACAAGGAGACCTGGTGATAGAATGAGGAAGTACATGAGAATATACAGAGAAAGAGGTTGGCGAAGAAGAAGTGGGATTGTCAGACAGTTGAAGAAAGTAGACAGGAGTATAAGGAGATGAGGTGCATGGCAAAGAGAGAGGTGACGAAGGATAAGGCGTATGAAGAGTTGTATGAAAGGTTGGACACTAAGGAGGGAGAAAAGGACCTGTACCAATTGGCTAGACAGAGGGACCGAGCTAGGAAAGATGTGCAGCAGGTAAAGGTGATAAAGAATAATGAGGGAAACATACTCACAAGCGAGGAGAGTCTGTTGAGGAGATGGAAAGAGTACTTTGAGGGGCTGATGAATGAAGAGAATGAGAGGGAGAGAAGGTTGGATGATGTGCGGATAGTGAATCATGAAGTGCAGTGGATTAGCAAGGAGGAAGTAAGGATAGCTATGAAGAGGATGAAGAATGGAAAGGCTGTTGGTCCAGATGACATACCTGTGGAAGCATGGAGGTGTTTAGGGGAAATGGCAGTGGAGTTTTTAACTAGAATGTTTAATGAAATCTTGGAAAGTGAGAGAATGCCTGAGGAATGGAGAAAAAGTGTTTTGGTACTGATGTTTAAGAATAAGGGTGATGTGCAGAGCTGTAGTAACTACAGAGGGATTAAAATGATCAGTCACAGCATGAAGTTATGGGAAAGAGTAGTGTAAGCTAGGTTAAGAAGGGAGGTGATGATTAGTGATCAGCAATATGGTTTCATGCCAGGAAAGAGCACTACAGATGCGATGTTTGCTCTGAGAGTGTTGATGGAGAAGTACAGAGAAGGTCAGAAGGAGTTGCATTGTGTCTTTGTGGACTTAGAGAAAGCATACGACAGGGTGCCTAGAGAGGAGTTGTGGTATTGTATGAGGAAGTCGGGAGTGTCAGAGAAGTATGTAAGAGTGGTACAGGATATGTACGAGGGTAATGTGACTGCGGTGAGGTCTGCGGTGGGAGTGATGGATGCATTTAAGGTGGAGGTGGAATTACATCAAGGATCAATTCTGAGCCCTTTCATATTTGCAATTGTGATGGACAAGCTGACAGACGAGATCAGACAGGACTCCCCGTGGACGATGATGTTTGCAGATGACATTGTGATCTGTAGTGAGAGTACAGAACAGATGGGTATATGCTCTAGAGAGAAGAGGAATGAAGGTCAGCAGGACTAAGACAGAATATATGTGTGTGAGTGAGAGGGAGGATAGAGGAATGGTGAGGATGCTGGGAGTAGAGGTGGCGAAGGTGGATGAGTTTAACTACTTGTGATCAGCAGTTCAGAGTAATGGTGAGTGTGGAAGAGAGGTGAAGAAGAAAGTACAGGCAGGATGGAGAGGGTGGAGAAGAGTGTCAGGAGTGATTTATGACAGATGAGTACCAGTAAGAGTGAAAGGGAAGGTCTACAAGAGGGTAGTGAGACCAGCTATGTTATATGGGTTGGAGACAGTGGCATTGACAAGAAGGCAGGAGTTAGAGCTGGATGTGGCAGAGTTAAAGATGTTAAGATTTGCACTTGGTGTGACAAGGGTGGACAGGATTAGGAATAAGTATATTAGAGGATCAGCTCAGGTTGGAAGGTTTGGAGACAAAAGCAGAGGCAAGATTACGTTGGTTTGGACATGTGCTGCGGAGGGATGCAGAGTATATTGGGAAAAAGATGCTAAGGACGAAGCTGCCAGGTATCAGGAAAAGAGGAAGGCCTAAGATAAGGTTTGTGGATGTGGTGAGAGAGGACATGCAGGTGGTTGGTGTGACAGAGCAAGATGCAGAGGACAGGAAGGAATGGAAACAGATGATCCGCTGTGGCGACTCCTAATGGGAGCAGCCGAAAGAAGAAGAAGTATAAATTCTCTAAGTTGTAGATTTTTTCTTGTTATTTGTGTGCACATTAAATGTGTTCTCCTGTTATTCTTTAAATGTTTGTGATTTATCTTATCCTTGGAAGCATAAAACCATTAAGTACTAGTTAAAGTAGAAGACGTGTGATTTTTTTTTTTTTTTTTGGCTGGAAGGCATGATAGCTAAGAGACATGCCAGGATATTATCCTCTTTCTGGGAAGGAAACTCATTTATAGTCTTAATCCTAAATCAGAAATTGGCATCATACTTGGAGTTAGTGTGTCCCTAAACTGGAGGCTACAAAACAAATTGACAGATAAACAAAGGAGATGGGTTATTGTTTTGTTGTCTTCCACAAGGGTATTAGATTCTATTCTCTAATGATTCCACCTTTTTTCAGATTTGTTAAGTGAGGTCGAGACTCTGGGGAGTGATATGAACAAGATAATTTTGACAAGAGATTTCACTGTGGTACCATATTCTGTTAGGTGCAGAATTAACCCTAGAGGACAGACACATGCTAATCTCAAATAGGTGACAGAGTTGCAAAGGTAACTCAGTTTTGTTTGTTGAGCAGTTGGTACAGGTGGGTCATATGGTAGATTGTTAGTAAATTTGCTTAGGGGAGATAAAAAAAAGCACAATAGAATCAGGGTGTATGGAAGAGTAAAAGAGGATTCATTGATTGGAATCAGTTTCTGGAGCAGTTTAGTGGGATTACCATGTAGAAAACAAGATCTCTCCATTAGTTAGAGTTGCATATGGATGCTGCAAGCGATATTAGAATGGGTGCTTACTTTAAGGGTAGGTGGTTTGTGGCAGGTTGGCCCCCGGATGGGTCTCAGAAGTTAAGAACAGATATCACAGTTTTTTTCTTCAAATTGATGACAATGTGTTTGGCACTGTTCATATGGCTGAGGGGCTTAAGAGAGGCATAAGGAGTTGAGCAATAAGAATTTTTTTTCCATTCTGATAATGAAGGGGGTAGTACAGGTGTTAATGAAAAGAATCAGCAGAATTACAGATGGTTTAGATGTTGTCAAAGAAGTTGGTGCTGAATTCTTTCAGATTAATATATAATTTTTAGTAACTATGTTCCAGATCAATTAAATATGTTTACTGATAGTATATCTCAGTTTCACCTTTGCAAGTTTACTACATTAGTTCCAGGTGCAGAAGTTACAAGAAAAATTGCCAAGGAAAGTTTGGGAGATTATTAACCTATAATTGGATGGTTAGTGCCACAGTCATATGATAAATCTACTAAGAAGGGATATAATTTGGTTTTCAGATCATTTATTGCTTTGTTGGGCATTTCTCATGTGATGAAAGGGTGTGTGGCATGGTTACCTTGTGGTATGTTACCCAATGAACAAGTGGAAGTTGGCTAATTAGGTACATTCTATCTGGGTTTATTTAGTGACATTGGGCACAACTTCTAAGTTGTGTGGCTACAATGATTTTATGAAGTATTGTGCAGTTGAGATAATGCTGAAGGGGTGGGGGAAGATGATGGGGGAGTGGTTTATGTTAAGCATTGTGTTGGAAGGTTTACATGTAGTGTGCTCTTCTTTTGAGATGATGTGATTTATGGGCATGTTTGGCTGTTTTTTTTTTTTTTAATGAGTGAGCATTCAGGATTAGTGAATTTCTGGGCTTTTTGTTGTGGTCTGAGATGTTAATTACAAGAGTGATGCTATCAACTGGCTGATGAAGTCTTAGGTTGGTCAAATTGAGAAAGGTCAGCAGGTTGTATCAGAGATAAGTGACAATAAGTTGTTATGTCCAGTAAAGTGGGCATTAACATGGAGTACAGTGTCTCGATTTCCTAAAGGAGGTTTCATTTTTAGGTTCCTGGATAGTAAAGCAGTGCAGCCTAGTCTGTTTGATTTGATTTTGAAAGTGTAATGGAGTAGTGAAGAGTAGGTCTTCTTCATATTAATTTAGGATTGACAGTGCTTCAGATATGACAGCTGCACGTAATTTAGTTATGGTTATTAAAAGGAAACATAGATGGATGTCTAAAGCCTTTAGTTGTTATATGTGGTCGTTAAGGTAAGGCAAGGTGTTGTGGTAAGTTGTGAAGACTGTATATGGTGTGTGTTTTTGTTGAGTGGTCATGCATTTTTTTTTAGGGAGTGGGATGATTTTGATTCTTAGGTATGTAAGGGACTGAAATGTGGGAATTTGTGGATGAGGACCTGTTGTACTTTAGAAGGGGACAGGATACATTTAAATGATTTGAGTTTGGATTAGTTGAACATTCACATGGCTTTATTTCTGCAAGCTATTGTAAAGCCATTTTTGAAGCCTGAGTGTTCTTAGGTCATGCAAAGGGGGAAAAGGGGTGGCTAGGGAAACAGACTGTATGCAACCTGTTAGGCTATTTGGTCAGGTATCTCCCACCCTCTTTTCTTTGGCATTTGGCAAGTGTATCAGTGGAGTGAGTGGTGTTTACACTGCTGTGTTGAGTGAAGGGCTATATTTGACTGAGAAGTCAGGAATGCTCTTGTTAGGTGTGGGACTGCTGTCATTCTGTTGGTGCAAGGCAAGTTTTGTATGATCGTCATTATATTGCTGGTATTCTGGATTTTTTCCATTTTGTCTTTCAGTTCAGTTTATTATGGTGTGAGTAAAAATTCAGCCTGTTGAAGAATTAAAGTTTCATTCAGTCAGTATTCTAATAAGGAAGGAAACATACACAAAGAACTGTGTCATGCATGTTCAAAAAACAAACAACGAACTGCTCTTAAAAATAAAGTTTGCAAAAAAAAAAAAGCAAAACATACACTGTGTAACAAGAATCAGTAGTATTAAAATAAGTGTACAACATATTTATGACAAATCTTTGTGCAGAAGTATGTAATAGTAATGACTTATACACAACTACAAGCAAATTAAAGTCCCTGATTAATGCTTATGGAACAGAAGCTGTAAGGAACAGTTTAATATGTATGTCTATATTCCAAGTACTCTTGTGCATACTTAAACTGATAAGAAATTAGAACTGTCAAGAAGTGGCACTGTAGAGAAAAATGTTAAATAATGGCATGCTTGATAAACTTGAATTTTAAGCTGGAACAGTAGGAAGTGCCACACCACAGTGAAACAGTGCACCGAATAAGTCAGTTCAATAAAACCATTACTGGGGTTTATTGAGCCATACATTTAAAACAGTAGATGAGTACTTTTGTCCTGACCACTTCAGAACTTCATCAGATAAGAAAATTAAACATTCTAATACATTTTATAGTACAAATTAAAAACGTCATGACCAGTTAATGAATTGTTTAAAAGGACACACTCCCTTAAAGAGAAACACATATTAAATACTAATAGTTCTGTATAAAAATCATATTAATCAATGTATTCATCAATAAATATAATAAAACATTCATATAACACAATGTGTATATATATATATATATATATATATATATATATATATATATATATTTTTTTTTTAATTATGTTAAAAATATATATAAATAATTATCATGTTATCTTTCTAGGGCCTTCAATTTTAAAAGTGAACTAATAGAAATATGCTCATTCAAGCTTGGCCAGCTAGATGCATTAAGTCGCAGCTGTCAGTATAGTTCCCTCTTCTCTAATAAAAGTGACCAAGCACCACCACGGAGTTCTGTTTTTATGTTGTCAATAATAATAAAATTGAAGGAATGTCTACTGTTTTCAAGTATGTGTTTGCTAAGTTCATTATTGTCCTTTTTGGATTTTATGTCGTATAAATGTTCATAGATTCAATTTTTTAACTTACAATTGGTTTTACCTATATAAAAACAACGGCAACAGTTGCATAAAGCACAATAGATAATCCTTTCAGAGGCACAATTATATTTTTGGTGAATCCTTACCTTCACATTATTAATCTGGAAACTATTACCTTCCTTAATGTGTTTACAGTAATTACACATTGCACACTTTCTCATATAGCCATCATTACTCTTTGCCTTTGGTTTCATTTCAAAAATATTTTTTAGATTTCTACCCTTAAATACCATAGTTGGTTGGGTACCTATAAATGGTCTAATAGCCTTCTCATGGTTTAATATGGACCATTTTTTCTCTAGGATTTTCCTTAATGTGTAACTGTCATTAGTGTAAATAGTAATACAAGAGGTCTTACAGTCCCTTTTCTCTTCTTAATTGTTGTCATTAATCAACTGGGATGTATTACTATAGGTAACTATGTTGGTGTCCAGGTCGGACAATAGAGGGCTAAAAAAGTCTTTCCCTTTTGTTCACTACTTCCAATATAATATCCATAACAAACTTGTATGGGTAACGTCTACTTACAAATAAACACTTCAGGTTATCACATTCACCTAAAAAATCCTCCATATTGGAGACCATCCAGGCTGCCCTAACAAATTATCCTTTTATGATGGCTTTCTTTTTTTGCTTCTGTGGATGTGTGCTAGAATAATGAAGTGAGGAATTAGAGTAAGTTTCCTTTCTATACACATTCGACAGAAATTTGTTGTTAACATAATACTTGATTAAAAGGACATCCAGAAAAGTTAACTGTTTTAAACCATGATTGCATGTAAATTTCAGAAGTGATGTAGTGGAATCAATGTAATCAATTAAATCCTTAATACATTCTGAGGGTCTATCCCATAAAATAAAAATGTCATCCAGGAAGCAAGTGTAATATTTTACATACTTAAATAAAGAACATGTAAAAAGGAATTTCTTTTCCCATTGTTTGACTACAATATTGCCATAAAGGCCCCCACATGAGGAACCATTGCCACCCCCTCCCGTTGTAAATAGATTTCATGATTGAAATAAATAAAATTATTCCTCTAAACAAGTTCAAGTAATTGTGTGTATACCTGAAGATTGTTGTGTTCAACACCTTTCTCATACAAAAATTCCGAGAACCAATCCAACCTGTGCTGTGGGGAATGCTGGAATACAAATCCTTAATATCAATAGTCAAAAGCACATATAAGGTTTTAAATGGAATGTTGTTAATAAGTTGTAAAAAATTCCACGAGTCTTTGCAAATACGGGGTTCCTTGTACACCAGTTCCTTAAGCTTAATATCAAAGAATTTTGCGATCGGGTGGGTAATGGAGCCTTTAGCATCTATGATGGGTCTCATCGGCGGTTGTTCGAGGTTTTTATGTAGCTGGGTAACCCAAACATAACTGACATCCTGAGATGTGGCACAGTTAAATCATTTAAGACATCAATGGTGATGGAACCCTCACTAAATAAATCCTATAACTCATTTTCGATTCTATTGTATGCTACATGTTATGAAGGCTGACAAGGATAGGGGCATACTTGTTACAGATACTGACAGTTATATAATGAAAATAGAGAACATGCTGAACACACATGAGTTTTATTCTAAGCATTCCTTTGAGGATGTTAAAACTGCATATATAGAATGGAAGGGTAAGTGAACCACAATGTTTTAATGAAAAATGTATTAGTGAAAACTTTTTTGAGTATTTGAACACTCCTCACCCTAAGTTACCTTGTTTTTTTTGGGATTCCCAAACACCATAAAATAGGGAAGATCCACCCTACAGACCTATTATAGCAGGTGGAGGTTCCATATCAGAGGCCACTGCCATATACTTAGATTTTATTCTTCATCCTCTTTCTGAAAATAACTCATCTTTTATTTCATATTCATTTGTTGTTTTAAGAAACATAAAAGAAGTGTATGAGAATCAACAAAGCATTTTGGTAACTATTGGTGTTGAAGCCCTGTACACTGTGTTACCACACAGGTACTGTATTGAGAAGGTGACAGTCAGTTCTTTATCAGGTGTCAGGATCTGCCACATAACACGTGCATTCAGGTCACTCCACAACAAGTACACATATGACTCAGTCATTGTCCATGTGGGTGTGAATGACCTGAGATGTACCTCCCTGGACTACATGAAAAGAGATTTGATAGAACTCTCAGATTATGTGGCCCAGGCAGGTATGACCCTGGCCCTGAGCAGTATTCTACCATCACCTAGAATGTTACCACAGTATGAGCAGAAGATGATTGACTTCAACAATTGGTTAAGTTACTGGTGTCATTCTAAGGGGATCCAGTATCTGTTTGCCTGAGATGACATGATCGGCAGACTTTAACACTTTGCCAGAGATGGCCTGCATCTGTCACCCCTGAGATTCTGAGTACTGGCTAAGGTTCTTGCCACCTCTATAGTGCCCTTTTTAGGCAGTGTTCCAAAGACCGAAATTCCACCACAACACCTAAAAACAAATGCAGTCTGAGGGTCATGCTGCTTACTGCTAGAAGTCTAAATCTCAAGATGCACTCGCTCAAAGGGCTCCTCAAAATGGAGAATGTTGACATCTGTGCTGTATTGGAGACCTGGTTTAAAGAGGCAGAAAGCACCACTGCACTCCCAGGGTACAACTCAATTCATATCTTTTGGCCCCAGAATACAGCCGGAAGCTCCAAAGACTGTGGTGTCTCCGTATTCTTAAAGGATATGCACACCTATAGACTGGTAGCCCAGCATAATGCATCCAAGATACTTCAGGTACAGCTAACTCTGGGTAAGATGGTGATACAAGTTATAGCCTGCTACAGAACCCCAAACATCTCCCTAGACACTCACTCCAGGATCCTAAGCACCCTGGAGTCTATCATGGTCCAACCCAATGCTCTCATAATGGGCAACTTCAACTATCCTTCCATCAACTGGCAAAACTATTCAAATAGCAATGTACAGGCCCAACGCTTTCTGGAATTTATCAGTTCCAATGCCCTTGACCAGTTCATTCTGACCCCCACTAGAGGAAGCAACATCCTCGACCTGGTTATCAGCAAAAAGGGAGACCATTGCTCCACACTTATAGTCAATTCCTCCCTGGTTAAATCTGACCATAAACTGATCACCATGGAAATCTCTGTCTCACGTGCACCCCCCCCCCTAAGGTGACCACTCTGAAAAACTTCTGTAAGGTCAACTTTGGGCTCCTACAAACAGACGTGGCTAACTTCTTGGCACCCATGCCATTGGAAAATAGCTACATGACTGCCAAATCATACACCAATGGCAATGTACAAGCATGTACACAAATGCATGGACCTTGCCATACCAAATAGAACTAAGGTGCTCTCCTCCAAGAAAAGGAAGCCAATCTGGTGGTCCCCAGCCTTCAGTAAACTGTACAACAGAAGGAAGAAACTGTTGCAAAAAAAAATTAAGTCACAAGATTGAAAAACCTCCCTTATCAGTCTCAACAAAAAGCTGAGATTCCTTATCAAATCCTCTAAAGCCAGCTATGAATGCAGAATTGGGTCTAACACCAAAACAACCACAAAGCCTTTTATAGCTATATCAAAAACCTCAAAGGCAATACCCAGATTTGCTCTGAGTTATTACGCAATGGCACCTCCTATACTGAGCCAACAGAAGTAGCTAACATGCTGGCCGACAGATTTAATGCCAACTTTACCCCCCCCCCCAAGGGCCGTATCACAATACCAGAAGAAAGCTGTGTAATCACCATTTCTGTGGCACAGGTAAAAGCTGTAATATCCCTGGCTGCATCCTACATGAGCTACAAAATGAGCTGGCACCACATTTGTGTGCCCTGTTCAATCACAGCCTTATCTCAGGCTATGTCCCTAATGAATGGCACACTGCTACAGTCATCCTGCTCCATAAAGGGGGAGCAACTACAGATCCTGGGAACTATTGCCCCATTAGCCTGACAAGTCTGGTATGCAAAGCTATGGAGCGCATCATCATGGACTTGCTTAGCAAAGATATAGGCAATCTCCAAACTCTTGACCCCAAACAGTTTGGCTTTGTCAAGGGAAGATCCTGCCTGCTGAACCTGGTTTACTTCTTCAAGGCAGTCGCCAAGGCTGTGGCTGAGGGTAATGGAATGTATACAGTCTACCTCGAACTGGCCAAGGCCTTTGATACCATTCCCCACTCAGGTATCAATGATAAACTCACCAAGCTAGGCATCAATTCTTTCATCACTAGCTGGGTTGCAAATTGGCTCACAGACAGGATCCACAGAGTGAAACTTGCGGATTCCAAATCAGACTGTCGACCAGTCATGAGTGGAGTCACACAGGGCTCAGTCCTGGGCTCCCTCATGTTTGGCATCTACTTCTCAGAAGTCTAGGCCAACACAGAAGGACTTTGGCTGACCAAGTTCACTGACGATTGCAAGCTAGTAGTCATTATCAACTCCCCAAGTGATGCAGACATCCTACAAAAAGGCCTGTCTAGGACCGATGACTGGTGTCGGAATCATGGCCTGAAGCTTAACACCAAAAAATGGGTTATCATCCCCTTTGGAAAAAACTCAGTTCCCACAAATTAACACGTTGATGGGAGCCCACTGAACACTGAAGGGATCATAAGAGATCTGGGCACTCAGGTTGACAGCCACCTCACCTTCGACCACCAGATTGCCACTGTGGTACATCTTATAACCAAAAGTTTCGCATCCAGGGAGAAAGAGGTTATCATCCCACTCTACTCATTCCTCATTAGACCAGTCATCGAATATAAGGCCCTGTAAGGCATGTACCTGACGAGACACCTACACCAGCTGGAGAAGCCACAAAAGTACCTCGCAAAAAGGATCCTGGGCCTTAAACACATGTCCTACATGGATTGACTCAAGAAGCATCAGCTGTTCTCATTCTCTTATCATCTCCTTAGAGGTGATCTCTGCTTAACTTATAAAGCCATGTCCGACCCAGCCCTACATGAAATGCTACACCTAAAGAAATCCCAGTCCCCCTGCGCCACATGCTCCAGAGATCACAACCTCATTACCACAATTAACAGAACATGCTGGAGGGACAGGTTCATCTCCCAAAGAATGCCAATACTCTGGAATAAGCTTTGCATTCATGTCAAGCAGAGCACCTCACTGACCCTTGAGTGGAAGGGTAACAGAAGGTTCACTCCAGGGATCATTCCAGTTGCCCTGCTGGATAGGAGCACTGTGAACTAACATTGAGTGGCATGGTGCCTGGGCAGTTTATTTGGGCCAGGCTTGTAAGGGCTTCAGGGCTATTAGCCTAGTATACACCTATGAACCAACTACAGATGCTTATAGCAGAAATAACAATGCTACAGAAGGGTAAACTGAACACTTGGAAAAGCTAATAAACTTGGTGTTGAGTTACAGTTTTTTCAGTTTCAATGGCCAGGATTACAAACAGATGAGGTGGATAGCCATGGTTGTGGCTATGGCCGTAAGCCTGGCCAATGTAGCCTTAGTCAAGTGGGAGGAGGAATTTGTACTGCGAAGTGAATGCCAAACTTTTACGACCAGCTATCTTTGCATTACTGATGATGTATTCATGGTCTGGCAAGGTGAGAAATCTAAACTTACTCAGTTTATCCATTACATCAATAACTCCACTTCCTTCATGAAATTTACCACTTCCATCAGCTCGAAGTCAGCGCAGTTCCTTGATATGACTGTCAGTATTGATAAAGGCAGAGGAAAATTAATCAGTAACTTATACAGGAAACCAACACAAGTGAGCTACTTCACAGAGATAGTATGCATCCAGGAAAACTAAGGACAATGTAATAAAATCACAAGGCTACAGATTAGCTTGCATTACCACACATTTTGCCCCTTTTCTCAAAAATCTGAATAGTCTTGAAAATGATTTCTTAACCAGAGGATAATTATCAAACATGTTACATATGCTCCTGAATCCCATTAGAGATTCTAAAACTAACAATGACCCTTTGTGGAACAGGCATTTTTGTATAATTATGCAATGAGGGCACCCTAACCCAAAAGAACAGAAAACTAAGGACAGTTGCATTCTAACTTACACATAGGATTTCAGTAGTATTAAAGCCATTATTAAGGAGAACTGGGCTATCCTCACTGACAATCAGCAGCTTGTAAGGGTTTTAGGAAATCACCCTACTTTTGTATATCAAAAGAGCAGAAGTATACTTAGCTATGTGGAAAAGAAAAATAAGGAACACCAGGATGGCATGAGTACTAAAACCTGTGGGCCATTGATGGAGTGTGACTCATTTGCGTGCCCCTATCTTAAAAAGATGGTGAAATCTTCAGCAGGTGGTAACTGTAATACTGAAAAAAGCTGTATATAGGGCCATGTGTAATGATTTACCTGATGTTTTTGTAGGTAAGACAATGAATAAACTGAAAAGGAGGATTCCATGTCAGCTTTCTGGCATCAGACATAAATGCCAGAGGAATGCCTTATCCAAACACTTATTAGAACAGACCAGACATACTGGTTTTAAATTTATCATTCTGGACTGTGTGTAGATGGATGAACTTGAAGGGGATGTCATTGGTGTGTTGGAGAAAAAAGAATTATGCTGGCAGTTGAAATTAAATGCATTCAGAAAAACAGGACTTGGCTACTATTGCTGTATTGTGTGTGTTGAATTTATGTAGGCTGCCACCCAATTTGTAAAGGTGTTTTAGGGAATTTCTGAGGAATACTTTTAAGTACTAAAAATATACTAAATAGTAAAAGTGATGTATAGAATGTGTAAAAATATATATATATATATATATATATATATATACACATATATATATATATATATGTTTAGTTACTTTAACCTCAATTCTGCTTTGATTAGATTTATTTCATCACACCAGAAATTTAAATGGTAAATTCAAAACACACATTTTTTCATGCCACTATTACCATGTAGTATTAGTATAATTCCCCCATTCACCATATTGGTGGATGCTAATACATACTCATCACCTACCTGCACACTTTTGTACATTACTAGTTTACTTCATCCACTGTTTTCTGTATTTTTGTGTGCTTTTTCTAATAGTTTTCATTGTATAAACATGTTTTGGGGCTGTAAACATGAAAGCTGTCATGACAGTTTTTTGTGAAGCACTGACTAGATGTTATTAGACAGATTTATTTTTATATTTATAATGTTTTGGTTTATGTTTATTGTTAGATAGTGATTTTTTTTCTTGATTTTAGTTCTTGTCACAGACCTAATCAAATCTTTATTGCATTAGTTAGCCAAAAGCAATTTTAGTTAAAAATCTTTTTATGTATATGTTTTCTTAATACCTGATTTTAGAATATAGGTCGCAAATAGATAAGTAATGTTTTCCTTAACTAGGATTTAGTTTGATCTAATCAGTAGTAGTGTGTGGGGGTCGGTACTTGCTGTTCTAAAATGCATTTTACAGCCCTGTTTATATTGTTTGTCATAAATAATCTGGTTTAAAATGAAATAATATGTATATTTTCCACACCTACTTCTAAGTATGTAAAAGCTGATATGTTTAACATTGTAAAATATTTCTTATTTTTTGTTCCTGAGGATCACTTGTCTGTGATGAATAAAGGCTTGTTTCTTTGGAACACTACTTGGGTTTCATGATTTTTGGAAACTATTGTGACTGAGCTCATCAACAAAGTTTTAAGACCACTAGTGTCTCTGTTTTTTATGTTTTCCTCAAAACTCGTGATGGTGAGGTTGGAACTAGACAGATTCCTGTGCTTGTATTTTTTTTTTTTAATGTTAATATTACTGACATGATTTTCATATAATTTATTTTGCATATATTTAGGCAAGCATATATAAATTCTTAATGGAGTTATATAGCAGAGAACATCAAACTGTACTCCTCCCCCACATAGCTGAATATCTTTTAGAAATCATAATTAAAATCATAGAATATGAATGAAACATGTTGACATTTGATGGGGTCTTGAACCTAGGACCTTGAGGAATTCATAGTGATGTTATTGCCTCTGGAGCATCAGAGACACTAAGCCACCAAGTGCCAAGTCTGTTGTAATATGAAATGAAAGGGATGAAACTGAGCTCACTGGCTTTTGGCTATATGTCTTTGGAGGATTTCAGCTCCATCTGTGTATGTAATATGATTTTAAAGCATCGTGATAGTGATTCCCTGCTGAAAGGAAAATGGACAACTTAGAGCTTGGGTGCTTAGCAAATGTTTTATGGCCCAAGGGCAGGGACATCACCACAGACTGCTGAAGGTCATGGGTTCAAAGCCTAGTCAAAGTTATACATTTTCATTTCATATTCCACGTTTGTAAAGCAGATGGCTGTTCCAACTTTAAAGCTGTCTTCTGTGCTAAAACAAGTGTGCATATGCAAAAAGAAATCATCCACAAAACTCCTAAATATGTAGTTGACAATAATCAAAAATAAGTTTGACAATGATCAAAATATTCTGGGAAAAGTGAAATCTGAAATTTATATTTCAAATACACTGCTGAATTTTGAAACTGTATCTTTTCTTTGTACTTCAGTAACCTCAATAAAAACAAACTACAAGAAAGACCCAGCCAAGCAAGAGTATTCACTGTGTAATACATTAAAGCTTCTGGCACAAATTTCATTCTCTGATGGTCCTACAGCCAGAAAAGTATTACAAATCCTATAAATACATTCCAGGATACTGGGTTTCTCCACATATTCAACCCACACAGCACATAAAATGATGCTAGGCTCCATAAAAGTACAGTTTGAAATGTAGCTGACTTAATCTTCTATCTAACCTTGCAAATGTGTAAAAAGTGGTAGTCTTTATTCTGTAAATTCCATATCCCTACTTTGATATTTTGTATATTGGATAATACTGCTTCTACATTTAGGATGCTATTTGAATAAATAAAGTGTATCACTTAAAAACCATGTACCTGCAAGCAGGCATCACAGTGCAGAAGTGTAGCTCACAGAGGATAACCTTGTTTACAGTTACACAAAGGAGTAAATGATATTCGTGTTTGCCATGTCAGCTGAATTGACTTGTCATATTTAAAAGCCTGAAGTTAACTATTCACAATGAACAGAAAGTGTTGTCTCAAGACAAAATGATGTTTAATATTTTATGAAGCTGGACAAATCACAGTTACCATAAATATTAAATGGAATATGCTAAGGGCTGTTATACTCTTCCAACTGCTGCCTCATTTCTGGATTAATGTTATGACTAAAAGGACTCAGGGCAATCACAACTTGTGTGGTACTTAATTCACATGGCATGCATGCAACCTGTTGTCTAGGCTGGAAAAGAAACATGTTCAACCCCAACCTAATTTGCATTCATCATCTTTATAAAGCCAGAAAGAGTAAACAAAATATTAGCAAAATATTTATGAGCAGAAAAAATATGCTTAATAATCCAAATTATTAAGGCAAAGAATTACAGCCATTTATGTTTGTGATGAAATTGGTTTCTTCTGTTCAAGCAGCATATTATGTGTGAAATCCATATTGACATAGGAAACCAAAACAGAATGCACGGAATAAGCTAAGTACGTTGTCCCGTTCGATTCTTAGCTAGAGCGTCTACTGTGGAGACATGCGTGAATGGGCGTACCTTCGTTGAAGGTTGTGTGTTAGGGCCGGCAACTCAGCACATAAAAATCAACTGCCAATCATTAGTGGACCGGAGTTCTGCTGTGGTGATCCCTAACCGGGAAAAGCCGAAAGGCACAACAACTTTATTCTATACTTTTGCAGTCTTTATGTGGGCTGATGTGCAGGTAATTCAGCTTCTGTACAAACTCATTACAGCAGCAATTGTGTTTGTACTTCTTGCTTTGCATTTGCTCAGGTATAAGGACAGTTGCAGTCAAATAATCCTGTCTGAGCCGATGACATGCACCTCACCCATGACAAATGAATGCTGGACCCACAAAAGCTTTTGCCAAAGTGAAATCCTTGTAAAACAGATCTGCAGTCAGATTAACTGCAAGGCATCGATAGGAAAACCAAAATACTGAAGGAGAGAAGAGGGAATCTGGACTAGTATATAGGAACATGACCATCTTGCACCTTGGTATAACAGCATCTGCAGGGGAGAGAGCTAGCTCACTTGACTTTAGTGTTGATAGTAGGTCAGTTGGTGTGCTGGCCTTATTGTAGAGATCATGACATACAACACTAGCAGGCCTCGTAGTAGAACTCACTACATGGTACTAACCAAAACATATTGTGCTGCTTTAGTGTTGATTCACAGTTTGAGAAAAGGTAGCTTAGGATAATAACACTGACTAAATATTGCCAAGTTCTTCATGCCTGAGAATCTCATCTGGAATGATGAATAATACCTTGCTACTTTAGTGCTTTCTCTGTGGCTTGATGTTGGAGAAAGAAATCTGGCAGTTTGTCATACCTGGGATTTGTTCACTTAAACACTGAACTACAGCAGTGAATGGGTTGATTATGAAAGGATAGGATTCAAAGGTCAATGTTAGAGTCAAAAAAGAGAAAAGTGATACAGTATTATGTCAACATTTCACAATCTGTACTCAACTATCTCCTTAAAACTCAGTTTCGTTGTTTATAATCTGGCTCTGATATTGTTCAGTGTATTTGCATTTTTATATAGTAAGTGGGCTTAACTCTCTGGATACAGCTTGATTGTGACTGTTTGAAATTATAACTAGCCTAAATTCCATTAATGCCAAATAGATACTATAGGTACTCATCTTTGATTGCTGAATGTTACTGCCAAAGCCGAGTAAGTTCAGGTTGATCCATTGAGTACTTTCTGTTAGTGCACTCAAATTTACAGCTTCTTTTCTTTGTCCCTGTGTCAAGAAAATCTTGCACAGTATTGAAACCACTTTCATTACAATACATTTCAAGCTGTTGTATATTCAAGCAGTACTGCTTTCATTTAGACTAACTAAATTAACTAGGAAGCTTTGGTGATGTTACTACCTGACTAGACCATGTTTTTTTTTTTTTGGCATTTCTTCAGTATTGTCATTTAAGATCATTCCGTATGATCAATTCCTAGATGGGCTCTGCATAAGAAATCATTTTTAACATCGTAATGATAGCTTACTGGTGGTCCTCTTTGCATTTCTAGCCAAGCCAAGAAACTAGCAGCGCACTGATTCAATGTCAGTTTATTCACAACACTCCATTCAAAATGCCTTCTTGGGCAGATGTTCCTTTCCTAATGAACCTCTTCTCTCTCAATCTGAAATCCTTGGCATCTATTTCTCAGTCATATAATAGTAAACTGATAATGGTCTATATCATAGCTACCCTCTAATCTGTAGAATTTTACCACAAAGAAGGGAGGATATTAAAGTTTGCATATAAAAATGCTATGAAAATGTGTAATTTGTATAATTATTTTATTAACTCCCTTAATCAGTGTGACATATGGTACTTTGGTTCAGGATTGCAAACATAATTAAATTATACAATCTGACAGGAATATGGCTCAGTAGAAATGATTTTATTTCACCTCAGTAATGAAAGAAATTTTATATATATATATATATATATATATATATATATATATATATATATATATATATGAGTATTAATAGAATGAATATTTCACTACAAACGCATAATGATATGAGTGACAAGTACACGGTAGGCTGTAAAGGTCATATCTAGTTTGTGGCCGTAGAAATTAAGATTCTCGACATTTATTTATAGCAGAAGTGCTGAAATGTTGCATTTTGTTTACTATTTGGTATCATATTAAAAGACAGCAATATTGAGCACCACACAGTATAATGGCAGGCAATGTTATACTGCAAGACATTGCAAAATTCAGTTACAAATCTGTCAAACTTTACTAGTAACATTTGTTGTTATTGATATTTAGTCATAAATACAATCGAACTCTGTGTGACTTCAAAGTCTCCTGCTCACCAGAGCTGTCTGTCAAAGATCTGTTTCTTTAATTTCTATTCATTGCTTCAGTAAAGCTGTCCAGCCATCTTAACTTCTGCTGCCTCCTCCTTCTTTTGTCTTCAGCCTTTCCCTGTTGTGAGTCGTATAGATGTCTTAAAAAACTTTGAAGAGCAAAAAAGAATAACAAACAGCAGAGAAAATGAGTCGTACTACTTATATGGGTCCCGACTGAAATGTTGGGACGAACAGTGCTGAGTCCTGAAATGCAGAAAAAAAAAGACTGTCAGTACAGCAGAAGAAGGAATATTGTATCGGAGATTGCATTTCTTCTCTAAACTTTTTTTTTTTTCATGCCGGGGGCAAGTCCTATGACCTTCTTCAGTATATATATATATATATATATATATATATATATATATATACATATGCCACAGATGGCTTTTTTTCATGCTGCAGGCCCATGCCCCCTTTTTTGTCAGCACTCGGTGTCCTTCCAGTCATGGCCACAGATGGAACACTGAGTCAAGAACCTTGATATGTTCATCTACATTGCTGCAGAGGCCACTGCTGTGTAACTCCATGTACTACAGCATCTGAAGATCACAGCATATTGACCCTAATGATCACCATAAAAAGCTTATTAGAGTACTATGTGTGCAGCATATGAATGATATCATCCATCCTGTCTAAGGGCAGGAGATAGGGATATCAGGAATATTCCTGGCTGAGCCAAATGCTTAGCCCCCATTGTCCATTGTCATTCCTCCAGCTCTGTGGGGGCACATCATGCAACCCTGAGATGCTGCAGTGCAATCACTTTCTGTTATTCATCAGTGCTGGGTGATGAACTAAGGGTACAGATATGTATGCAATCAGAGTTTTGAAAAAAATTGCCATGCATATAAAAGCAAAAGCCCATACAACACTATCTCTTATACAAGGCTAGACACATACCTGGCACTGTTATGCAGCCTATAATGAGACAGTATGACAAGACTAGTAGCTCAGCAGAGTGATTTTCCAAAAAAATATATTACCACAGTGGTATAGAACCTACACAGTACAGTCATTATTGTTAAAAATAATATTATGCTGTCAAAATATTTGAAAAAAATTATTTTGGCAGAGTACCACAGCTGTATACCTTCAACTCAGCACTAACATTTAACACCAATGAGAACTGCATGAGACAAAGTGTTATCATCTGTAGAACATTTGCAGAGATGTACACTTACCCCAATGGCTAGCCACTTCAGTACATAGTGGGAACATTTATAACAAAGTAGTACATGTAATGAAACTGTTATGCACTTTCATTAGGCAAATCCCGAATATATAACAAACCAACAAAATCAATAGAAACCTAGAGTGTTAGTCCCCCTAGCAGTACCAGAAGGAAATGCTACCCACTTCCTATTCCAGTTCATGTTTCTAATAGATCACATGTAAAACTCATTGAAGATAATCCTCTCACCTGTCACTCCCAGCAGATACGCTCCCTCTCCATCATACCCAATAGCCTATGCCCCATCAGCACATTTCTGTAATTTTTATTATTGAGAATGTTTCTCCATGTGCATACTCAGTATCTGTTTCATTGTCTCAACAGAAATTCTTCACTCAACTTCTGCTAAATACTGTTTTTTTTCTATGCAATCCTCAGAGCATACAAGCTGGCAATAAGTCTGTGCAATATGTCCTTTCCTTGGTGTGTTGAACACAGTCACTAAACATTATATTTTAAAATCCAATAATACTAACATGTAAAATTGTCGCGGGTGCAATTAGAAATGCACAAGTGTGCAGGCCTGAATTTCTGTATCCACGTCTGATACCATGTGTCTGTGCTAAACGTTGCATCTGTTCCCTCCGAAAGAGAATGGACATGTTGCCTGCAACATCTGATGAAATACAAAATGTTACCTAGCTTATAATGGTGCCTAGGTAGCTAATGAAATACAACATGTTACCTAGCTTATAATGGTGCCTAGATAGCTGATGAAATACAAAATGTTACCTAGCTTATAATGGTGTCTAGGTAGCTAATGAAATGCAACATGTTACCTAGCTTATAATGGTGCCTAGGTAGCTGATGAAATACAAAATGTTACCTAGCTTATAATGGTAACTAGGTAGCTGATGAAGCCTCCCAAGTCATTTTTTTGGTCTTTTTTCAGATCCTTTAAACCAGGTATTTTGTGATAGGATTTGCCCACACCCCAGAATCCTGACTAGTTTTAGTTTTCTTTGCTTCCATGTAAAATGAGCAATACCTCCAAATTGTTTTGAAGTATTTTCAGGAAATATTCAGGTAACATTTCTGAGGTATCTTCATTTAATGCACTTGTAGACTGAGTGCTACATTAAACAAGAAAACATGGCTGTAACTTAAATCTTAAAGAAAAATTAATGTTGTGCCATTTAAAAAGGGTAAAATAATCTGACATTTATCATTTGTATACAGCCATGCTTTGTCTTTTCAGACCTAATAGCATAACTGCAGTATACATTTCAGTTTTAATAGTGTTTATTAATTGCTCTATTTCAGTCTTAAACTAAATGTTTTGGAAATGTTGCAGTCAGTTTGTTTGTAATGGCTGTTCTGGCCTTAGTTTGACTCTGCCTGCAAATGCCCGTATTAATGTAATGCCTTCAGATTTTATTATAAAATTTTCAGGACAAGGATTCGGCAGTGACTGAACTGCATGGATGTCATCCTGTTCTTGCCAATGCTGTCCTGTGTCTCTCTTATTTTTGCCATAACCTTTTCAAGGACAAGAATATAACTCTGTTGAGAATTATTATGTTTAGTTCTAAGGTTATGACTGCATGTAACAGATACGGCTTTGATGTTTACTGTCATCAGCTGCTCACTTTTTTGTCAAGGTTCTGTGATTCTCTAGATGCGACATCTTAGGGACACTGAAGATCACTTTTTATCTAACCCCTTCTCTTAGTCTATTTTGCCAAAAGTCACCTTACCAAGAGCATAACGTTTGGGACAATACAGCCCTAGGGGTCATCCATCTATCCATGCTAATGAATCACAGCCAACTCTTAAAGTGACCCTGTGAACATCCACCACCATCCACAGAGTTTATCAGGCAAGGGTGAATGGGAATTGATTGCCCAGGCATTTTTCCATATCATAACATGCAAGCACACACATATACACACAAACATATGCACAGGCACTCTCATTTATGGACTGTTTAGAAGCTGCCAGTTGACCGACTATTTGTCTTTGGAATTTGGGAGGTAACTGTAAACCCTGGAAAATAAAAACATGCCACCAGAGGAAGGATATGCAGATTCTGCAGAGAAGGCACCCCATTCAAGAACTGAACTGCAAAACCTCTTGCCTGTGAGGTAACACTGCAACCCACTCTGGCCACAACACCATCTTCAACATGATAAAGTCATGATCACAACAGGTGTCCACCTAGTAGATGGTTTACACAGTTAGCCTGATTTGGGTCATACTTACCTCGTAATGAAAATGAATATAATGCAACTTGGCAGATTTTGGGAGTTGAATGATTGTGCCACTTTGCATTTCATAGGTTCATAGGTTGGTACTAGGCTATCGCCCTAGGGCCTGTACAAGCCTAGCTATAACAATTCCCTGGCTATTTCTTCCCAAAATATTTACTTCCCTGGACCCCTGTCTAGCAGGGCGACTAACGTGATCCTTGGGGTGAATTTCCTATCTCCCATCCAATTGTCAAGGTTTCTTTTGAAGAGGGCCAAAGAGGCTGTTGTTTGGCATCTACTTCTGTGAAGTACAGGCCAACACTAAGGGACTCTGGCTAACAAAGTTCGCAGATGACTGCAAACTGGGAGCCATTATTGAATCCCCAAATGATGTGGATATTCTACAAAAGGACCTTACAGAAACAGATGCTTGGTGCCAGAGCCATGGGCTTAAGCTCAATGCCAAGAAATGTATATTTATCCCCTTTGGGAAAAAACATGTACCTGTGAATTACCACATAGGTGGCAGTACACTAAACACCGAAAGTGTGATAAGAGACTTAGGGATACAGGTGAACAGTGGTCTCACCTTCGATAACCACATCACCACAACAGTCAGGAAATCCTTCTATGTGGCACACCTCATCACTAAGGGCTTTTCATCCAGAAAAAAGGAGGTCATTGTCCCACTGTACTCATCCCTCATTAGACCCATTATAGAATACAACGCCCCGTTTGGTATGTACCTCTCAAGACATCTGCAACAACTGAAAAAGGTCGCAGAAATACCTCACTAAAAGAATCACAGGCCTAAAGCAGGTGCCCTATGCTGACCGTCTAAAAAAACTCCAGCTATACTCTGTCGCATATCATCTACTCAGAGGCAATTTCTGCTTAACATACAAGGCTATGTCAAACCCAGAGCTGTTGGACATGCTACACTTAAAGAAATCCCAATCCCTCAGAGCCACACACTCCGGGGATCTAAACCTTGTCATCATAATGAACAAAACATGCTGGAGGGATAGGTTCCTGACCCAGAGACTCCCCAGACTCAGGAATAGACTGCCCATTTGATACCATCCTAGAAGATTCAGCATCTCAATAGATCTTTTCATGCTTTCTTTTCAGTGAGACTTTCATGAATGTTTGCTCATTTCCTTAGACTTACACATTTAAGACCGCCATGATAATTTTAAGGACTTGCATTTAAGTCAGTGCTGAAGTTGGCTGTGGTATTCTGCACTTGCTGGTCGTGGCAGTGCTGGTGATGACATTATTCCATTTAGAGCAATGCATATCTTACAGAAAACTAGAATGATTTTATTAGATATGTAATCCCACCTCATGGCTGGTATACTCCAGCTGTGTATGAATTTCTTCTTCCTGAAAAGAAGTGGTTTATATGGACCCCTTTCAGAAAATGAATAAAATGCATATTTGCAGACTATAACAGTGGAATGACCGAGTCAACCTGCATTTGTAGCCTTCATATAGGAGATGATAAGAAATACCAGCATATGAAAGCTGAAGCTAGAATAATATGAAATAGAGACACCCAGATAGTTCCAACAGTAGTAGGAGCAACAGCAGCTAATAAAAAAAGAATTATCAAGCACGATTATACATGTTATCAATACATGTAACTTCATATGCACAGCATGAAGCAATTCTGGGCTCATTGCCAGTGTCAAGAGTAGCTGTCTTGGCAAAAATCAAAGAATGAAGCAATACTAATTTCATGAAATGTAATCATAGCCAGACTTAGGAATGTGCCCTTTCCTGTAATCATAATAGAAATCCTAAACATTTGGAGAAATAAAAATGGAGAGACAGGGTGAATATCTCACACTCCATTTGGCAGACATTATTGATCATTTTATGAACTTTTACCCAATTTTAGGTGGCATAGTGTAAAATTATCATTCAAGTCATTAAGGTTTACATACAGTCTTCTTCTTTCAGCTTTTTCCCGGTTAGGGGTCACCACAGTGGATCACCTGTCCGCTCATGATTGGCAGTGGAGTTTTACAGTGTCGAGTTGCCAGCCCAGCGCCCAACCTTTCACAGAAGACACACACATGCACACATTCACACCTATGGCCAATTTAGAGTGTCCAAATCTACTTACAGCATGTTTTTGTGATGTGGGAGGAAACGGGAGCACCTGGGTGAAACCCGCACAACCACTGGGAGGACATGCAGACTCCACACAGAAGGCACCCCAGCTGAGAATTGAACTGGAGAACCTCTTGCTGTGGGGCGGCAATGCTAAACGCTGCACCACCGTGGCCGCCTTTAAGGTTTACATACAGTACATTAATTAATTAATCTAGGGTCTTTCTCTGTTGTCAGGGCAGGATTTTTTTTTTTTGCTGCTGCTATTTCCTAGAAACATAAGTAGCTTTACTGTATTTCTTTGAGTTTAAATTCTCTTAAACATTGACCAGATTAAACACACTGGTCAAAGACCCACCTCAGTATAACCTTAAAACAAAACATGTTTTGCAATAGTGCTTTTACCCAATTTACCTCCCATTTTGGGAGCTTCAACACAAACCCCTCCCTGAACATATATATCATAACTCCACTGGTGCACAACTGAGGAGGAAGCAGATAAACCTACATAAATGGAATTACCTGTAACAAGCAGATAGAAAATACATTAGCACTGATTTCCTATAGGTAAAACTAAGCAGGATGTTCAGTGTCAAGAAGCTGAACTCTTTGGTTTAAATCTCCTGCTCTTTGCATTCAACCAGGTGCAGGGTAACAAAAGAAAAAGTAGGTTTAGTAGAAGCAATACGAGTTTTATGAGTCACGATGCTAACAGTACACGTAAGTTCTCATCATGTCTTGAATTTCCCAGTTTAAAAATAGTGATATAGCATTTCTTTATAAAAAATTATAAATCAGTTTAGCAGACTGCTGCTGCAAACTGCATTTGATTCCTAAGTAAAGGAAGGCAATATCTCACTCTCCTTTTGACATCTCATAGTAAAGCATTGAAGGTGTTAGACTTGGACTTCCAGGTGCGTAGTGCACTTAAAACTTTGGTTCTTCTGTCATAGATAATACTGGGAATATTAAAGGTACCATTTTCCTGTGACATAACAGGACACTTTAATGTGGAAATGTATAACATTTTACTTCCTGTTTAAGTGAAACTCAGCATAAATGTGTTTTGAGCATTCAGTGCACTCCTGCTATGAAAATAAGTGATACAGTCACTCTCTCACAGTGAAGTACTCAAGCATGCCTTTGGGTACGAGGCAATATTCCAGTCATGCACTGACAGTTCATAGAAGTTGCTGCAAATTATACCTGGATATGTAGGTACTTAATGCATGTAACACTGAGATTCTACACTTACTGATTTATATGCTTATGCAGCCATGCAAGTTAATGCTGAAGCTAGCTGGATCACTTCACCCTTGATAGTGCAGGACTTTTGTGTAAATTGCATTCTTTCCAGTGGTCACTTCTGCACTGAAATGGATGTGCGTGTGTATATGTGTGCGTGTGTTCACCCAGATATTTATTGTACTCTGTAGTGGCTGCACTCTGTGTTAGCTACTGGGTTCTTTAAGGTATGCATACATGAAGATGCACATTTCTGTTTGTTTCAAAGTAGGAGGCACATATGACATTGCAAATACAGCTGGAAAGGCATAGAACCAGACAAGAGAGCCTCTTGGAGTAGGTGGCAGGAAATGATATCTCAGGGGTTGAGCTGGAGGAGATATCCATTGATGGTTGAGGAGCAGGTAAAGCAGGACATACTGCTGCTGTTTGAACCATTTGGTTGTGGTGGTGATGAATGTGTCACTGCTTTACTTGCTCTGTGAGCACAATCTGACATCAGTGGCATTGTCAGCACAGATGTATGTCATCAGCTTACCATGTCACTGCCTGCTGCTGGACTGGCGATACAAAAAGTGAATGTGCTGCACTGTTAAATTCACCCAGTAAATCTATGATGTATGTATTTGAGCCAACATCCAGTGCTGCCAGTTTCAGTGATAAAGTAGTCAGGGAAATTAATACAATAAAGAGAAGGCAGACTGTGGCCTATTTCCAGGATTCCATAACATGTCTACACTATTCAGGCAATTTATAGGGTGGGTTTTATATAATGACACAAGTCTGTTCCATATCAAGTAGTGTGGACCCAGCTGTATCTCAGTAGAGAAAGATACTAAAGCAAATAACCCAGCATTCATATTGAGTTTTCTCACACAACTTTGGTATTGAGAGGACGTTAGCGTGCCATGTGAGAAAATCCACTGCATGACACTACTATTTGTGAGTTTGGAGACTCTGACTAAAGCTAGCCATTGCATCTGGCTATTTTAAGGAAGCATTTAGGATATCATTGTACAGCACATACAAATCATTATGTAACAGATGTGAACAGCTGCAGGCTATGTTATGGACTGTGCTTTTGTGAACAACATACAGGAAGGCATCCTGTATCACACAGAGGTTATTATACCGTTCATGTTGTGTTCCATACTTAATGATTAGCTTCAGGACAGTTTCATGCTGGTAGTATTATAGCTTATATCAAGCAAGCAATTGCATCACCAGCTGAATTAAATGTGAACACATGACTGAACTGGTAACTTCCCAGTTTGTGGCCATGTCCACCCCAGGCTAGATTTATGCTTGTGATCATTTCCCTTTGTCATGGTATCAGTGCAGGTTTATACATCATTTTCTTGCATGAGCAATGTGGTTGGTCATGACATTTGGACACAAGCATGCCACAGTATTCCCACTCCTCTTTTCTTGATATACTGGAAAATATTAGAGTTCAACCAAACATCCTAATAATGGGCGATTTCAACTACCCAACATTAACTGGGAAAACTACTCATGTACCAACTCCTTTGCTCAACGGTTTCTGGAATTCATAAATTCCAGTGCCTTGGATCAACTTATCCACACCCCCACCAGGGGCAACAATATCCTAGACCTAGTCATTACCACACCCCCACCAGGGGCAACAATATCCTAGACCTAGTCATTACCAACATGAGTGACCGGTGTTCCACACCTGAAGTCAACTCCTCTTTAGTCAAATCCGACCATAAGCTAATCACCCTAGATATCCGCATCCTGCCCCCACCCACCATTAAGGAAACCACGGTAAAAAAAAAAAAAGCCAACTTCATGCTTCTTAAGACAGAAGTGGCAAACCTCATGACACCCATGTAGATGGACAATATAGTTACGACTGAATCCTACACAAATGCACTCTATAAGCACATACATGAATGCATGGATCGTGCTATCCCAAACAGAACCAAGATGCTAACCTACAAAAACAGGAAGCCAATCTGGTGGTCCCCTGCCATAAACAGACTCTACAACAGAAGGAAGAAACTGTTGCAAAAGAGAGTAAAATCCATGAGTGGAGGAGCTCCCTGGTCAGTCTCAGAAAGAAGCTTAGATCCCTTATAAGATCCTCCAAAGCTAGCTATGAAAACAAAATTGCTACTGATTCTAAGGGTAACCACAAAGCATTCTATAGCTATGTCAAGAATCTCAATGGCAACACCCAGATCTGCTCTGAGTTACAGCAAAACGGCATGAAAATTACAGAACCAACTGATATTGCCAACATCCTGGCAGATAGGTTCAGTGCTAACTTTACCACCCCCCCCCCCACCCTCTGAAGGGCCCATATCTGTACAGGAAGAATGCAGAGTCCCTGTAATCACATCAATGCAGGTAAAAGCTGCACTCTCTAAAACCAAAAACACAGCATCCATGGGACCAGACAACATCCCAGGCTGCATTTTACACGAACTGGCTCCCCACCTAAACACCATATTCACTCATAGTCTCACATCAGGCTTTGTGCCCACTGAATGGCACACAGCAACATTTATCCCACTCGACAAAGGGGGAGCCACCACTGATCCTGGGAACTATTGCCCTATTAGCCTGACGAGCCTGGTCTGCAAGGCCATGGAACGTATCATCATGGAACTCATAAACAAAGACATTGGTAACTTCCAAACTCTGGACCGCACCCAGTTCGGGTTTGTGAAAGACAGATCATGCCTGCTGAACTTGATCTACTTCTTTGAGGCAGTCACCAAAGCCATAGATGAGGGTAAGGTGGTTCACACAGCCTATATTGACCTTGCTAAGGCTTTTGACACCATCCCCTATTCTGGAATTATAGCTAAACTCACTAATCTAGGTATAAATCCCTAAGTCACAAGATGGGTTGCCAACTGGCTCACTGACAGAACCCACACTGTAAAAGTTGCAGACTCCAAATCTGACTTCAAACCAGTGACAAATGGAGTACCACAGGGTTCAGTCCTGTGTGCTCTCCTGTTTGGTATCTACTTCTCTCAAGTACGGGCTAACACAGAAGGCCTTTGGCTAATGACGCTCGCAGATGACTGCAAACTAGGAGCCATTGTCGAGTCCCCAAATGATGTGGACATCCTACAAAAGAGCCTCACTGAGACAGATGCCTGGTGTTATAGCCATGGTTTCAAGCTCAGTGCCAAAAAGTGCATTGCCATCCCCTTTGGTAGAAACTCTGTACCCATGAACTACCACATAGGCTGCAGTCTACTTAATGCTGAATGTGTGATAAGAGACCTTGGGACCCAGGTGGACAGTAGTCTCTCCTTTGATAATCACATCGCCACAGTTGTCAGGAAATCCTTTTATGTGGCACACCTCATCACAAAAGAGTTCTCATCCAGAAAAAAAGAGGTCATTGTTTCCCTCTACTCGACACTCATTAGACCCATTATAGAGTACAATGCTCCTTTTGGAATGTACCTCACAAGACATCTGCAGCAGCTGGAATGGCCACGGAAGTACCTCACAAAGAGGATTACTGGCCTCAAACAGATGCCCTATACTGACTGTCTCAATAAATTTCTGCTTTACTCCGTAGCACATTGCCTACTCCGAGATGATCTCTGCCTAACATATAAAACTATGTCAAACCCAGAGCTGTTGGACATGCTACACCTAAAGAAATCCCAATCTCTCTGAGCTACATGCTCTAGGGACCTAAATCTTGTCACCACAATAAACAGGACATGCTGGAGGGATAGATTCCTGTCCCAGAGACTTTCCATACTCTGGAACAAGCTACCCATCTATGTCAAGCAAAGTTTCTCATTAGCACTCTTCAAGAAAAATCTTGATGAGTGGATGGGAAATAGGAAATACACCCCGGGGATCACTTCTGTGGCTCTGCTCAACAGGGGCACAGGAAAATAACTTTTTTGGGTGGCATAAGCCAGGGAACCTTGTTGTCTAGGCTTACTTAGGCCCTTAGGCTGATAGCCTAGTACCTACCTATGAACCTATTAAACCTATGAATTTAAGATCAGGCAGGACTTTCCCTGAATCTTGCTAGTGACTCCCTTTTGTCCCAGACAGGATTGGTTCTCCCTTCTTTTTCATTTGGCCATAGGCAATCACCACAAGTTACCTCACTAAGTGAATATTTTCACACAAGAAAAGGGGCCTCTTACCCATCCTCACGTGTTCGCTCTTCAGCTGATCCTGAGGGGGACAGGGTGTTGGTCTCTTTCGTGCATCTTTTTTCTGAGGACCTGGTTCAGGTTTTTCAGGAGGCCAGGAATACCACCACCAGGAAATCATATTTGTCCAAATGGAAAAGATTTTCTTTCTGGTGCCTCTCTTGCCATCAGGATGCCCTGTCTGTGGAGGTTCGTGTGGTTCTCCCTTATTTTTATGATTTGATTTGATGAATTTGTGCTATCGTATTCTTCAGTTAAAGCTCACCTATCAGCAAGTTCTGCTTATCTGCCCTTACATCCTCCTTTTGCCTCTAGATTTGAGGTCAAGCAGTTTCATAAAGGTGTCCTTCATATCAGGCCTCCCAGGAATCCCATTCTGCCTCCTTAGGACCTCATGTTTTGTTCTTGAGAAATTGGCTCAGGCTCCTTTTGAACCTGTTTCTTCAACTTCCCCTGTACACTGTACTTGGAAGACTATTATTCTTTTGGCTCTCATTTTCTCCAAGAGAGTTTCTGAACTTCAGGCTGTCATTCCTCCTTTCCTAGTTTTTTTTTTTGTTTACAGAGACAGGGTGTCTCTTTGTACTAACCCTCCTTTTATGCCCAGGGTGGTTAATGAGATCTCCCTTAATGATTCTATTCATCTTCCTTCTTTTTTTCCCTTTTCTGCAATCTGCAAGTGAGAAGGTTCTTCACACCTTGGATTTGCATAGACAGCTCAGATATTATTTGGCCAAAACTAGTTATTCACAAATCTGATCAGTTTTTGTTTCCTTTCATCCTAGGTCTTTTGGTTTGGCTGTTTCTAAGCAAACCACATATTCCTGGATTTCTAAGGTCACTTCTTTTTATTTATTTATTTGACATTTGTTGACTGGGATAGTCCAACTGGGCTGTTGCACTTTGCGGAGGCCCAGGGAGAAAAGCTCCACAGTAAAACCGAACAAAAAAACTTACATGATAAAGTAATTTACAATAAAAAGTGCCAGTATAAGTAAGAGATACATATATACAGTGTAGTAGGTGAATAGGTAATAACAAAAGCTTGCAGAATCATATTTGGATTATTTACAGTGATCAGCTGTATTATTTCAAACAATATCTTCAGTAATCAACAGGAAGAAATAGAAATGTAGTATAAGGGCCATGTTGCAAGGTAAGACTTAAGGTAGCTGGATTATAGGACTGAGAAGTGAAGGGGCAAGGAGAGTAAAGACGGACTGTCCAGTCATAAATAGGCTGTTATTTGGAATAAGAAGATTTGAGGAAGGGAAGCAAATTGAGGAATAGGAAGGGAAGGGAAGAAGGGAGACAGAAGTGGAGGGGTAGGGACAAGGTTCAGGTGGGATGGTTACAGTGGCAGGTCCAGTTGCTGCTGAGGTAGTATCTGAGCATTTTCTTGAATTCGTGGACATGAGTAATATTTTTGAGAGTCATGGGAAGCTTGTTCCATTGACAAGTGGGAGAATAGCTGTATAGATTCAGTCCAATAGATTTTTTAGGTTTGTAAATTTGTAAGAGATATTGGTCAGAGCTTCTGGGGGATCGAGGGGGGTTATACAGGGAGACTAGTGTATAAATGCTGGTGCAGGAGGACGGTTTGTTCAGGATAGAGTAGATGATGGGAATTTGAGTAAAAAAGAGTTGGTTAGGAAACTCTAGCTAGCAGAGTGTCCTTAGGGCATGACAGTGGTGTGATTTCGATGGCAGATTGGCAGCAAATGTAGCAACTTTGTTGTAGGTGGATTCGAGTTTGGAGAGTAGTGAAGACTGTAGGTTAGTTAGGATTTGTGAGCTATAGAAGAGGATGGGGAGAAGGTAAGCTTGGGCTAGTGAGATTCTGGAGTCTGGGGTGAGGAACCTTTTGTTTCTGTCCAGCAGGCCAGGCTTTTAGCAGGTTTTCTTGATGCAGTGAAGTATGTGGAGGTCACAATTAATTTGGTCATCTTTACTTGCTCCTGGGAGCTTTTTGTGGGTTTCAGGAATGATAGAGGTGTTGTTAAGGGAAGAGATAGTAAATGAGGATTTGAGGTTGTAGAGGGATTTCAGGAGGAAGAGAAGTTTTGTCTTTTTTGGGTTAAGTATGAGTTGATTGTTGGTAAGCCATGTTTTGGTGAGGTTGAAAGATTTTTGTGAAAGGGTTAGCAGATCAGATGGATGTCAGAAATGGAGATGATTGTGGAGTCATTTGCGTATTGTATATGGGAAGACTGAGGACAGGATTTATGAAGTTGGTTAGTGAAGATGTTAAAAAGAAGGGGGCCTAGAACTGACCCTTGTGGGGCCCCCATTTTGATGAGGAGAAAGGGCAGAAAGCCATATGATGGATTGCTGCCTTTCTGTGAGGTAGTTGTTGAACCAAGAGATAGTTGCTGAGGAGAGGTTGAGTTGGGAGAGTTTACAGAAGAGGATGGGGGGGGGGGAGACATTGTCAGAGGCTTTGGAGAGATCTAAGAAGAGACAAGACACTAGTTTATTTTTGTCTCTGGCTAGGGAGATGGTGTTGGTAAAGGAGAAAAGAGAATTAGTGGTGCTGTGATGGGAGCAGAAGCCATGTTGGATTGGGGTGAACAGGTTTTCTTGAGTGAGATAGGCTGTGATTTGTTTGTGAACGCAGTGTTTGAGAATTTTAGAAAGGGGAGAAAGTATAGCAATAGGTTGATAATTAGAGAGTTCAATGGATTTTCCACATTTGTGGATAGGTATGGTATAGAATTTTTTTCCAGAGAGTTGGGACAGTGGATTCTCTGATTGAGTGATTTGTGAGAACGGAGACAGGATATGCTATAGATATAGCCGCAACCCTTAGGAAGAGAAGACATTTTTTTTGTTATTCTTTTCATGGAAAATCTCTTTCCTCTTCAGTAAAGGCTCATTCTTCCAGGGCTGTTGCCTCCTTTGGAGCTTTTTTCAAGGGACTGGATACTGATTTCATCCTTGAGGCTGGTTAGTGGTCTTCTGTTCATACTTTCAACAAAGATTACAAGTTGGATGTTATTTCCAGGACCAGAGCTAGCTTTGCCAGGGCTATTGTGCATGGGTTTCTATAGGGCTGTTTTGTGCCGTCCTCCTCCCAGGCTTCTTCTTGAGCTTTTGTACGCTTCCTTAGGTTAAGGAAACTATAACAATGATATGGAAGGACATAGTGCAGTTGTGTAAAATCTTACCGTAGCAGTAGATTTTTTTTTCTTCACTGTTGCAGTATTTGCTCCATCCCTCTTGCTCCCTCTGCTCTAGCATTGGTGTCATTTGCCCTGTGACCAAGGTACTCTTCTCTTTTTTCTCCTTGTGGATGAACATGTTATTCCTTGTCCCTAGGGGCATTCTATTCCACCTGGAACTTTTCAAGTTCTGAGTGTGTGCATCCATATGTCGCCTTAGTGGCCTACACCTTATGTGGGGTGCATATGTGTGATGTATGATGCTTCTAAGTGCTAAAACCTTTGGTATACTAGCTGGACGTTGGTCTGTCCTTGGTAGGGGATCACTTAGGTTAAGAATACTGCAAAAGTAAAGAGAAGGACATCTACTGCATAGGATTTTACACAACTATATTTTTGGTATAAAAATATAGCCTATATATGGTCTAGTTGTTAGGATTCCTGGTTTTCAACCAGGCAACCCAGGAAAGACTTTGAGAATGGGCCTCTTCTTTGTGTGGCATTTGGCCCAGAGGGCTAAGACTGTGAGCTGTAGTTCCTGTGGTGCAGCCTTTGGTTCCTACAGCCCTCATTTGACTACTATGTAACCCTGAACATGTCACTTAATCAGAAAGTGCTTGGGGGTAACTGGGAATTTGGGCTAAGCTCTGCAGTAGTTCCCTGGACTGTAAGCCTAGTAACTATCCATGAATGACCTGTTCAGAGTAATCAAGCTGGTGCTGTAAGACTGTAATAGTGTCACTTGCTAAATTTTAATACAAAATTCTTAAGGAAAGCTTGATTTTATGTTATAGATAGTAAAATCAATAAAGACCCCATCCCCCGGTATTATTTTCATTTGAACAAGATAATTCTGTGGTTTGGTCTGTTGTATTCTTTTCATTTTTAAGCAAATGCATGACTACATTGTGCAGTTTCTGCTGTTTGCAAATTCTTCTGTATCCAGTGGAAATGTCAAAATTAAATTACTCATAGCCATGCAGGAAACAATATATTTTATAGCCATTTAAACTTACATCTGGGCTCAGCTTGTTCTCACTGCACATAGAAGTACCTTGACAGTGTCACAGTTAAGAATTTTGAAAAGAACAACTAGCACTATCAATTCCAGTTGTAAAAATGCAGACAAAGTTGGAGGTTAAATATAAATACTGATCTTTCTCAGCATTTTGAGTTTGACCACTATATGAATGTATTACACTGGTTTGATAAAAAGAAAAAAGTCTAAATTGCTATGACCCACAGGTAAAGTTAAGCAAACTTTGAAGTGTGTTTTTAATATAAATTAAATCAGTTGTGAATGAGAATGAAATACATTTGTGATAACGTACAGTAATTAGGTGTAACCAAATTAAATTGTAGTAAATGGATTTAGATATGTACATTGCTCACCTTAGTAATTATGTATGTCCTGACCCTCAGCAGCTAAGTGTTGTAGTTTGCCTTGAACTATTGAACTATTTTGTGAAAATATGTTAGACAAAAATTAAGTAAGCATTGAAAAGACTAACACATGTTACTTTAATTCATGACTGGCTTTGTGGTAGCTCTGCAACACGTTATTTTGCAGATTTCCACTGACAATTTAATGTTAGATTTAGGTTTTAATTAATTAAAAATAAATAAACCTATTTGTGAGCTTACCTCAACCTTTCACTATTTATTCTCTGTATTACAAATTTTATAGAAATTACTACACCTCAAACTAAAGCTGTATGGCACTCATCGTATTAATACTTTGTTCCCTTGCAGTGGCACTACTGACAGGCGTACCAACATCAGGGCCAAGTTATTGCATAGCTTTCTGTTAAATCCTCCATACTAGCATTGTTTCCAGTCTCAAAAGTCTTTTGCTGTTTTATTTACTTCTGATTAGCAAGTGGATGCCCAGTTCAGAAATTGAATAGTTCTTAACTTTGGTCTTTTGTATTGGATTCTGGATTTGACATAGGCTTACTGTACTTCCTAAGGCTTCGTCAAAAGCAAATCAGATGTCGTTGTGTGCAAGCTATCCCCATTTATGTCATGGGGATAAGGTTCTCTGCTGAAATTAGATACTGTTCTATATAATGCATGTCCTTCACTATATTATTAATGCCACAAGATGTAATTGCAACATCAGTAACGCATACATTGCATTGCTAGTCATAAATCTATATGTAACAGCATGAGTACACATGCTTGCAAATTTACATATTTCACAAGGAAATAAATGGCACACGAGCCCGTTTTCAGTCAAAATCTAGGACAGTGAGAAGACAAAAAAAAATAAATATATATATATATATATATATATATATATATATATATATATATATATATATATATATATATATATATATATATACACACATACATATATATCTATATATGCATGGATATATATATATATATATATATATATATATGCATACGTGGATATATATATATATATATATATATATGCATGGATATATATATATATATATATATATATATATATATATATATATATATATATATATATATATATATACACAGATATTTAGATATAAGAAAAAAACTTAAATCACTGTCAGGTATATACAAGTACATAATATTGCTATATTTTTGAAACATGCTATTCAGAGCTCACCCTGCTTTCTCACTTAATTCACTAAAAATAATCTAACGCATTTGGAAATTTTAAAATCATTTAACCTTCCAACGTTTAACTGCGGAATGCTTTACAGGTGAGACTATGTACATTTCTGTCTGGTAGCTGCAGTGGGTATAGTTTCACGTCCGTGCAGGGATTATGCATTGTGCATTTTTTGTTGTTAATGACCTGTAGTTCACTGATGACATATGTAATTGATGCATTTGTTTGTTAATCAGGTAGATGAACTGGTCCATGCACCCTTGAGGCAACAGCAATTACAATCAAATACAACAATCCAAATACATACAGATAAAATAGATTACAAGATGGCACAAACATTACACAAATATGCAAGCACTGTAAAACAATAGAGATAAAGTACATTACAAAAAGATGCAGATGGATTAAAATACATTAATATGCAAGATGATTAAGAAGCACAAGTGGTATGAGCTGTATATAATGAGTAGGCAAAAAAAACTGCAAACAAGTGGTAGAAAAAACATAAACATTGCATTCTGTAGCATTCCATCTATGAAGCTGTGAATTACCTTTTTCTGCTCTATTAGCCATTATTCATTAGGGATGAAGCTAAGTGCAAGAATATTGTTGGATCACTTTGTTTGCTCTCCTTGCAAGCCCCCTGTATATATCATGGTCATTGTAAATAATCCTTTTACTAAAAAAAAAAAAATAGCATGGCTTCATCAGGAAGTGCAAAATGCCATTAAACTGCTTAGACTGGATATGACATACACATCAAATTATTGCTGGGAAGTGCTGTGGATCTCTTGCTTAATCATAGCCTTGTCTGTTTGTCCCATATTAGAACAGAAGTGTTGAAGATACTTTTATAATAGTGATATGCAAGTTCTTTCACATGTCATGCTGGATCTTTTACCTGCATCTTTTTATTATTTGCTTATCATTTTTGCATGAACCCTTTTATTAAAGAATATTGTACCAGTTCCTCTGGAAATAAAATGTCAAGTTTGTTTTCTCCTGTAGTACATACATACACACACACACACACACACACACACACACACACACACACACACATATATATATATATATATATATATATATATATATATATATATATATATATATATATATACTAGCTGTACCCGGCCACGCGTTGCTGTAGCTCAGTCTGGTTAAATGGAAAAAAAAGAAAAGAGAAAGCGCACATTTCTAATATGTTTAATTTCACAATGCTTGTGGGTATACAATATTTTTTGTTGTTCCATTGTCTTTGCAGATATAGAGATTGTCTGGTTTGCCGACTCTAGAACACGCAACATATAATTGTCCATGTGAGAAGCAATCCGTGTGTAGATCTAAACCGCACAATTCTAAAGATTGGCCCTGAGCTTTGTTGATGGTGATTGCAAACGCCAATCGAATTGGGAATTGCAATCTCTTAAATTGAAATGGCATATCCGTTGGAATCATAGGAATGGAGGAATGAGGACATCTTCACCTTTGAAAGGTCCTGTCAAGATTGTTGCTTCTGTGACATTGCTCATTAATTTTTTTACTGCAAGCCGCATGCCGTTCCAAAGCTTTGGCTGGTTGATATTTCGCAACATGATAATTGGCACGCCGATTTTCAATTGCAATACGTGCGGTGGCATCCCTGGCAGATCGAGTGTGTTCAAAAATTCTGTTGGATAATTAACCGCTTCATCTGCTTCCACAACAGTGTCGACGGACTTGTATGTGACTGCCTCACTTTGAATATTAGACTGAATAATATTGTTAAGTTCGTAGACGTCTTTGTTCTTGGCCGTAAGAATAGCTCGTTCAATCAGCCATTCGTGATTCTTATAATTGGTTTGAATACTGGGAAATACTTTTTCAACCAATTCTTCTTTTGACATCACTAAATTGCAGAAGTTATGAGGCAATGAAATTCGTCCTGAGGTCAGATCAACCGGCACCTTTCCATTCCCAATTTCCAGCAATTGATGTGAGAATATCTCAGCTGATTGATCATTTTGTAGCTGGACACGCATATTTGTAGTTAATTTTAACGTCTTTATGTGTCGCCACAAAGTAGAGTATTTCAGGCAAGAATTAATTTTGTCCGCTGGTGTCGATCGAGGAATGTTTGCCTGAAATCTCCTGCAAGCAATATTAATGCATTCCCAAATGGTCTGATGTTTCCACGCAAATCTTGCAATGATCGATCAAGAGCCTCGAGCGATTTTTTGTGCACCATTGTGCATTCATCCCAAACAATAAGTTTGCATTTCTGCAATACTTTTCCCATGCCGGATGCTTTGGAAAAGTTGCACGTGGGAGTTTTAATGAATTGCATGTTCAATGGCAATTTCAAAGTGGAATGAGCAGTTCTTCCACCTGGTAGCGATGTCGCAGCTATTCCAGATGACGCAAGCGCTAAGGCTATGCCATTTTGGGATCGAATTGCTGCCAGAATCAATATAATTAGGAACGTTTTTACCTGTTCCTCCTGGCGCATCTAAGAAGAAGATTTCTCCAACCGCATTATTGACAGTTTACATTATTTGATCGTAAATGCCTTTTTGCTCAAGCGTTAGCTTAGGAATATTTGATTGCACATATGACAAAAGATCACCCATGTTGTAATTTTGTTCACGACACAATTCTACATCGAACGAAGCAGCAGCAGATCAATTCGGTGATGGCATTCCCAATTGATTGAGAACTTTGTTCGCGATTTCTAAGCACAAATTTTCAATCATTATCAATGCTTCGTTGTAAATTTCTGCTGTGAAATCCATGTTCATATTTGAATTTTCCTTGCGTATTTGACGGAAAATATCTTCAGCCATGTGCGATTTATATTTCTCCCATAACTCTGTTGGAGATGAAGGAGAGCAGGCGGTCAAAATGATTGCAAACAATGCAGGAATTTGATTTGGATGTGACATATTGCACGCGTCATTAATGCATACATCCCAGTATCGGTCGTTCTCCAATAAATTCAGAACTTGACATCCACTGCGAAAGTAGCATGTGTAACGCCATTGACAATTCTCAATTGCTGGAAAGATGTTGAACCGGGCACATTTACCAACTGCATGCGAAGAAAGAAGCATTCATCTTGATTGGGATGCACAGTATACAGTCTGCCTATCGTAGTTTCTTTGAATATGCTAGATTGTCCGTCGACTCGCTCTCCTCATTTGCATCGTTCAAATTTTCTACTCGCATTTCCGAATACAGCAGTGTTTTCGCAAATGTGTCATTTTGACATAACGTGAAGAAAGCAGTTAACGTTGTAGCTGGTGGATTCAGGGCTATTTGTTGCACATTTGCAGCTGTGAAATAAATGCATTGTCCATTTTCTAGATGTACTGCTAAGTGAACAACAGCTGGACTTCGTTCATGTATGGAAAATGAAAGAATTTGCCATACAGCATCATTGCTGTTATGTATCTTCCAGCCTGATACTGTGCGATTTCATCTATATGTATGACCGCATTCCTATCACTTCTTTCTGGTTGCACGCCAAAAACTGCCATGTCGCTGCCTTTATTCATGTACTTTCAAATGTATTTGATCAATTTAATGGAGTTACAGTATTCCACGTTTATGTGCGCTTTGTATGTTTTTGATAGCAAAGGCGAATATGGAACAACCCACCGGTTATCTACTTCAATGTCATCGTTTCGCATTTGTATGGTTGCTAATTTACCGCCATCTTCTGCTGATCTTTTTCTGTATAAAGGATATCCATCGTTTACTGTAACTGTGTTGGATACTAATGCTCGAGTATATCGCTTAGAGCATTTTCCGTCTATCATGCATGGTGAATTTGGATTCCGTGTACCGCAAGGTTCATGTATCATATTTTTCGTCACAACTTCATGCAAATCCTTATCGACGTCGGCATCTGGTATTTCAGCACATATTACATCATCGATTTCATTTGAAGTTATTTTGTTATAGAGCCAGATTAGTATATGTGCGTATGGCAATCCTCTCTTTTGCCATTCCACTGAGTACATCCAGCAGCACACAGAGCCAAACACTTCATGTTTTACCATGAAATCCATCAGCGATTTCAGCTTCTGTCTGAAAACACGTGCTGTGATGTCATGCCTATCCACCGAAGATTGCCCAGGAAGTAAGAGCTGTTGTGTATCGTCCCAAGCTGGATTGCATGTGAATGTAATGAATAGTTCTGGACACCCGTAGTGACGAACATACGCAATTGCATCTTGAGTGTACTCATGCATATGACGTGGACTGCCTGTATATGAAAATGGTAAAATCGTTAGTCTTACAACGTTAGTTGTATTACCGTCATTTACAACTGCATCTCGCAAATGAACGTATTCTTCAGAGCGAAGCTTGGTCTGATTCAAACGGATGAATATCAAACGTTCTGTTTCAATTTTTGCATACATATCTACGATGTATTGGTGAAACAATTGACGGCATTTCAAAATGCGATTGTCTTCATTCTCTCGAATCATTAATCGGTATGAATAATAGTTCATTGCGCTGCATTTCATATTTGTTTCTTCGCCACTGACTGGATTTATCATCTTAACGTTGAAGTGGTATCCATCGGCACCATACCAAAAAATGATTGGATATTGCAGGGCATCGTAGCATCGATGAGTTTCTGCAACTGTTGTCAATTGATCATTTCTCCGATGAAGAACAATATCTCTAGGTTGGAATTGATCTCTGACTATAACAATTGCCACTTCGTCTATAGTTGGAGCATTGAATCTTCGCACATGTTCTCCAGCAGGCGTTAGCATGAATAACAATCTTGTGTGTATCAGATGGCATCATCTCAATTGCTGTTTTGAACAAGCGCACTAAATTGTTTTTTTCGTGAAGAAGCTCTTACAGTTGGGAAACGATGGAACTTTGTATGCCAGTAGAAATTCCGCAGCGTGCATTCAATTCATCATTGCCATCACCGATGAAATACATTTGTAGGAATTTATGTTGACCATCTGGGAATGGAAGCAGGGAGCCGGCTTTATGATAAATTTGTCCTTTCACTTTGAAAGTTTGCATGAATTGAGCTGTTACGATTTCTGCACCGAACGACGTCATTTGGAAGCATGAGTTGTATTTCCTGATGTTAGATAGGAAATGCTTTGATTCAGCGGTTTATCCGGCAATCAAAGTTTTTAATGGCTTTGGCGGTTCTCCAAGTTGAGGCAGCTTAATTTTTCCAGTGGCGCAACACATTCCTTTCGTTTCTCCATTAAATTTCAGAGCCTTGCAATAAGGACACACTTCAGTCATAGTGCCGATGAGAACATGCCGGCTCAAACTATAATCATCAGCTGGGTTGTACCGGAATGCAAGGCGATTGTAATCACATGATTGCTGAGCACGGAGTCGTGTTTGACGCTGATCTACTGTTTCTTGTTGACGTCTTTCAGCCACTCAGCCTGTCGCATTCATTCTGTTGAGAACGAAGCAGAATTGAAGCTGCAGAACGCGATCGCCATGCTCACAACCGTGCATCCTCAAGTCTGGCTGCACGTTGCTCTGCTGCTTCCTCGGCACATATTTGAGCCATTCTTTGTCTGTTTTGCTCGTTCACTGATGCCCGTTCTTCCTCAGTTTGATTTGCAATTACTCGTCGCACTGCTTCCGCTCTGCGAGTACGACGACCTAAGTTTGATCTTCTGCAAGGCATTATTTGGATGAACTAAAGCAGATCGATTGCACTGAAAAAGAAGAAAGAAAGTTATAACAAAAACATATAAAATTGCATATTTGTATACAAATATATAGAATCCATAGTAGGCATATAAAAACACGCACGTATTCGAATGCAACGTGTGACATCTATATAATAGTAGGTATATAAAAACACGCGCGTATTCGAATGCAACATTGTGTAAAAATTTCAAAGCAATCGGTGAAGTACTTTTGGAGATTTAAGATTTTGAACAAACAAACATTTACATTTTTATTTATATAGATATATATATATACACACACATACATATATAGGTTTACTATCATAAGGTTGAAGCGCATGATCGTGAAATTCGTAACCCTGCTAGCATAATATAGAAGACCAAAATGCTGAATTTCTATATTTACCCCCACCCCTTGCAGGACCTATGTTTGCACTTGTTCTCGGTAGAGATATACAGTATTCAAGATTTTTAGACATTGTGATCTTCACCATTTTGGTCTTCTGTGTTACGTTACTGGGATTATGTATTTCAAGATTGTGAGCTTCAACCTTGAGATAGTATACAAATAAATAAATATATATATATATATATATATATATATATATATATATATATATATATATAAAATACACACTCACACTCACACACACACACACGTACTGCTGGATAAAATGCAGACTGTTAAGCCATTCTTGTATATTGCACACTTGCAAGCACACATGCGTACCCTGCACACTTAGCTACTGACAGCATAAAATCAGCAGTCTACCTACAATATGTCTTTCAGATATGGGACAAAAATGGAGGGCAAGGGAAAAAACTCACACAAACAGATGGGTAGACATGCAAGTTCTGCACAGAAGGCACGCCAGCCTAGAAACAAACTATTGATGGGATGGGACAATGCAGTTTTAGTGCACCTCTGTGCTGTCATATGTATGTGTATATCTATATACATATATATATATATATATATATATATGTGTGTGTGCGTGTGTGTGTGTGTGTGTGTGTGTGTGTGTGTGTGTGTGTGTGTGTGTGTGTATAAGCACAGATGCTTGTGTTCAGGCACAAAAGTTTTCCTGTCTTGGGGGGTAGGAAAGACTTCTCCCTCCCATAAGGAAAAACAGTAGACCATAGGGAAAACTGGTACTACTGAGCAATAAAGCTGCTGGCTGTGGATCTTAAAAATTCAGGAAAAAAAAACATGCATGGCAGACAAGCTCAGCTGAGACTTCAGAGTAATCAGTCAGTTATAAGGTGTTTAGTGGTCAAAACCTCTTTAATGAAAAACAAATAGATGAGCAGTTATGCCTTTAAACAAACTTTGTCAGATCTAAATCCCTGCCTTTGGTTTTTAAATGTCTGCTTAACAACATCCTTCTGAAACTGTTTATTGTGTTTCTTGCCAGAAACTGGACGAGGGAGCAAAAAATCCCTTGGAGAGTTTAGAGAAGGAGCGATGAAAAAATTCTGAGAGTTTCTCTGAATCCCCTTAATTCTGTAATGATAATTCTTGATAATGTCTATGGGAGGTAGATCAAAAACTAAATCTCTGTGCAAAAAATAATTCAGAATTTCATTTGTAATGTTTTCTGGGATGTTTTGAGCATGCAAACAGGTAAGCCTCTGCAAAGTAGTACCAGTGCCAACAACCCAGGAAGATGTATCTACAGAGTCTTAAACACATTTCAAACAGTCCATGATGACCTGCGAAATACAAGAAATTAAAGTACAAAAAGTGGATTTTTCCTCACAAGATTAAACTGCAGCCAAAACACTCCTCATACTTTCATAACTTGTCAGGTTAAACTTTAACATGTGAAACTGTCAGTTTAAAACTGTAAAAATCAAATTTGAGTAAGCATACACTTTTTCACAAATATAGCAATAGTTTTAGCATCCTTATCAGAAATAGATGGATTAAACTTAGCAGAATGTTTGTCAGCAGATGGGTTAACTAACATTATAGCTATTGGGTCAATTTTTGAATTACTGTATAAAAACTTGAAAGACTGAGGACCTTACAGTCTGCTTTCTTAGGGCCAGACATTTAGCTGTCAGGGGACCTCAGGATGTGGCAAACATCCTTTAATGCTGACAGCACTGAGGGGAGGGATTGGTTAGGGTTCTGGAAATTTCACTTGCAGCAAGTCATATGTTCTAAGGTACTGAGAAACCTCATTGTTCTCCCACTGAAAATACTGGCTTATCCTGGAAATAGTCTCAGAGAAAGAGAATCCCTTACTTGGAGACTCAGAAACCATACTTTCCTCAGAATCTGAATGAGAAGCCTGAGGAGAAAGATTGCATCTATTCCACCCATTTCCCTTACAAATTACAAATCTTGAACCTCTTCAGGGAAAGATGAATTCCTTTTTCTTTTACCAGAAACCAGTTTACAAGAAGGGCCAATAGCCTTCACAAGATCCTGAGCCAAGCCCAATAAAGGTCTTCTACTTCTGTCCAGTGAAACTGACACAGAAAAAGCTAAATGCTTTGTTTTCTGTCTCTTTTTTGACAGGATAATTGGGGCAAACAAAACCATTATTGTCATATTGCCAGCAGCAACTTCCCCATGAATGGGCACAACATTCTGTCTAAGAAATGGCACATTCTTTGCTCCTTCTTCCATAACCAACAAGAGTGGTTTTCCTTCACTCACTGAGGGGAACCTCAGCAGCCACAGAGAACATATCTCATCCCAGGTCCATGCTGGCTATGTGTGCAACACAAGAGGAATCCAAAGAGAAATATGAGTGGTCTGAGAAACCAGCTTTATCCCCATCAGAGTCAGCCACCAGCAGTTTTGGGAAATTGCCAGCCTGCTGTGATGGCAAAGGCTGCTTAGTTAACTTTTTCTTTTTGTGTTGAAAGGTTTGACTGAGACACCAGTAGTCTGTTCCTAGGGAAGCTTAGCAGCAATAGTAAGTAAAACTGGAAAGTATCAGAAAAAGTAACTTTTTTCCAAAAACACAGTTAAAGCACTTTAAACTTGTTCAGCAAACCCCAAAAGTGAAATAAATGTACTTTCTCCATGGAAAATTGTTTCAAACAACTTTTAACAGTCTTTTACCATGAAGTAAAATGTGTGTTCCCATTTAAAAGTACATAAAAGTCACAAGACAGTCAAAGAACATACTTTAACCTGTCTTAAAATTGGTAGTTGCACAGAAAAACTTAGATTAACTATAAAAAGTAATGTGGAAGTTTTTTTTTTACCGGAAGGGAATGTATCTACCCAGAAATGGAACATCATTACTCAACAGTTGAGCCTCAAAAACCCACAGAGGGGCACTCATCTCTGCATCAGGAAAGCTGTGTAGAGCATGACACCCAAACCTACCTTTTAAGTCAGCTTAGCTCAAGTTTGATTAATGGTTTGGGTGCATGGAAGGTGCCCTGAAGCTGTGGAAGCTGGCAAGCTGTAATATACCTGAGGCTACTGGAGCAGTCATCAGTGTGAAGAGCATTGTTGCTTTCTTTTTGGACAGTTTGTAGTTCAGGTCTGCTGATGAACAGAAAGGAGAATACATCGTCTAATATTCCTGTGGCAAACAATTAAAGGATAAATAAAATGACATGGAATGATGTAGTGAGATTTATAAAGAGTACGTGGAGACTTTGAATTGGAGTAAATGGGTCGTTTTACATCAGATTCATAATGTTGTTAAGAGGACTGAGGGATAAAAGATACCCTTCAGTGAAGGAAGGGTGTATCTTTCTCAAGGGGAAACAGATGGAAGCTTAAGCATTAGGAATGAACATACACTAACAAGAATGGAAACAAAAATCTCAACTGATAGACATGTCTGTGTGAATTTAGGACTGGCTTTGAGACAGGACTTTAGAATAAAGGGCAGTTATCCAAGTTGGGCTGGGGCCATCTGGCAAAGGAGAAGAAAGAGGTAATTAGGAGAGCAGACTGATGGATGTAACAGAAAGAAGTAAAAAGAGGATGGAAAGTCTGAGGGTGTAAAATCATTAGCATACTAACAAGTAATACGTGGCGTCGTTTACACTAAATAAAAAGGGGGAGATATCCTAGAAGGAAGTAGGGGAAATAGAGAAAAAGTGTTGATGCAGGATATAAAATTGCATACTAATTACAAGTACAAATTACATGGTTTAAATTATCCAGGGTTTAAATCATACAGACATGTAGGGAGATCATAAACAAAGATCATGTACAATGAAGATACAAATTATGTACTTCCATTCTCTTCATCGATGAATCTTAGAAAGACTGGAGAAGGTCAATGACTTATTTAATGGACAGGACATTTGTGCAAGGGTAAGATTAAATGGGTCTATATTAGAACATCAAATGTTTAATAGTTTGAATCACTAAAGATCGACCCTTAATGATCGAACTATTAAAACATCGACTGTTCGTATAAAAAATTTCAAAAAAAAAGAAAAAGAAAAACTAAAGGGTATAGGAAGGGGGGCAAGCCCCCCTGCACCCTCCACACCTCCCGCAACTTAAATATACCAACTTCGAGACCTCACTACATTGAAGTAAATGGAAATCTCCCCTTACGGAGATTTCTGTTTATACATTCAAGATTTTGAGCGTTCGCTATTGTCGTGTTGACAATATCAGATTCAATATTGTCGGCTTTCGACAATGTAATACAGACCCAGTTAAATTAGAATAAGAGTATGGACTAAATAGAGATGATGAATATTTGTTTAGGGACTGTTGTAAAGACTGGAAGGAGGTGGTAGATGCCCCTGAGATAGTGCTAAAACATGAGAGATCAACCATAACTTTAGATCCATGTAATGAGAGATTATTAAGGAAGAATACTGAATTAAGATGAAAGAAGATTTATGGAAAATAGTAATAGTTGAAAGTTTATGTATTGTATGGTGGAGCCATAATGGAGTTTTAAAAAGAATTCACATTTAGCAGAGATGGCTTTAAACAAATCAGCCAGCTAAGCAGATTGTACGGAGAGGTTATAGCATGTGAACGATGTGGCTGTTAACTGCTGAAGCCACAGAGCATGTCCTGATGTTGTTAAGCATGAGGTTTTCAGGGGCTCGTTGTGAAGGCTGGGGTGGAGTTTGGATATGTTATCAGTGTTGAAGTTAAGCACACAAGGAGACAACAAAGGGGAATGTGCATACAAAGTACCAGAGGAAAGCTAATTACATTAGAGGGTATAAAAGGTTAAGTGAAAAGGAAAACAACATGGAAATGGAATATAAGTTATAGGAAATTCAAATATTTATAAGAGGAGGAGAAGAAGAAGACAGCATTGTGAATCTGAAATAACATGATTTGAAATTATAAAACAAACCAGAAGCCTGCAATTCTTTTTTTAATGGATGGAATTTTGGTCTGCATGAGAAGTTATGCAAAAAATCTGGTAAGGAAATTTAAGGAAATCGGGTAATGTATGGTGTGAGATTGACTTGGGTGAAAAAAAAGTGGAATTACCAGGCTGAGAGAGACTAGGATGGATCAAGTGTTAATACCTAGAGGGAATATGGAGGTTAGTCAAAGTTGAAGAACCTGTTATTAGCAATTCTATAGCTCCAAGAAGCAAAATAAGCAATCAAATGGTACTTAGTTATCTCAACTGATGCCAGATGACTAACAGCAGAAAATGTATCATCTTAGTGAGTCCCAATTCAGAAGATAAAGTGAGAATGCAATAAAAAACAATGTGATGAGTGGGAAATGGAGGATTAGAAACAGATGAGAAGAAAACTGCATTTGCAAATGGGAGGGTGGCAAACTGACTGTTGCTTTATAAATAAAAATGTAACAGATTAGAAGATGAGCAAGCACTTTAGGATTCAATGAGGAGGGATTGTTTAATACTCTGCCTAAAGAGGGCGATGACTTGACTAACTCAGGGAACTGTAGATCTATATTTTTATTTAATACTGATGTAAAAACCATAGCAAATGTACCATCATCCTGTTTAGATGTAATGTGGATATATCTCTTTATTTAATACTGACATAAAAACCATGGCAAATGTGCTATCACCCTGTTTAGATGTAATCCTACTGGAGATCACAGAAGTGGAAATAGGAGAATTCATGAAGGAATGAGGGATGAAGTTCTTAACATAGAAAACTGTTTCACGGATTAGTCTGAGATCTGCAAGGAAATTGTCTGAGATGCAGGCTCCTATGGTGAGTCAACCCTGATTTTCCACAGAAACAGGGTTTCTTTGAGAACTAATCATTCTTTTATGCTTAAAGTGGTATCCGTGTTTACTTTAAGCCAAATTCTTTTATGCTTAAAGTGGTATCCGAGTTTACTTTAAGCCAAATTATTTTATGCTTAAAGTGGTATCCAAGTTTACTTTAAGCCAAATTATCTGTCTCCCCATTTTTTTTCCTGAACCTAAAAAGGAGGGACAAAGGATTTTATTTATTTATTTACGTATTTTACATTTGTTTATCGGGAAAGTCCGACTGGATATATGTCCAGAGTACAAATACATTAGGAGCATTAGAAACATTTAGAGATAATATGGAGTTTTCAGTAGGATTACAAACTTAGATAAAACATAGTAGGCAACATCAAAATCATGCGGCTTCAGTTTCAGACAATAATACATGCAGTTATGGGCAAAGTCCCTTCATGAATTCATACACTTATTAGAGTATATGATTGAAATGCTTTGGGAGAGTTTGCAAGAATAGCGGGTGGTGATACTCCATACTTTGAATGTCCATGGACTACTCAAGTTATATCTTGACAAAGCTAAATCCTTCAGATCTTTGGATCAGTTGTTCATTTCTTCTGAAGCTAAGAAGAAGGGACAACTGGTATGAAAACAAATTACTGCCAAATGGCTGTCTTGGACTATTATCTTTTGTTATTCAAACCACAACAAAAATATTCTAGGCAGGATCAATGCCCACTCTACAAGGGCCTTGGCCTCATCTGTTGCTATTTGGAAAGGACTGGGTTCTAGAAATATTCTAGAAGCAGCAACTTGGTCCTGTACACATACAAGGCAATACAAGCTTGATTCCTTCTCAACTTCTATATCAGTCCTTGCTTGGGCCGTTGTCCAGGGGCTGCTGGACTCTTCCACCTCCCAAATGTAGTAAGTTAGGTATTTTACCCATATAGCTAAAACTACTGCAGCAGTGATCAGTATGATGAACATAGTTCATTTGTGTAAGTAAACTTACTATAACAGTAGAAGTTTGAATGTTCACTGCTGCAGTAACTACTCCCTCCATCCCTCTCTCTTGTTTTTGGTGTGTATCTTTATTCCAGGTTGTTCACATTTACTTTATGTTGTTCCAGGTAATGTCTTTTCAAGGCTCAGCCTTCCTCCCTTTGTTGGCATGAAAGCTCTGAAGGTCTTGGCACCCAAACTGTCTAGAAGGATCACAGAGTACAACAGCTGTTCCTCCTGAATAATAGGTGGCTTGTACTTCAAATGAATATGCTTACCCCCCCCAGATGCTTTCCATAGGAGTTGTTGTAGGTCTGGTTCACTGGAAGAGAGACCAATGCAAAGGCACGGTACAACAGAAAATGTATATATCACACAGCTTGCCTAAAAATATCAGATTGACCCAAATAATGAGTTGCAACTAGTACCAAAAATAGTTTAGACGTTTCTGCCCTGATCTGCTACCACCTCAACCCACAGTACAACAAATGTGTTACTACATGTGTGAATGAATAGAAGGAAGTTTGCCTCTGTTCAATGCAGATCCATCATAAAGTATCATCTCTAGTGATTGTAGTTACTTTTGAGAGATTATGTGGCTTAGTCTGGTAATATTTCACAAGTCCTAGATTTCAGCTCAGTTTCAACAGATTCTGAGGCTTAAGTGCATATTGTAAATCCTTTTCCCCTCTCTTTTGATTCGCACTGTCCATTTTTCCCAGTTCTGTGTCTGCAGTGTACACATTTTTCTATGAGTAGTTTGCCTCTGTCTCTATTTACTCTGCTAAGTCCCTCTTTCCTTGTCTTAAAGGATACTTCCCCAGTTGTCTTGTTGTTCTTCATCATTCTTTGATGGCACGGTCAGCTTCTTCATAAGATTGTGCTGTACTCATCCCCACTTTAATCACAAAATACACAGGACTCAGCAATGGCATTGCAATCATTTATTTATTGCATTCAGTACTTTGTCACACATAAATCACAGTTTATCATTTATTAAAATACCACACTTATCCTTCATAATCACAAAATTTATCAAACCATTAACTGCATAACTCTGGAAAGCATAACATCTAATTTATTCACAGGCCATGCTGACAGTGTGACAGACATCCGACCGATCCTGCCTGCTCTTCCAGACTAGACATTGGCCAAATACAACATTAATAATAACTCGCTGAAATATTTTGCATCTTAAACCGGCTCAAGAAAGCAATGTCTTAATGAAAAAGGAGTTTTCACAGTTACTGCCTACCATGCTGCCTCATAAGCATCTTGTTCCCCCCACCACCCTTTTCTGTCCGTAATTTTTTTTTACACACCAAACCAAAAACTCATATCTTAAAACATTAAAATATCCTTCCTATATGTTTAACTTATTTCTTCTTTATTTAATGAATATGAATGTCTATCAACATAAGCTCAAAAATTCAAACCTTGCAAACTACTGTGAATGCCTGAGATTAAACAAATCCAGATTTAATACAAAAAGATGTATGCCATCCTCAGGAAACCAGAGAGATTCTCTGTCATTTAGATGTTCACCATATTGATCACTGCCTTAGCTATATGAGTTCTGTCCTGCCAAGGATATAACAGCTGGCCAGCTTCCAAAACTTCAGGGCACCTTTCATGTGTGATTCAAAAAAAAAACAAGAGCCAGCAAAACAGTGACAATAGTTTATTGTAGTAACATAAGGAGAACAAACAGACCGGTTTTAGCTGAAAAATTACCAAACCTTTATCAGTGTATCATAGTATATAGTGTATATACAGTGTATATAGTGTTTGATACACTGATGAAGGCTTGGTAATTTTTCAGCCAAAACCGGTCTGTTTGTTCTCCTTATGTTACTACAATAAACGCTATTGTCACTGTTTTGCTGGCTCTTGCTTTTTTTTTAATCATACCAAGGACATTTGGAGCCATGCAGCTGCCAAACTTGCAGGATGTTTCCATTTGAGCACCTTTCATGTGTCCAAACTGTCAGGCAGCTCAAGCTGAGCTGACTAAAAGATAAGTTTGTGTGCGAAGCCCTAGACCTTTACTACTGCCAAAGATTATGCTCCTCTAAGGCTTTCAAGGATCAACAGTCAGCTTTCGCTGTTCCTTTACTGGTCATATACGTTCTCTATGGGGAAGAAAACTTATTTTTTTTCTTATTTATGTCACTGTTTTATCGCTTTCCTTTTCAGGAAAGTTATTTTAAATCTAGAGTGGTGTATATTAACAGACAGACAAAAAACTGTAATGTGCTTTTAAATGGAGTGCTTATTTTGCTTATCTGTTTAAAATGGGTAGAAAGGAATTGATTGTTTTTTTTTTTGGGGGGGGTTGTGTCTAGTTTACTTTTGTGGGACTGACTGAAGTAGCCACATCTTCTCTCCATCCCTAATGTTTTTATGTGCTTTTTATGCTAGGGTGTGGACATTTATTTTTGTTGTTCCTAACTTCATCATTTCAGGATGTAGCCTCCCTTTGTCTCTCTCTCTCTCTGTTGGCAGGAAAGCTCTGAAGGGCTTCACACCTAAACCTGTCTTTCAGTCTGCTCAACTTGAACTGCCACATTTTGGATGTGTGCAAGTTGCTCTGAAGCTTTGGAAACTGGCCAGCTGTTATATCTTTGGCAGGATATAACCCATATAGCTACGGCTACTGCAGCAATGATCATTCAGACATCTACTTTAATGTAAGTTTATTTAAACAAATGTACTGTCCCAGTGCTCAGTAATTGCAAATCCCAAATGGGGATCAGTCCAAGACACTTAATGATTTAAAAATGTTCTTGCCATTTCTATGACTGAGGGTGGTGACAGCCCTATACAAAAATAACAGTGAATGATGGTCGAGCATGTAACCAGTAATCTGGATACCAAATGCTGGGTAGTGGCTATGACTCTCAGAATGGTAAACATTATGCATAGGGATCATACCTAAATCATTACCACTAAAACACACTATTAGGACTTATATCTGACCTACTTCAATAATCATCTTAAACCCCTTTGGCAGCAACTGATCCAAACTCATTCCCAAAGATTTCTTTGCAATTTATTTCATAGGAATGAGGACCCAATTTCAGGACTGGATCTTTGATTTCATTCTTAAAGTGCTGGCAACATGATAAATAAAGAAGTGCCCCAACATCTAGAGCCACAATTAATCTGGAAGGAAAGATAAAACAACATTTAATAAACTAACAGTTACCTTTAAACAACTAAAGAATATATGACAGATAGTCATTGTATTACCATTTCCCTGTCCTTTTAATTGGTTCCACAAACTGACATAGAAGAGATAAACCTGAGGCTCATCCCATTCTAAAAGAATGGATGAATGGATGGATGGATGGATGAACGAGTGACTGAAAAGAATAACAAAATGAAGTCAAGCCTCTATGAGATAAGGAATCTTGCATACAAATATCAGAATCCTTGGGCACTAACTGAGAACCATTGGGAAAAGGAATATCAGTCTTTTCATATTAACGTACAATAATAATATGGCTGAAAATATGACTGAAATAAATCAATATTGATTGATATTGACAGATATCAGATACCAGACACATTGCCACACATACACACAAATCTTCTTAGACACATGTCTCGGATTCTTCTTTTGTTTTCAATAAACTATTGTCATACATGCCTTGTAATAGCATGCCCACAATCCACTATAGACAAGACAGACTAACAGAATTAAAAGAAGAGTACTAAAAAGGCTAAGATGAACTGTAAACATTTTTGTACTTGCAGTAAAGCCATCTTGCTTACAGTTTTAGCACACATATTTGTATTTATTTACAAATGAGGTATTTACCCATAATCAAAAATGAGTGTCCTGAGCGTTCTTGTCTTGCGTTCATTCTATTACCCCTAAGGTGAATTTATGATGTGTCAACTCTTTATCAGTTTCCACCGTTACACATCTGCAAGTTGATAGAATACTCTCTTATATTTTCGCATCAGACCCTGTATCATTGTGGACTGTATTAATTTCAGTTTTCTTGATATATCAGGACTTGTGATATATACTAATTACATATTCAATGATGACAGGTATTTAGAATTATTATGTGACTACCTCACTCATGTTAGAAAAGATGCACACAGTCTGCCAACTTCCCCTCCAATATATTGAAAGGGATCGGGGGTTGGTACAATGGTTAAGGTGTTTACCTCTTAATCAACACAGTACAGGGTTTGATTTGCACCTTTGAAAGGGAAATTGGCTAAACATAATACGGCCCACAAAGGCAGATGGGGTCCTAATGGACAGATGAAAATTCAGCAAGCAAAGGAGAGTAGTACTACTGAAATTGAATTCATCCTCAAGTCTTGGTGAGTACCTTCATGAGGTGGACCCTGTTGTTTTACAAAATCTCACCAAGGCAATACTGATATATAGAGTATATTTATATAGCATATATCATGGACAGAAGTAAGTTAAATACAAAAAGAGATAGCTGGGTGCACAAGACCTAGTATAAAAAAGTGTCCAATCCTGGTAGGTGCACTGGTGCCAGGACTGGAAAAAATTACAGTGTAGAGTCCTCAAAATATGGAAACATTCCTACAATGGAGCCAGGCCAGGTCCAGGGGGAAGATGGCCCTCCTCTTGTAGAAGGAAGTGGTAGTCCACAAACATCACAAAAATTGATTGGCCAAAGAAGAGCCATAAAGATGATAGAGTGGACTATTGAGGATAAGAAATAAATTACGTATTGTTACTATTATGTAAAAAGCCCAGAATGTCCAGACACAAGATATACAAAATGATTAAGAGAGAAATTAGAGGAAAGAAAAATATTTCCACAAGAAAAACTATCAGAAGCTTCAAATACAAATTTGCATTCATTAATACAACAGATTTTTGAAAAACAGTATATAGATCAAGAAACTTTGATGTGTTTGGAAAAATAAGTATCTGAGGAAGTGCAAAAATATAAACAACAAAACCTAGAGATATTTGAAAAATATAAAAAAGAAATATGGGCATGGGAAAAAAAAGAGAGATTTTGATATGATGCAATATTTATGCAAAAGAGAAAGCTAAGTTAACCAATAAAGAGAATGCAGTCTCAAAGATATTCAAAGAGAAATACAGGCAAAAGCATCCAGATATGGATAAATTTCACAATAAAAAAATTAATAGCACAAAGATGTAATGTGGAAAAGAAAATTAGTAAAGCAGAAGTTAAAGAAATAGAAGTTGAAGTTATAGAGTACCTGCCAAGTGAAGGATTTAATGTAGAAAGTCTAACACAGACTACCTTACAGCATAATGGAGTGAGTGGAGAAATATGGACATGGGAAAGGAAAAGAGGTTTAATATGGTGTAATATATATGCAAAAGAGAAAGCAAACCTAACCAATATATAAAGAGCAGCACCAAAAATATTTGAAGAGAAATACAGGCAAAGGAATCCGGATATGGAAAATTTTACAATACAAAAAAATAAGGAGATTAAAGGGAAAAGTAGAAAAAGAGATTAGTAATGGAGAAGTCAAAGAAGTAGAAATTGAGGTGATGGAGCAGCTGCAAAGAGAAGGATTTAGTGTAGAAAATCGAATGCAGAAAGCACCACAACAGGATAGAGCAATGGATATCCAAATTAAGGGTAAACCAGTGGAACAAGAAGCAATTGGTCAGGTGCCATATCAAGATATTTTGGAGCCTGTTCATCTGAAGCTAGACAGCAAAGGAAGGAACAGGAAACTGTAGAAAATCTGATACAGTCAATGTTGAGGATTGATAGGCCAGTGAATTCCCATATGATAGAGCAATGGATGGTGCAGGATGAATTTGAAGAGAATGTGCCACAGGAAGATGCTATAGAATCTTCTATAGAATGCCCGCTGGAAATGGAAAATAAGGGATGTGCCCTCAGATTGGAAGAAAATGAGTTAAGAGAAGAGTTGCCTGATTTAATAGACATAGATATATCAAGATCAATGAAAGAAATAAACTGCAGTAGGTTAATATAACCCCAAAAGTCAGAAGTTTGATAAAACAAATGAATGCAGTAATTAGGACTGTTCATAGCGATCCATGTGATAAAACAGAAGTAAACAGGATATATTACTGTGCTGCTAAATTAATAACTGATAAAGTTCTACCACAAGATCACAGGGTAGTGAGGGAAAGGAAGGGGAGAAATTGAATACCATCATAGAAGTATCGAATAGAGAAAGCTATAAAGCAATTAAGACAAGAAGTGTCACTGTTAGAAGATTATAGAAGAGGGAACAGATCAACAAAAATACTAAGAAAGGTAAATGTGATAAAAGCAATGTGCAGTATTAGAACAGACCGGGATCTGTTGTGTACTATCGTAAATAATAAACTAAAAATTTCAGCACAGGAGGAAAGACTTAGAAGACACAAAGATAAATATAAAGGAAAAGTACAAAATAAGCACTTTATTGATAGAATTGGGAAATAAGGTAAAAGCAATCAAAAGACTGCCAAAAAAGAAGAAATAGATGCATTTTGGAGAAGTATCTATGAAGATCCTGTATAACATAACAAAGATGCTAAATGGATAGAAGTAGTAAAAGAAAGAATAAGAAGTTTAAAGGTACAGGATATGAAATAGAATGAAATAACAGCCAGAGAGATTGAAACAAAGTTAAGAAAAGCCTCTAACTGGAAAACCCCAGGCCCAGATGCAGTACCTAACTTTTGGCTTAAAGTATTAACTTCTTTGCATGAGGATTTAGCCATGAGTAAGAACTGTTTATATGTACATGCCGAACAGACACCACACTGGTTAACAACAAAAAAAACAATGCTCTTAAGAGTGAACCTGCAAGCTACTCTAAAAATTATAGATCAATAACTTGTCTTCCAACGACGTATAAACTATACATGGAAATTGATGCCGACAGAGTTTATAGTCATTTAGAAGAAAACTCAATTATGGCAGTAGAACAAAAGAGCAATAAAAGAAAGTCATATGAAACAAAGGATCATTTGTTGTTAAACAAAGTTATAGTGGAGAACTGTAAGAAGGGGAAGATTCAAAGTATGGCATGGATAAAGCATTTCATAGTATCCCACATTCATGGATAAAAGAGTGCTTAAAATGTATAAGATACACCCTACACTGATTGACTACATTACAGTAACCATGAAACAATGGCAGACTACTTTGCAATTAAGCCTTTATAAACGACAGATTATTATCGCAGTGATAAAAATTCTGTCACCATTGCTATTCTGCCTTGCCATTAATCCGTTAAGCTGTTTACTTAACAGTTTAGGCCATGGCTACGATTTGGCTCCTAGAAAACAAGGAAGTCTAATGACTTCTCATCTTCTCTTTGTTGATGATTTAAAACGGTATAGCTCATCAAATGAGGAACTGAAAGGCCAGCTGCAGGTTGTCAAAACCTTTTCAGATGATATTGGAATGTCATTTGGTCTTGATAAATGCACAAAAACAACCTTTAAAAAAGGAAAACTGCAAGATCAGGAAAACATCAGTTTGGGACATGAATGTCATATAAAAAAACTTGAGCAAGAGGGAGTGTATAAATACTTGGAAATTGATGAAGGATCAGCAACAAAACATGAACAAATGTGAATAAAACTCAGTAAGGAGTACTTTAGAAGACTTAAATTAATCCTGAAAACAGCATTGACATCTAGGAACAAGATCCAAGCTATAAATCAATTTGCTCTTCCTGTCCTAACTTATAGTTTTGGAGTGATTAACTGGCCTCGAAAAGTGTTGCATAGATTGGGTATTAAAACAAGAAGGATGCTTCATGCTCACTCACCAAATGATTTATAAAAATCAGTGTATACCAAGATTATATATTTCCTGTTCCAAAGGAGGGATGGGCCTCCTTGAAATTGATTACATGTGCAGATCTGCAGTTGTGGGACTCCACACATATCTACTGACCTCATAGGATCCTAATGTAGTGAAAGTTTTGAAACATGAGGAGAATAAATCTAAGATGACATTTCTGCTTAGAAGCATATCGACATCAAGCAGGAATGGAAATCAAACCAGAAGTAGATAAAAGCTAGACAGCAAATGAATGTGCCAAAAAACAAAAAAAAAAAGAATATAAGGTGAAGGACCAGATGAGAAGGCAAGAAATGTGGAAAAACATAAATATAGTTGCAAATATAGAAAACTTCTGTAAGAGCCTCATGTTGATCATGAACGAATGCAGGAATGGTTAAGGAGAGGTAAATTCAAACCAAGACATGAAAGGTTAATATTGGCAGCCCAAGATAGTGGGCTATGTACACGTTGGTTTACAGTGTCCATTGAACATGTGGGAGAAACAGACAAATGTAGGTTTTGTAAAACCACATTGGAAACTGTCACATACCTTGTTGCTGGTTGCGAAGCACTAGTGGCAGAGGGACTAGATACTGAAAGGCATAATAATATGGCAAGACTGTTATACGGGAGATTGTGCAAACATTATGGTATTGAAGTGGCTGAAAAACACTGGAAACATGAGCCACAAAGAATCATAGAAAATGATGACGTTTATATCACATGGGATCACCCATTACCAACAGTTCAAAAGATAGATGCTAGAAAACTGGATATAGTGGTCCAAGAAAAGAAGACAAAAGTAGCATTGATCATTGAAATTGCCACACCCAGTGACTACAGTGTCTTGCGTACAGAGAGTCACAAAGTCATAAAATACCTGGATCTGCAGGCAGAAACGATAGCTGTGTGGAAGAAAGATACCCAGACAGTTCCAATAGTAGTAGGAGCAATGGGTCTTATAAAAAATAATTTACAATCTTATTTAGATACGTTACCAATTCATGTAACCCCATATGAATTGCAGAAAGAGTCATTACTGGGCACATTGCGGGTGCTGGGAAGTGCACTTTTGGCTGACATCAAAGAGTGAAAATAGACTAATTTCATGAACTTTAATCGTACTTTGACTTAGGAATGGGGTTCATTCCCGTCATTGTATTAGAAACCCAAAATACTTGGAGAAATTAAAAAAGGTAGATAGCCTAGTACTTAACCATGAACCTATATAATTTGATAAAACAAATCTTACATGTTTTAGCAAAGGACAGCTGTTACTTAGTCCTAACTTTATCTTCCTTTGCTGTGCTAAATTAGATCCTAGGAAATGCAGTTTTATTCCTGAGAGACAGGACATCAAATACCAGAATGTCATTTTAAATATTTAAAAGATTAGATATTAAATGCTAAGTCATTTTTAAACTTATCATGGTGCACTCACAAAATGTGAATTCTTAATTGTGTTGGTAAACTTTATTATGTCAGTTTTCTTGACTGCACATAATGACTTAATATTCATGGCTATCGTAAATTTTATTAAAAAATATTCAAAATTAGTAAAATACTGCAATAATTTGCATAACTGTCTTTCTGATGCTAACTAAAAATACTGGCAGAATATCTTCTTGATTTGCCCAAATTCAGCTAGTATGTTTTGCTTCCTAATCAAAATTCAGACATTGCTCTTCTCTTTTAAACTTTTTTTTTTGAAAGGGGGATATATCCACTGTCGTCATCAAACTTGTATATAGTAATCAAAAGATCATCATAACTTGGGGTAAAGGGCATCTTTCAAGAAATGACCATCCCAGACTTAATTTATGTAAGTCTGTATTTTTTTCAGCTATTCATTTTCTGTGTTTGGACTCACTCTAGCAGGTCCAAATATTTTAAATGTTTACCTCTGTGGTTTTTTAACACACAGCTAAATTATTTCTTTCTCTTTTGCCTGAGTATAATTTATTGTTATCCAAGGTATTTATTCAAACTTCTCTTTAAATAGGCCCATGTCTATATAGAGTATTGTCAACCTCTAAATTTTAACCATAAAAATCATAGCATAGGTCAGAAAAAAGAAATATCCTGTTTTACATGCACCATAAGCTTCAATGCACTACATTTTACATCAGTTTTTTATACTCTTAAATCTAATCTGAGTAAATTAATAACTCTAGAAACAACTAGGACCAAATCAGTTGAATGATGTACATGTCAGATCTATAAACAGTATGGTCATTTTCCCTGTTAGTTATTTGTGATACCCTTAATTTAATTTACCTCCACGTGATAATATTGCTTCTTGGTATTAATATTAATAATTCCAAAACCATTCCACACACAACCTACTAAAATGATTGACAACCCAGTTGCACTGATACTTGACCTCTATCTACAGCAGTTAGAGAGATATTAAATGTTCTTCATACACTATTTATATTGCCAACTTTTATATTTCTCTAAATTTTTGAATAAACAAGTGATATAGACTCTGAACAAGTTACTTTACTAGGCAGTGTCCCTGGGTTGCCATTGAAAATGGTGTCCAGTGAGCTTACACGGTTAACAAATGTAAAAAAAACAATAAAATTAAAAACAGAAAAATTTCTTTCTTATGAATCCACACAACAGGATGAAGTGAGTGAACAAAATCTAGCTTCCAGTATATGTGTAGCTTGATGGGTCATGCATATGTTGTAAATTGTTTAGAAAACAAAACAAAAACGCTATTTATTGTGCTGATTGTGACTTATAAAATCAAGTTTAATAATACAAAATACAGTTTAATATCTAACTTTTAATGAATCTGAGCACTGAGATTAATTTGTTTTCAACAGTTTGCCATTTATATTTCATTAGTATTATCTATGTTTCCATGAATATGAACATTTGTTTGAACTGTGATTGTGTAAACTAATTTTGTCAAACAGCTCCACATGCAGCCATTGGAAGTTACAGTACACTGTTTTAAAGCTCTATTGGAGAGGATGAATTAAATAATCCAAATAGAGTTAAATTTCAACACACTATGTTCACTTAATTTGAAACAATGATTTTTTTTTGGGTTCACACACACACAGATACATTTTTACTTAAAACACCATTTAAGCAGCAAAAGCACATTTACATTTAGTGTGTACTTGTATTTAGAATAATGCAGCAACTACAATTTTTATTGAGTATAAGTCAACCTTATTATAAATCCCATCTTTGCATTTTGTAGTAATATGTAATGGCTTGTGCAAAAGTGCACTCTGGAACTCATAATATCATACAAAGTAAAGGGTCTGGGCTTGTCCTCAATTAGGGCAGTTAAGTATCTTCTACACACATACATACACTTAGGAATAACAGTTTGTTGGAAAGAGATGCCCCTGATGCACATAAACAATTTCTCACACTGTCAGGCAGTGTCATCATGTGACAGTTAGATTTTTGACATGCTTGGAATTTTAAGACTTGTAGAAAGAAAACTTGTTAAATCATTGTATAAGTAACAACCATAGCAACAACTGTTACTTGTAGATGATAGCACAGTTAGGGTTTGTAGGAGTGAGGGTCTGGGCATGGCAGTGGCGGCTGGCGACTTCAAATTAAAGGAGGGCTGCAGGAGACAGCTGAATGGGTGAGGCCAATGGGAAGGAGTGTAGCCAACTAGAAAGGGGTGGAGCTATGCTCAAAACCACAACATCTGGAACTTTAATTAAATACGCTGCCCTGGGTGCCAAACAGTCATTACGAGAGTCCAATCAAGACAAAATGAAGTGTAGAAGAAAAAAATATTTCAATGCATTGGCTACATGACAACTTACTTAATATCCAGATGGAAACAAGTTGTGAGGCATGAAAAAATAAATTACTTTTTAAATACATTACTGGAATGCCAGTCAAAATCAAGTATAAAAAAACAAGCAGCACTCAACTCAAACCACTACTCCTTGCACTGCAGTTCTAATTATAATTTATATTCAGCTTTATAAAATTACCAAGTAACATGCTGAAAGTAGCAATCTCTGTGATACTCCCACTTGTAAAAATGTTTCTTATCCAAAAAAGACCTGCTGCCTGACACAACTATCTACTTGTTTCATGGGGAAGACATGATCAAAGTAAAAAATGAACAGCAAACAAGAAACAAGCTCAAGATAAATTGTTTAAAGGATTACAGCCCAGGTTATGGACCACACATGATAGATTGGCATTCTGTTTAGTTTACAGGAAAAGCCTGCAAAGATGACTGCAAGTCTCCAACAAATGTAATGAGCTTCTGAAAATGTTGTAATCCTATCCTTTTATTACAAATACTGTCATATGCATTTCAATACCCAAGGCTTATACATTATCTAGTTATGTAAATATTCTCTGCATGGCAACAACAAAAAGGCTTTCAAAGTTGGTAATTATTTAACAGTATGCTTATTAAAGCTTACTTGCAACTTACAATCTCCGACAAGCTTACCTGATGGTCATTAAATCATTGCTACTTAAACAGAGCAACAGGGCACTGTGACAGCATGCATTTCCTAAATAATAAGAAGCATAAATCAACAGTATAAAAATATGACAGAAAACCAGAACATTCTGCAAAATCAAGGACAGATGAAAAGCCACGGTCGTACTTCAGGTCTACCTTGGATGGGGGAATACTCTGCACACTTACATCGCATAACTGCTCCTTGCCTTCCTTGGACACATCCAGAGCCACTACAATGGGGAATGGGGTGCAACAAGTATATCACAATTTGAAATGTCTCTGGCTGACGGTGATGCATCTGACACTTGTACCTCTCAACTTCAAAGCAAGAAATCTGGACAAAGCCATACATAGAACTAGAAGTGGGATACAGGCCCAAAAATAAGGACAATTTTTAAATATTGCTCTTATAAACTTAGATAATAGAACAGTAGTAGGTCTTGCATTAGTACGAATTTTCTGAAGGGTATGAAATCTGAAACTCAAATGTCTGCCATTATTTTCTAACTTCAATCTTTAATGACTTGCCACTAATTTGCCAGAAAACCACAATTTTATGAAAAACAGACCAAAAATGTGATGCAAAAATATAAAGTTGCCACACAATACAGCTGGGAACCTGTCAAAGAAGGGACACCTTTTTAATATTAACACTCTTAACTTGAGCAGCTAACAAAATAAGAGCATCTACATGCATTTCTGAAATAAAAGTAATCTATAACTCTGATCATTACAGTTATATATAATTGTAAACCCTCCACGTTTTCTTCCAAAATTGCCATTTTGAGGAGGGATTATTAGGGGAGAACAAACTTTTGAGACAAAATTGGGGACAATTGAGATGTTTGGATATTCCTAATTTTACAAAGCGATTTGCACATACCTCTCAACCTCTTAATGCAGGAAATCTGGACAAGGCCAAATATATTGGGGGAACATAGAAACACTACTAAAATTGCTCTTGTATAAACTTAAGACAGTTGATAGAAAAACAGGTCTTGCTTTAGCATGCATTTTTCTGAAGGTTATGATGTCGGAAACTCAATGTCTGTCATTCAGTGACTTCATTCCTAAATGATTTGCTAGAAAACCACACATTTTATGAGGAACAAAACAAAAATAAGAAGCAAATATCTATTCATTCTGCAAAAATATGGACAACTGAGAGGTATAGTTCAACCAGGGTTGTCTGAGTTTGCTACCCTTGCCCCCTCACAAAATCATGGTCGAATGGAGCCTCCCCACTGCAGCCATTCCAATGTCCCATTCCTTGGTTATTTTGCCCCATTTACCATAAACACTGTAATGTGCATACTGATTTACTTCTGCGATGATTTAGATTTCATTTAAAAGTTTTATTTTGCATTTTACAGCACAAACTCTAATAGATATCTGTTAAACAAAGCAATGCAATCTCACAATGAAAATAGACTTAGCATTAAAACTTCTCTGCCCTTGAAACTCACATGCATTGAAACAGCATTGAAACCCACATTCAAAGAAAATACATTTTGCCAGTAGCAGATAAAGATTAACTTTGGGCTGTTTTCAAAATCATACGCCCCTTGAACACGAAACATACACATGCTCTTTGATACACCTTCCTGATTGTTGTTGTTGAGTCTTTCGACTTTTCCCGGTTAGGGGTCACCACAGCGGAACTCTGGTCCACTAATGATTGGTAGTTGATTTTTACGTGCCGAGTTACCAGCCCTGACGCACAGCCTTCAACGAAGGTATGCCCATTCACGCATGTCTCCACGCAGAAGACGCTCTAGCTGAGAATCGAACCGGACAGTGTCTTACTGTGAGGCGACAATGCTACCGCAGCACCACCATTACATTATATTCCTTGTACAATACAGTACAGTTGTTAGAGGGCATTTTAAATTTATTGTTTTGAACATTTTTCCAGTAAACAATGAAACAAAATGCATGCACCAATGACAAAACTGCCCAATTCAGAACATTTCAATCATAAAAAGTCTGCTCAACCTTCTACAGTCCACCAGTATCAGTAAATATGCACAATCTCTGAATTAGTAAAATCGACATTAAGGAAATATGTAACTAATAAAGAGGTTGCTGCTAGCAAACAACTTTATATGTCATTGTTTCATCTACAAATAAAGTGCCTGTTGCCCTTGAAGAATAAATTGCCTATGTTGCATGCATTAAAAAAAAATTATAAGCTAGTAATATCGCAATAGGGAATGGATGGCAAACTGATAACAGGTTCATAGTTACTAGGTATCTTTGTCAAAAAGGACTGCAGCATCCACCCCCTTTACCACACAGTACAGTATCAGCAATGCGTCTCCCTACTGTGGGAGTAGAACCCACAGCCTTATGCATCAAAAGCAAGTACACTACCTGTTGTGCTATTAACAATGCAAGCAGACTTAGCATAAGCAGCACAAAACTTTTGTTCCCCTGCAGCTCTCAGTTCCGTGTAAAATCTACTCGACACTCAGCTGTATCTCTGAACTTTGCAGCACAAGAAATCTGGAAAAAGCCAAAATTTTATGGGGGGGGTGCAAAAGCCCAAAAACCAGGGACACATTTTAAACATTGCTTGTATAATGTTGGAAAGTTGCTAGAATAAAATGCTGTGTTACCATACATTTCACTGCCATGTCTTGAACCCAGGGGACCCTGTGCAAAACAGTCAGAGAAACATACCACTATGCCAAATCAGCTGTTTTGTGAAACAGAGGAAGACAAACTTAAATGGCTATCATTTAGTGAATTCATTTCTCACCATAGCTGTCAACCTCTTAGCAAAAAACACCTGAAAAAAGCCAATAATGTCGGAATACGGCTGCCAAACATATTCAGTGAATTCAGTTCTCACCATAGCTCTCAACCTCTTAGCAAAAAACATGTGGACAAAGTCAGTAATGGGGGGAATACAGCCCCCAAACATTCAGTGAATTCAGTTCCGACCATAGCTCTCAACCTTAGCACAAAATACCTGGACGAGGCCAATAATGGGCCAATACAGTCCCAAAAATATGGGCAAATTTCAAATATCCATGTTATAAACTTAGACAATTGCTAGAATAAAAGGTTTTATGTTACCATGTACTTTCTGAAGAATATGAAGTCTGAAATTCAAATGCCTATTATTTTTAAACATTTGTTAACCAGGAAACTAGTCTGACTTGGAACAAAACAAAGCCAATTTTCAGCAGAGCAGGGAGAAACACTCCAGACACATCTTTGTAAGAGATGGGAGGACATGCAGACTCCACACAGAAGGCACCCCAGCCAAGAATCAAATCAGAGAACCTGTAGCTGTCAGGAACAATGCTACCAGTGCACCACTGCACTACAGACCTTTGCAAGGAAAAATGAAGATACAGAAACCACACACACACACACACACACACACACACACACACACACACACACACACACACACACACACACACACACACACTCCTGATTGGTCTTGTCTGCGGATGAAGCAGTCCAGAGCTCCTCTGTTCTGTGCGGTTATCTATTGCACAGATTCCTGGGCATCTGTGGGGCAGAAAATGCCTTCCCTGTATCTGGACTGCTGACTCAGGCACTCAGAGTTCGCACAGATTCCTGGGCATCTGCGGGGCAGTCTGAGTGTGTCTGCGCGGAAGTTTCGGGACTCGTAAAAATAAATGTTTTTGTTTTTTTAATTTTATGTTTCAAGTTTTTATTTCTTTTGTTTCTAGGTGGGAGGGCTGCAGTTCTGCAGTCCTATAGCACAGCCACCCCTGGGGCATGATATACACAGCCAAGAAGGGCTGCTACATTGGTTGGAGCATGAGGTGGTGTCTGTGCAGACATTTTGGAAATGTACTTTGTGTTTACAGGATATTTTCATGATCTGCTATTTTTTATCACACTAAACTGCTGTAAAAACATCAAAATTGTAATCTATTTTTTTCGTGCTTACAAAAGGAGTTTGGTGGCAAGGGGAGCACAGTGGGATAGCATTGTCAACTTGCAGAAAGAGGCTCCCTGGTTCTATTCATGACTGGGGTACTTTCTGTGCGAAACCTGCATGTCCTGCCTGAGTTCTCAGAGGCTTTCTCTTGGTATTCTAGTTTCCTCCCACATTTCAATGATATGCAGTAAGTGGATTAAACACTCTAAATTGTCCAATAAACATTTTAATTAATCATCTTTATGTGGGTTAAACTTCTAGTGCGGGGCCTTTTACATGGGTCAAACTTCTAGGGGGTTTAAAAGTAGGATTGCAGTACACATGAGTGATATAAATTGTAAACGACCTAGAAGTGCATTAGATAAACATAAATTGGTACATGCTTCAGCTCAGTTTATTTTTGTAGGATTAGATACTATAAGGGGTATGGGACTGTCAAACTCTTTTAGACATCAGTTATTAGATGTTAAGGAAACATTTTGTATTATAAACCTTGGGGCAATGCATAAGCCTGATTTAAATGAGTATTTGGCAAAATGATTTATTAAAATGTTTATTGAGGGGATACATTTATTGATTCACATATAATATATTTATAAACATATTGATATGTATTTATGTGTTTTTGTTAACTTAATGTCTAACTGAGTATAGTTTTACAGCTGTGTTAGTAGTGGGGATGTTGCTTTAAGGTGATGGATATTTAAACCTGAGATAAAGGTGTGTCTCTGTATTGCAGTAATGACGCTAAATGTGAAACCGGTCTGCTATTTAACTCGGTTGCTTAAATGTAGCTGCTGTTTCACTATTTCGATAATTTTGATGATTGTTCCTATTAAAATGAAGTTTTGCTGAATTTGCCATGTTTTGAGTGCTGGATTTTTCTAGTTGGTGATGTTTGTATTGTTCTGTGCACTCATTTTGGTGTGGACACCAGGACTTAGATAAATACATATATCTGTCTCTCTCTCTCTCTCTCTCTCTCTCTCTCTCTATATATATATATATATATATATGTCTGTGTGTGTGTGTGTGTGTGTGTGTATGTATATATATATATAAATATATATATATGTATATATATATATATATATATATATATATATGTATATATATATATAGATAGAGAAAATATATCCATACTATCAAAATTACGACAATGTTTTTGCGAGTAATTACTTACCAAAAAAAATTTGTCGACATAAAGAACATTGACCAATCAAAATAATGAAAAAGAAAAATGTCAACAAGCCCCCCTGCTCTCCCCCACACCCCCTGCTACTTATATATTATAACTGCGAGATTGCACTACAGTGAGGAAAAGGGCAAAGTTCCTGATCCCCACCATAGTGTGATCTCCAATCAATGTGTCAGTCTCACAACAGACAATGCACACTAGCATTCGCTGCTGCAGGTTTGACATATTTTGAATCGCTGTTATGAGACTTTGACAAACTGCCTTTCAACAATCCAAGTTCACATAGCGGCATTCAAAATTGTGATTGTAAATCTACATAGATACATATATACATATGATTACATTTCATTAGATTGTCGACTCACTAGATTGGCATACACTACATTGCCCACACATGGTCGAAACTCAGTCATAAAAAAAAAAAACATTTTCTGAAGTGCCTCCCCATCCCCCAGTCTCCCTGCTAATTATAGCAACTGCAAGATAGCAAACAGTGAGGAAAGGGTAAAACCCCCTATACACTGTGTGGCAGCCCCACAAAATAAATGTTGCCATCCTGCAATGAACGGGTGGTTTGACAAAACAGTCTTCCTAACTAAATTTCTGATGTAACAAATGCATGATAAATCACACTGTACCCATTTTATATATATATATATATATATATATATATATATATATATATATATATATATTTTTATATATATATATATATACATAAATATATATATATATATATATATATATATATATATATATATATATATATATATATATATATTTATATACATATACATATATATATATATATATATATATCTATATATACACACACACACACACACTGCTGTACAACAAATACACTCAATATAAACATTCTAAATGATGCAATACTTTCAAAAACACCCATGTTGACTTGCAACTATGCATGAACTGAGGAACTGCTTCTGCACATGCAAAATTTAACTTAAAAAAATATATATCATTTTTTGCAGGGGGCAACACTTCTGGAATAAAATACAGGTTTGTTCTCAAAGGAGAAAAATAAGGTAGCCCTGACTCTTGTAACTCAGATACTGTCCTGGCTGATATCAGAAGAATAAGCAGAGCAGTCTTCTATGTTACGAACTTTATTCAGCCTGATGAGCTTGTTTAAATGGAGACAGAGTAAGTCTTTCAAATACAAAGTTAAGATACCAAGGAGGATGTATCTGTTTACTAGGGTAGACATATATGCAACAGCCGTTTCAAAAACTGTTATCTTGAGCATGGTTAGAAGTGAGAAACTCAGGACAGAGAAGCAGAAATTTGACAACAAATGCACCTTGATAGAGGAATAAGAAAGGCCAGTAACTCACTGAAATAATTAGGGACCAGAGGCAGTTGGGCCTGAAGAGGATCCTGGTTTTTGTACTAGCACTTACTAGAAAATGTTTCACATGTACTTATATGATATGATTTCCTAGTAGCAGGATTTTGCTTCTCTTTTAGTATTTGCTGCTTGTTCTAAGGTATTAAAGTTCTGTAATTCAGGTGGTTAGTTGAAAATTTTTCAGGTCAGGGTGCGTCAAACACTTGTGTTTTGCGGGCAAATCCATTCTGAGGGGGAACTTGTGGTAATTTCCCATGGCCAGATGAAAAAGAAGGGTGAACCATCATTATCTCAGCCAAATGGGAGTCGCCACCATAATTTTTGGAATGTCCTTCTAGATTTTGAGAAGAACATTGGATATCAGTGGAACATGTGGAATAGAATGCATGGACATTCCATTTCATGGAATTTGTGAGGAGTACCGGAATGGAAGCAAACAGACATACGTATAGTGTCCACACAGTTGTTTCAGTTCTTAGAAGACAACAGGATGAAGTTTCTATTCATTTGGGGGGGGGGGGTCTGTTCTTGTCATATTGAGCTTGTCTTCAGTCAAAATGTATGAAATCTGCAGAGTAACATTGAGCTGACTTGTTGTCTCATAGGCTATCATAACCAGTCTATAAAGTGGGTAGGATCTAGTACCCCCTTGTTTAAGTACATTACTGTGGGGTTGTGTGCATACACTTGCAGAGGATCACAAGTGAATAAGGGTTTTAAAAGCACTACCAACATGTCTATGACATCTATGTGCTTCTGTCTGTTTGAGAGGTTTCACAGAGCTTGCACTATTACTCCTTTGGAAACTGCACCCCAAGCCAAGTTTGATACATATGTAGCACAGACTGAATGAGTGAATGGGGGTTGGTAGGTAGAGTGGAGACTTGTATCATATAAGATCTGGTCGAGCCACCAAAGAATCTCCTTTTTTACAAATCCCAGAATTGGGGTTTGAAAGAAAATGGTGTAGCTGCTGAATCCAGATTGATTTGCGGTGCCATTGTATTTTCCTCATGTGGAGGCGGGCCAGGGGAACATGAGCATCATAGATGCAGAGTAGCCCCAAATGATGAGAAATTTCCTTGCAGATGCATAACGTTGGTTGCAGATGCCCTACTTTGTAGGAAAAAAGACTCTTGCCAGGGCAGAGTCTGTCAGTCATCCCTACTCAGTATGAAGGTTCAAGAGAAGACTTCTGAAAGTTGATTTGAAAACCCAGGCTGAGAAGATGATTCTGGAGAGTTTGTAAAGACTCTTGACAACTGTAAAAATCTATTGGCAAAAATAAAACAGCTATCCATACGTGGAAAGGTGTGAATGCCTTTAAGTTTGCATTAAGCAAGGACTGAAAGCATAGCATTTTGAATTTCAGAATCTTGACAAAAACATTTAGAAAGGAAATATTCATTACAGGTCTACAAGAGCATTTGGGTACCACAAAAAATCCTTGAATAAAAACCTTTGCCCAGGTGGCAGAGAGACACAGGCTCCATAACTCTCTCAGTGAGTACGTGAGGCAAAATGGGGAGAAAGATAGAAATTTGGTTCACTGGACAATGAGGAATGCCCTGGGAAGGAGGAGGGAAGAATTCTCATTGCCAAGTTTAAACATGATATATTACATTTTGAATCCATCTGTCTGTAGCAGTCTGGTACCACAAGGGAATACGAGGCCTCAGTGGGATGGAAAGGTTGCCAGGCCAAGAAGGGGTAGAGGCCTAAGCAGGCCAAAAATCATGGTGATTGAAAGGAGTGCCCTTAATATTTAAGGCTTTTCCTTTCATTTAGGTGCCTCCTTGTCATTGTTTTTTACAATCCTGTTTACAGACACCAATGGTGGCTGAGCAGAAAACTTTGGTAAGGATTTTTAGCATAAGTACTAGACTGTCAGCTATGTCTTTCCCATATCATTTACACTGTAAAGCACTGTATTTCTAAAATACATGTATACACATTTCAACACACACACACACACACACACACACACACACACACACACACATGTGGGTTATGTTTCGGCTATCATAGTTGTTCCTAAATATGTACATAACAAAACACATAAATATTAATGAAATGGTGGCTGTAAAGTTACTGATGCATATAAATAGTATACACACATACATATATATATATATGTGTGTGTGTGTGTGTGTGTGTGTGTGTGTGTGTGTGTGTGTGTGTGTGTGTGTGTGTATGTGTTTGTGTGTAGATATATAGAGAGAGAAAGAGAGACATACATACATCCTCTATAAAACTCTGACCTTCATTCTTGTACTTCTGAAACTCACCTGGTCAGCTGGTCCATCATTCACTTCTGCAGGTCATTCTACCTATTACTGCATTGTTGCCCAGATCAGGGGATCCCTATCATGTATGTCGGGTGAATGCCAACTCTTGCCAGATGTCATTATTTTTTCTGTCCTGAGACAGATGTTACCTATTCCAGTTTCTGCAGTTATAAGTCTTGCAAGAGTTAGAAGAGGATTTTGGTCTGCCTATCTGACCAGCTTGGGAATCAACACTGTTTTTTCACAGAAGCTATACTTGCAAAGTCCCAGAACAAGAGCGAAATATGTATTGGATAAAAGGACACGAACCACACTCCCTGAGGTGCAACATCACTTTGATCAGCCCGTACACCCTTACAGGCATAATATCTTTAGAAATTATAGTGTTTTAAAGGTTTGGTGTAATAACAGTTCTAGATCACTGTCATGCAGTTCCATTGTGTTTTCTAGTCCCATTGTTTGAATGTGTAAATGAATGAAAACCATCCTGCAGTGTTATATCAGGACACATATTGCTGATTACTTCTTTTGTTTTTACGAGTGAAGAAATTTTGCATTTATGCTTAAATGTGTGCCAATGTGCACACATACGCACATATATCTATATCTATATATATATATATATATATATATATATATATATATATATATCTATATCTATATATATATATATATAAAATAAACAATCCACTTATGCTGTGCTCATGAGATCCAAAACACACTGACACGTGGTATGTTTTTAGCTTTATGGATTTGACTTTATTGGCCTGAATTTGCCCATAAAGACTTAGGAAGTAAAAAGTCATGGGCATTCAGACGCCATGTAGCTGAAACACTAATATGCTCTTAAGGAGTCATTTGAATATATCTCATGGGCCTTCACTTCAGGAGGGTTAAGGAATTACACCTTGAAGATTGTTGCATGGCTGGGCCTCTCCTGCAGTTTTTACTTTTTGACTTGTATGTTAGTTGAGATATTTTGCTGATACCTTGATGTTTTTGGACATCATTCCTTATTTTAAGCTCTGTGTTTGTAAAATATAGCCAATAATCCACTTATTCTGTACTGATAAAGTCAAAAAAGGTAGAAACATAACATGGTACTGCTGGTGTGGTTTTGCTTTATTGGCCTGAATGCACCCATAAAGACTTAAAAAGTAAAACATCATGGCTATTCAGAAGCCATGTAACTAAAACACTTGCTTTTGGATTTGACTTTGGTTCCTGTTTTTCGATTCCTGACTTCTGAAGATTTTGCTGTTTTGGTATTATTTTGGATCACAGTTGTTTCTAACTGAAGGTGTGTGGAGTGGAGTTTGTATAAAACACTGATATAGCCTTAGTGGTATACATCCCGTGTGTCTCCTTTAAAAGACATTTAAGTTATTACACAATGAATGCTCAATATTGGCTGAGCCATTTGCAGTTTTTAGTGAAGCTTTTTCGTCTGTGTAACACTTTGCCTTGTATGTGAGTATCTCTCTCTCTGTCTATATATATATATATATATATATATATATATATCTATATATATATATATATATATATATATATATATATATATATCTATATCTACGCATATAGATTATTTATGTCTGTGAATGTACACACATATATATATATGTATATATATATTTGTATAGGTCTATATTAAGACCGCAAAGAGGCATTACATAGAACGTCTCTTCAGAGACAAATAAACACCGAAGTCTGAAAATAGCAAAGGCTCAGGCAAGCAATCTTTTTCCCAGGGAAAAAAATTGCTTGGCCTGAGCTATAGCATTACCCTTGAAACCACTGTAGTGCTATCTTGGAGTTGGTATATTTAGTTGGGGGGGTTGTGATGGGCATAGCCCTCTCACGTTGGTGTGTGTGTGTGTGTGTGTTTGGTACTAGCAATTTCTTTCCCAGGGAAAGAAATTGCTGTTTTGACTGTTCGCAGTTTAGTGCATTCTGTCTTTATGTGTCGGTGAAGAGCCGTTCAATGTAACGCCTCTTCGCGATTTTTATATAGACCCATTTATATATATATATATATATATATATATATATATATATATATATATATATATGTGTGTGTGTGTGTGTGTATGTCTATCTTTATCTATATATATAAAAACGTGTGTATATGGGTTCCTATCAGAAGCTCAAGCTTTCAGAAAGTTGAAATTGATATGGTTGAGACCATACGATCGAGGTATCAAAAAATAGAAACTTTAGAATGGAGATTGCAGTACAGTGAGGTTCGGGGAATTCACCCCTTTCCCCACTGTAATACAGTCTTGAAATTGGTATATCTAATATGTAGGAGGTGTGGGGGACTTGCCACACTGAAAAAACATAGAAAAATGTAGATTTTAGTTGTTTTTTGAAGCACGAGTTTTCGGAAACTCAACCATATTGTCTCGACAATATGAATTTCGAGTTTATGAAACCTTGAGCTTCTGACATATACCCATATATATATATATATATATATATATATATATATATATATATATATTTATATGTATAGTAATGTATAGTGTGTGTGTGTATGTATATATATATATATATATATATATATATATATATATGTATATATATATATATATATATATATATTTATTTATATAGATTTGTCTACTTTTAAATCTTGAGTTACCGCTTATCACAAGCTCAAACTACACAAAATTGAGACTAAAAACTCAATTATACATTATCTTGAAAGTTTAAAATCTCAACTGTCAAAATACTGAAATT